>NC_071469.1:70431760-70799247 GCF_028500815.1 Rissa tridactyla | reverse complement strand
AGTAAGGCAACAGGGAGAGGCTGTGGGAGTCTTTTGTTAATGCATTTTAGAAAACAGTTATTAATTAGCTCAGGCTGTGCTTTCCTGAATTTGTGCTTTTGTCGCTGCCACCTGTACTGTTGAAGTGATGGCCTGTTTAATGGCTTTGAATTTTGGTTTATGCAGTCATCAGCATACTGGGTGCTGGAAAACTCTGAATGGCATGAAGCATCAGCTCTTCCCTGCATCAATTGTTTCCATTTCATACACTGAAATAGCAGCTGTTACAGTAAGATGGGTCTCATATCAATAACTCAATCTGAAAAGGGCACTACCAACTTCAATGTCATCAGTTTGAAAATTGCTAAAGTAATTTCATGTACAATACAGCTCTGAGCCAAACAGACAATTTTGTGGCTTAACTGCTACTTTTTCCTAGGTTTAAAATCTTTTCCAACCCCTGAGTGTCAAACGAAGACCAAAAAGCAGAGCTTTTACTGACATTGGGCTCCTTTCTATTGATTCATGTTGGAGGGGTGCTCTTTGTAAGACTAACAGGGAAAAACATCAGTCAAAAGTGATTTTTGAGTTGAGGAAACTACTTCAGAAAAAAAATTCTCAGAGCCATTCTCAATAGCAATGACCTGTTCCTGGCAGTCTAACAAATATTTGCCTTTAACATTTACGTCTTGCGTGCCTGAGTGTCACAGATACAGTAAAGAGGAAAGAGATTGAGCTGGCAGAAAATACTCAGTACTCATTATTCCATCTTTGATAAATTCCTTTGGTTTGCTAGACTTTGATGGAAACATTTGCATTTCTTTGACGATATAATCTAGGGCATTCAGCCATACCTAGTTTGTGCGCATGGAGGGTCAAATCTCTGTCCAGTGCAAGTAAACGTAACCACGCTGACTTCATTGGGGCTGTAATGAAGTACACCATTAAAACATCTTACAAAGAAACCAGGTGCAGCAGCTGTTTCACTTATTCAATATCCAAAACTCAATGGAGCTAATCTCTCCAGTCGCACATAAAGATGCCTCCTGTTTTATACCATCTGGATGATTCTGAAGTAAAAACCCTGTTCTTTGGAAACTTTCTTTGCTGGTCGAAAGCAACAGGATAATCACCATGAAAAGCGGACATAGAAAAAAACCTCTGCTACAGTTTTAGCAGCAGCTGAAGGCAGAAAGGCCTTTCTGTTCAACAATAAGGTACAGTGCTTCTGTAAATGTTAAGGTAGTATTCAGTGTGTGGAGGATCAATAAAGATACAGTTTTTATTTTATGATCTAATAGTCTATCAGCCTAGATCATTAGCTGGTATAAGGGAAAATTAATTTATTCAGAACTATGCTAGTTTAGAAGAGGCAGGAGTTTCCAATGGTTTTGTTCGTGACTTAATTTCTCCAAAGAGCAATCCAGACCTCAAACAAGTGCTGAGCCCATAGCTCCTCCTAATACGAGCGTTCATCTCCAGCTAAAAAGACAACACCCAGGGCCATATTCAGCTAATCTAAATTCCACCTCATTCCCATGCCCAGAGCATCTACTGGGCTGGCTCTAGAAAGCTACTTGAGCAGTAACCTACTTAGACTCTGAGCAGAACCACAGGTATCCAGGGCTGGCCATAAAAACAGACGCTCAGCAAATCAGTGCATGATTTTGCAAATGAAAACATTAACATTCCTAAGCAGTTGGTGTTTTTCAGGCTGACTGACACCATCATGAACACAGCCATAAAACAAACTGACAATTGATGCTGAAAACGACGGGGGAAACAAAATGTCATTACAGCAGTATATCAAGTGTTATGTGCTCATATGACACCATATGCATTTATAGTAGTCTGTGTAGCAAATAAAGGATCAAGTTGTTTTTGTGAGTAAGTTCAAGAGCACTTAAACTGTAACTGCAGCTGCAGACACACTGAAGTTGCTTGGAGGCTCTTGGTCATACAGCCACGGTACGGCAGAGTTCAAAGGCAGCAGGAAGTATCTCTGAGTAACTAGCCACACACTCATATACTTGTATGTGCTGAGCTCCTGGCTACTGCTTCTACTTGACTAACGGTTCCTTTACAAACTAGTTTGAAGACAGCTTGCATATATTTACATAAACTGCAATAATATCTAGTGCAGATGCACCTAGAATCCCTGATCCTGAAAAAAAATGCATCTGGATGGTCCTCTGCACACCCTGTAGCCCAAAAAGCATCAATAGACATGTGTGCAAATGTAGGGATCTTCTGGCACAACCATTGCAGGCATTTTACAGCAGGGGATTGCAAAGCATTTATTATAAGCAGATAAATAATGATTAAATTGATAAAGGAACACTGGTCTGGGATATACATGCAGGAGGTTTATTTGAATCATGATTCAGTATCATTTTTTTGTAAAGGTAATATTTTTAAAGAACTGATGAAATGAAAAAGGAAAAGTGGAGAGAAGTACATGGCAATATAATACCGTCGTGTGCAGTGGGACAGAGAGAATTATGAAAGTAATTTCTACCACAGCTCTCCAAGTAAATAATGAGGTGGAGCTTCATCTAACAAAAAGACAACAAAAAGACCAGTCTTGCCTTCACTACCACCTACCCAGCACTAGGGGAGGCAATGCAAAACAAGAACAAAAACTTTCCACAAAGCTTATCGGAAAGATCAAAAGATATGCCTCATTCACACCGAAAGCAATAGATGGCGAGCCAGTGGCAGCTAACAAAGTGATGTAAACAAGGGGAAAACTCTGCACTAAAGGAAGAGTCAAGCAGCGTATTCATAAGCTGCCAAGAGGACAAACAGCTACAGCTAAAACATCTGTAATTCAAAAAGAGACAAATGAAGGAAAACACTGAACCACAGCACTACAGGTATTAATGTTAAACCAACAGGAGGAAATGCAATAACTCAGTTTTATTCTCTCCAGAAGCCACACAAGTGTGGTGTATCCGTAATACCTACATAAAATATTTTGATTGCTAATCAATGCTCTCCGCTTGGCAAGTATCTGTATTTACATTTACAGACACTCCCGAAGCGCCAGGAAAACAGACAGAACTGTGCTATGGATGCACATTCAGGGACGTGTTTTGCTGAACGCTCTCGAATACAACCAGGAGAGGGGCTTACACTCATCACCCCTCTAGACTCCTCGGCAGATCAGTTGTTTAAGGCTCCTCCCCATCCCAGTCCCAGCACCTTGTTTGGTTCACCTGAAACACCCTCTCCTCCTCTGAGCTTCAGCAGTGAAACGGACTGGTGCCCCAGCAGCGGCTCTGTGTCCTCTCACACATTAGTAACAACCCTGCCTTAAAGCCTGGCAGATTTAGCTGAGAACCAGTATAACACCAGGCACCTTACCCAATACCCGCTCATTTTATCTACCACCAAGATCTGAGATGTCCATCTCCACCAGTGACAAATTTTTTCTTTGAAGCAGCCCTCCCTGACCCCCACACCCTCACATCAGGTCAGGTCCTCTCCCAGCCACCCTATTTTCTGCACAGCTTTCATCCTCTTCTCCTGCTGAAGCATCCCCTCTTCCCCTACGGTCAGTGCTAGCCCTCCCCACGCTCCTTTCTTCAACACAACCCCCCTTCCCTGACCACTGCCAGGCCCCACCCACCCCGCACCCCCAGAGCTATTCCCCACGGGGTGCCAGCTCCCATTAGCCCCCTCCCACGCCACACCACGCCACACCACCTCATTACACCGCCAGACCTCCGCAGCCAAGGCCTATCGCCCCAGACCGGCCTCCACAGGCAAGGACGGTGCCGGCCGCCCCCACAGCCGGCCCCTCCGCCGCACTCACCAGCCCAGCACCAGGCCGCTGGTGACGAGGAAGCAGACGAACACCACGGTGATGTAGAAAAGCGGCGAGTACTCGTAGAGCGTGACGAGGAACACGGCGGCCATGGGGCCGAGCCCCCAGGGCGGGGGAGAGCCAGGCCGCACCAGCCGCCCCAGCACCGGGTCCAGCCGCGGGGCGCGTGCGCCGCCGCCGAGTGAAGCCATTGCCCTCAGCTTGCCCGGAGATGGGCGGGGCCGGGGGCGGCACCGCCTGGATTTGCACAAAGCATTTAAATAATTAAAAATAAAACAAAACAACAAAAACAAATGCGAGCGTGCCCATCCGGCACAACCCGCCTTCAAACACCTCCGTGCCTCAACTGTGGCAACTCTTGCGCTTGGAAAACTGACCTCGAGGAAAGAGGGGATGCTGCCAAATTCCTCCCGTGATCTTTAATTCTGAACAGCATTAGCACTGCATGCTGCTAAATAGTATTAAATAGCACTACACAAATATGTTTTGCATCCTGACGTGAATAACCACCCTGCCTACACAATACCACAAGAGGAAAGAGCTGTATTTAAGAGCACGCAGAGATTAAGTGATGCTTCAACAGCTGCTCAACAGTCCTGCGCTTTGTGGTGTTTACTGAAGCTCCTGTTGAAAACCTGCAATTTTATCTTATAGATCCAGCATTTAAGTCTTTAATATAATTCACAAGAGGTCGTATCTGAGATGTGAAGCCTTCATCTATACTTTCATTCTCTTTGAGCAAGCAAAGCAATGATATTTTTCATTCTCACTGTTACAGGATCGCCAAGACGGCATTTTCTTCTCAGTCACAGCACAAAAAAGGCCAGATCTTTCCTCCAGCACCTCCACCGACAGCCTATTATGGAAAGGAAGCATCTGCCTTGCGCTCGCTGCTCGTATTTGTGATTTGTGAGCTCCAAATCCTGGTTTACTTCCAGAACTGTGCTCAATTTGTATAAACAAGTGTTATGATTTGAGGAATCCACAACAATTTATTGTCATTTAGATAATTATTCTCTCACCCGATGACCCCTCCCTACCAGGAAGGGGAACTGGGAAAAAAAACAAGGAATGCTGAGTGTTGAAATGCAAACAGATTTAATAGGACAAGACTGAATAGCTACCATTACTAATACCAAACAACCAGTATTGATCCTGATACCAATATAAACCAGACAAGGACTATACCCAGCCCATTCCACCAGCAGGAAGCTGCACTCCCAGCAGGGACAGCCAATGTGGGACACTGCGAGCGCTGCAGCTTCAGGAGGAAGGGAAGGGGTCAGGGCTCCGGCACCAGGGAGAGTTCTCTGGACCACCACTATCAAGGGAGAGTGAGAGAGAACTCCTCAGCAAAGTTTGTAATTTGTATTGAATGTGACATTCATGGTATGAAATAATCCCATTGGCAGCTTGGGGCAAGTGCCTGCGTCTCGCTCCTCCTCGTCCCTGCACCTGGTGAGCTCGAAAACACTGAGACCTTGAAACCCCCACACCAGAGCTGGCTAAAAAGTAAACATTTTCACCAATTCAGCCACTAGAGTCTTCTAAAAATGCAGTTTTCCCAAGCATTAGAAGATACTTTCCTGAAAAGTAAAATCACTGAAAGATAAATTAATCTTGTGTCACTCAAACCAGGACTACAAGAAGTACCAAGAGCAGCAGAGCTTGCCAAGTCTCCTTTCTACCTCATGCTTGAATTTTTTTCATCTTTATTGAGACAGGCATCCCAGCTGAGGCTTTTTTAACCGTCATTTTTCTGTGTGTATTCTCTGGTGTTTTTGTAAAGGATGTGAAGTTCCCAGTAGGCCTCAATGGCCTCGTCTAACTACAGTTACCCGCCCTGAACCTGCTCCTGACCCCGCTCGCGGGCTGATATCCCGGCCCGGCGTGTGGATGAGGGTTTAAACAGTCAGCCCTTGTCACCCTGGTGGCACCTGAGCCGCTGAGAAGCCGAATTCCCCCATCCTGAACCCATTTTTCCCGCCGCTCAGAGGCCGGCCCTGAGGGGACGCGCGCCTGCCGCTCGCACGCGGCCCCGCCCCGTTGCCATGACTCCGCGGGGAGGAGGGGGCGGGACCTCGGCACCATGGCAACGGGGCGGGGCGCAGCTGGGTGCGAGGCCGGGGCGTCACGTGGCGCGGCGGCACGCGCCCCTTAACCCCCTCCCTCCCCTGAGGCGCGGCGGCACGTGCGCCACTCTAGGCGGACCCTTGAACCTTCCCGCTACCCGTAGGCGGGGAGGGAGGGGGGAGGTGCTGCCCGCCCGGCTGGGGCAGCGATGCTGATTGGCTAGAAGAGAGGCGGGAGGCGGGGTTTGGGCCGCGCAGGTGCAGTGGGGTGCGCAGCCCAGTCAGGAGGAGGCGGCGGCGGCGGGCGGTGGTTTCCGTTGTTGGCGCGCGAGCGGCGGCGGTTGGGCGGTTGCGCGCGCGCAAGATGGTGAGAGGAGCACGCGCTGCCTGAGGAGACCGGGACCGGGACAGGGCAGTGGGGAGCCTGACCGTCCTCCACGGGCTCGGGGGGCAGGGTGTCCCCCGCTGAGGCGGGAGGGGCGGCCGGGCTCGGCGGGCCGGGGAGGAAGTTGCGAGGGGAGAGCAGGCGCCTTCGGAGCGGCGGGGGCGGGCAGGGCTCTCCTCAGGGCCGGCCGGTGCCCTTCGGGAAGGGGGTGGAGGTGCCGCCGTGAGGAGCTCCGCTGGCCCGGTCCGTCCCACCTGTCGGCCCGCCGGGAAAAGCACCTCCTCGGTTGTTTTGTGCTGGGCGCTGGCAGCCTGCAGGGTGGGAGCGAAGAAACAGCTTTTCAAAAAGGAAATCATGACCCGTTGGGCAGGGGGCTGCATCGGCTTCTGAAAATCTTAGACGTATAACGTTGTTATCGGTGGCTGAGGTTAACCGGCAGCAACACCCCCCACTGCGCTGTTTGGCGGGTGTGCCTGCTATCCGTGCAGTCCTCCTCTCTCTTGGCTTGACTTTCTTTAGTTTTTATTCAGCCAAGCACTGGTTTTTATTCAGCCGAGCTTAGCCCCAGTAGCTGCTCTGAATCTGATGTCACCATGTGCTTTGCAGGCACAGCCTTTGGCTTCTTTTAAGGATTTATATTTGTGTGGCTGCACAGGTATGAACTGCTTACCTGCAGTGTCTGCTGGAAGGTGTTAGGAAACTGCTGAGCCCCGAAGACTGGGAGAAATGCTTCCTTCAGAACAGAGCATTTGACACAGAATATAACTTCAACTTTAAAATGCATCCTTGATTTCTGTTGTGTGTGGTTTTTTTAAGTAGAGACCTCCTGAAATAGTGAGAGTGGCTTTTAATGATATTTGTGGATCAGAGGGAGCCAAGAACAATCTGTAAAGTTCAGGGGGAAACAAGCAAAATAATGAATCATAGAGTCATATGAAACAAGCAATATAGTGAGGACTGCACACACAGTGCTTGACCTGTCCTGTCGCAGCAGAGCCTGATTTCCTCTCCAGCTGTTAAAAGGAAGCAGAGGCACAAGACACTGTGCCAGAATTCTGTCAAGGTAGAATTCTTTTTAGGAGTAACAACAAACATAGGGTATTTCCAAGGAAGTGGGGAAGGAGAGACATTGCTCTGCTTTTTGAGGAAAATCTCACAAACAAGCCAGTGTTGAACAGGAGGAAGCAGAACTCAGAGTTTAAATAGTAAGCAGTGATTTGTCTCAATTAAACAGCTCTTTAGTAGAGTTTGTGGTAGGTAATCTTGCAGATATTTTTTATTTGCACATTTTTTTAAAAGAAGTCTTGAAATACAGTTTTGGCACAAAAGCCTTGACACCTTAGGAATTTAAAAATACAATAATGTGAATAAGCTGGAGATGTTAAATAACTCTTCTTTGTCTAGCTGCCATACATCTCTTAACTGTGGAAATAGAGGTTGTGTGTATAAAATGTTGCTCAGGAAATGGCAGTGGTTGGCTTGGTACAGTTTAAAAATTGCATGTGTAAGGGAAGATAACCTGCACAGTTGCTTGTGAAATAGTCATTTCCTTCCCCATCTTCAGTGTGGTGACTAATATGTTATCTGGACATTTCTTCTGAAAACTTGGAGTTAGTGACATACAAGCACATGGGGGAAAAGTATGCATGCTTTTTGATTAAGATGTCTACGTGTGTATATCTCAACAGTTCAGTTAATGTTTTTGTGGATAAAAATAGGCAGTGACCCTTGATTACTGTCTGTGTTCTTCTGAAATGCTCATAGTAGCTCCTATTATTTTAAATGCTTAAATTACTATAGCCACTTTACTGCCACTCGAAGGGGCTTCCTTATTTCGGGACTTGTCTTGGCAAATGAACTGTTAGATTTGTTTACTTCTAGGACCTATGAGAATGATCCCATTTCAGGAATAGCTAATAAAATATTTCTGGTTAACTATGTGGCTTCACACAGTTAACACCGAGGAGGGATATTAAGACTGATAAGTGTTCTTTCATTTGTTTTAAAAACTGCTTTCATCCATGGTTTTTCTAGTTTATGAAAACTAGACAAGTTGCATGCAGTTCTACTCTAGTAGGGTTTATGCGTGCATATGCATGCCATGGGAATTTTTTCTGGTTTACTAGAAAGATTTATCTTTCCCTCCCCTCTGCCGTTTCCTTTCTGTAGAGTGAATCTCTGGTGGTTTGTGATGTTGCTGAAGACCTGGTGGAGAAACTGAGAAAATTCCGGTTTCGTAAAGAAACCAACAATGCTGCCATTATAAGTAAGTTAAAAACACGTCTGACAAAAATCACAAGGTCTTGCAGAAAATCCTGTCTCCTCTTTTTCCTTCCCATGTAATGTTGCTACTGTAACAGGTAAAATGTGAGCCGAGAGGCTGTTTCTTGTATGAACTTCAGTGCTTCCAATTCTGCCTGTAATTTTAACCATAAAGCAACACTGTTCTTACAATACAAAACTTCATCTACTCTTAGTAGAGTATTTGTACAAAATTGTGTCTGAGTCGACCACTGCTTGTACAATAATAGTAAAAAATGTTGTCAAGGCACAGTCATTTTGACTTTGTAAATTTTTTACCCTTTGGGTAGGGGAGTTTGACATTTCTGTCTTTGAAATTTGAGAAGAGTGTGTTGCAACGAACAGTCCTTAGACTATGCACTTCTCGTGACTTCAGTGATTTTGTGAAGTCATGGGTTGGACTGAAGAAGCAGAATGGAAGCTCAGGGAATATACTTGTGGGGGAATGTTAAAAAGCTTTGTGCACGCAATGTATAAATGCATTGAAAAAACATTGATCTACGTTTTATTTTGATTTATAGTGAAAATCGACAAGGATAAGCAGTTGGTGGTACTGGATGAGGAGCATGAGGTTTGTTAAATGAATTGTAAATAAGAGTATCTTCAGCCTGCAATGTATTGTTGTCTCTAAGGTACTGCCTTAGTTTCAAATTGTTATCAAACTCTTAATCTAATTTGGGTCATGAGCTTATTTAAATGCATGGTCACTCTGCATGTAAAGCACAGCACTATTAATAGTGGAGCTATGCAGAAGCAATTGAGTTGACTAATTAATTGTGCAAAAAAAGTTATTCTAAAGCTGTTATGATACAACTATGTAAAAAGCATCTTTGTCACCTGCTGGCTTTTTGAAGAGATTTCTGCTGTGTTTCCACGTAGATCTGCATATTTGCCTCTGAGCTGATCTGCCATCAATTAGGAGCTAGGATTGCTAATCCTCTGCAGACTCTAAATTTGATAGGTGGCATAATAAGGTCAGCCCAGCATGTAGTGTTTCTTAATGATACATAGGGCAAAATTAAATCCTTTCCAGGGATTTGAGCATTAACCATAGCTCTTATTTTCTAGAATGTAGAAGTTAATGTAATATCTCCATAGAATGAGGACTCTTTTTTTTTTTTTTGCTCGCTCAAGGAGGAAGGAGTGATATTTTCAAAAGCACCATTTATGTAGCTGATTTTAACAAATACTTGTTGGTCTGTGCTTGCTTACTTCTGTTTAGCACTAGAGTTAGAAAAGCATGGTAGCTGCCAGCATATCCAACTAGAGACCAAAATGTTTTCTAAACTCATTATGCCTAAAATAGGGATGATTATTCATGCTAACATTAATTCTGTGTTTAGTCATAGGAACCTATTAGCACACAAATCTTCCTAAACTGCTCTAGTAATTTGTGTGAGAGATTGTTATCAGTTCAACTGTAGATGTACATCTAACTTGCAGCTGTTTCACTGTTCCATTATTCTGCTTTAGTCTTCATAGTATACCTTCAGGTGCAAGATCATTTCTTCAAATATTGCTTGTGTTTAATGTTACCAGGGTATTTCTCCTGACGAACTAAAAGATGAGCTGCCTGAGAGACAACCTCGATATCCTTCTTGTGCTGCTGGCATTTGGTCTTACTCACTCCTGGAAGCTGTTCAAAATGTTCAGAGTCGGACTTCACCTTTTTAGGCCAATACTTGCCTGTAGTGTGACTTTGCTGATATTTTATTTGTGAGATAACCTGGGGATCAGTTCTCATGATGCACTGAATGGTTGTCCCACTTGTTGAAACAATGACTGACACATTTAAGCCTTTCCTGAGATTTTTATTTCCTTTTAGACTATATAATTTTTGTGGAAGTAAAGCAAAGCCATGCTGCTGTTAATGTGAAGTAGTGAGTAAAATGTACCAGCTTCGTATGTGGCTAATTCTAAATATAGAAAAGTGCCTGTGTAACTTAGGATTTGGTTTGGTACTTTCTCAGCATGTGGCCCTTGGTATTTTGCCCCAGTTACTGATTCTAGGAGTGCTGTAGGTATGTGATCTAGGGAAGAATCCTTGTATTTAAAAAAAAAAGGAAAAAAAAAAAAAGAGGGACAAGTAAATTATTCTTCACCTAGGTGAAATAAGAGGACTACTTAAGTTATAAGCGGAGAAAATATCTGCCTTCATTATTCTCAAAAGCTGGCTGGCACTATTCCACGTGCCATGCTGAATCTTTCCTTTCATGACCATAGTGCAGTAGGACGTTATGAATCAGAAGTCCTAGCTAAAACTTGAGCTGAAATTCAGCAAAACACCTGAAACAATGAAGTGCTTAGTCTGCAAAGAAAGACTTTGGCTTTCATTAACCCAGAAACACATTGGTGGGCGTGGGAAGTCTTTTTACAAAGCTGGAAGAGGAATATTTGTGATGAAAGGGTGATTTTTATGTCTCTGAGACAGCCCTCGCACACAGCTGTGGCAGAGGTTGGTAAAGACAGGCAGGGTCAGTTCTGAAAGTCAAATATGGAAGTGAAAACAGGAGAACAGCGAGACTACTTATCAAATGTAAAGCATCATCTAGAATGCAAGACTTATTTGTGCCTGTGTCAGCCTCTGATAACTGAGGCCTATATCCTAACAAAATCATTGATTTCTTAGTTTCTTTAACCTCAGAAAAAACATTTATTGTGTATAGTTACAAGTATCAGCATGATGATGGAAGAGTTTCTTATCCATTGTGCTTTATCTTCTCCAGTCCAGTTGGTGAGTGAACACTGTGAATGGTAGCTACTGTGTGTTGTAAATGTTCTTTGCTGTGGAAGATAAAATGAGTGCTTAATGCTTGAATAGATGTTCAGATGCTTAAGGCTGGATTTGGTTATGCCACTGCTGGAAGCAAGGCACTGTAAAGCTATGGCGTTATCTGGAGACTTTCTTTGGCAGATGGAAATCGTTAGTGCATTAGCTCCATCTTCACCATCAGCTCATTGCAAGTGTAGATGCGTTAATCTGCCCAGATCTCCCTAGTTGCTAAAGGTTTCCACTGCCTCTGGGGTTTACGTTTAGGGCACTTAGGAAGTATGGTAGAAGAGATTCTCTTTTCCATTTCTGAAGACTGAGCAGAAATGTTAGTTTCCTGTGTAGCTCACCAAAAGGTGTCTTTCTAAATGTGCCTGCCCCCTATGGTGGTGTGTGTAGCAACACCCTTCTGTAAAGGAAAGGACTCTGGAGTGCTCTGCGTCTATTCATGTAGGTTTACCCTGTTTCCTGTCACTCTCTCCTCAAATCTTAGGGAAGCCTCAAAATATGACCAGACAAGGCTCAGGAAATGGGTGAGGAGAGGGCTGGAAGATGCCACCTCTGTTCCTAAGGGTTTCTGTTCAGTTCTGTCCATTTTGCTATTTGGATGTTAGTGACTGGGTGGGAAGAAACTCCTCTCCTTCTCAGAAGGGCGTGGGAACACCTATCTACCTACCCATGAAAGGAACAGGACTCTGTAAAAGGGTTAGGGTGGGATTAGAGAGGAGGGTTTTCCAGGGGGCCTATGTACAATGGGCAGCAACAGAGGATGTCTCCAAACAGTGCTATGATGTGAAAGAGCTGTCACAACTATGGGTGAAAAAGAGGAAAAGAGGGTTCCTTGACCCAGATCTGGGCAGGTGAAAGTGCTGGGTGAACAGACTATGTTCAAGGAGAAAGAGACTCTAATCTTGGGTCCTGCCAAGTTTATATAGAGCAATAGCTTCCTCTGCTTGTGTCACAGCAATCCTCAACATAAAAACCTGCGCAGGGAACTGTGTAATTTTAATAGAAGCCAAATAAACTGCGGTTTGATTTCGACTTACAGAGGTGAATTGCTGCTGTGGCTTCCACTGTGTTCTGAATTGTAGTAGGGTAGCTTGCTGGTATTACTGGATTATCCTCTAGAAGATAAACTGATTGCATTGTTTTACCCTTCATTACTCAGAAGTGGAATAACTAGGTAGGTAAAAGAGTTTAGCAACTAGCAAGAATCTTTGTATGAATGTTATGGGTGTTACTTTTCTTCTGAAGGATAGATGTTTTGTGAGTTAGAACAGCAGTTAAAATCTGCCTGGGAGACCTTGAAATGGCAAAGCAGGCAGACTTGTACTTCATAGGGAAGGAGAGCTTAGGCAATGTTGTTTATGGGTGGTAAGATTTAAAAGTACACTCATCTAGAAACTTCTGAACTTAAGTTGCTTAACTTCTAAAGAAAAGCCTTTTTTCTTTCCCTTGAGGTCTTCTGTTTGAAAAATTTTTCTGCAACCTGAAGTTAGTGGTTAGACTTACACTGGAGTCAGAAACAATGAACCATTAGTTGGGCCTCTAAACAGCAGTTAACTTCAACTGTAACTGAAGTTCCTGGGGCGGGGCGGAGGGGAGGGAGGGAGTTGTTTTGAGCTACCAATTCAGTTGGGGGATTTGGGGAGAGATTCAGAGAAAAAACAATAAATTCAAACTGACTTGATTTGTTCTCAGTTTGACTGGGGCTCAAAGGCATATGCTATAAAGATCTGTGTAAATGTAACTAGGAAAGACATGGGAATCTTCCAGAAATAGCAAGAGGGTAAAGAATTGGATGTAGTGTAATCAGCACACTGCTGTAGTGGCGGGAGGTACTACTGCTTTGTTGGCTGCAAATTCAAGTTTGACTGCTGCAATGCTTGATGTTAGCTCTAAGCAGAAATGCAGGTACATCTTGAGACCACCAATTCAGCCTGTATTACTTCTGGAAATGTTTTTCAAGTACTAGATACGAAAGTAAGAGCAAGGATGATAATGTATATAAAGAAATAGGTCACTTTTCTGAATGGAGACTTTAGCTTTCAGTTTGGTTTCTTTAAAAAAAAAAATCTTATTTTTAAAGTGTTGCAGTCAAAATAACTAAACAACCTCTCTTTTTTTTTTTCCACACAACTACAGGATGTAAGCCTGAACAGCAGATGATGTATGCTGGAAGCAAGAATAAGCTTGTACAGACAGCTGAACTCACTAAGGTATAATTGACTAGTTGAAATAACTGTCTCCCCCCTTAAATGCGGATTGCAAAAGCTGTTTTGTGTCTTGCTTGAACCTATCGCGAGAAGGGTGTTATGAGACTTTGTAATTACAGTGAAGTAGTAATTAGGAAGACTAAACAGAGGAGTATATGCAGGGCTATGTAGAGTTTTAGGGTACAGGAAGAACAGTGTTCTCTAAAACTAGAGATGTCCATCGGTAGATCATCCATCCAGATGGATGTCTTTACTTTGGGAAATGGATTTATTGATGGGAAGAATAGACTGAAGTCTTAGTACGGTGTGGTGCTGACTGGTTTTGCTGCATGGGGTTGTATGCTTGCAGAACATAGCCTTCAGAATAAATAACATGTGCCAAAGTGCTGAACAATTCTAAATCTTCCTGTGTTGGCCTCCTCCACTACTGAGACCAGAAGAAATCACTGCATTCAGTAGGCCTAGGTGTGTATATATATTTAAAAAAAAAAAATTGCTACCAAATTGTCATTTTGGAGATCTTTGAAATCTCTGCTTAATTGGCATCTAGAGTTACTAAACTTTTAGAGTTAGTGTTCACTTCAGGTTTTTCATACAATGTGAAATGACCTCACCATTCCCTTTTGGTCTTCCTTATCCTGACTGAGTACTTTAACATCCCATTAAAAATGTATATTGGGGCAATAAGAGAACTGTGAACTTCTACCTCTTCTAGCTGTACCTTGTAAGAAAGACCTCTCTGTTTTAAATTAGGCATCAAGTTGACAGGAGTAAATAGGAAGGAAGCAGAAGATAAGATGGTGGAAGCAATCAGTACAGCCCCAAGAAATCTTCTGTTTGTTGAAACTGCATCTTAGAGGCCTGAGAACTTTAGCATCTTTGATAGAAAAGAATTCCATCAGGAGGAAGGCTGTTTTCAGTGAGTGAGAAGGAAGGCTTGAGGAGGGGGAGGTGAAAACCTGGGGACTAGCTGTATTGGAGTTAGTCTTACCTGTCAAGTGGGAGAAATTCAGTCTGAAAGGCTTTTGAATGAAAGTCGAGGAGTGAATATAGAGGGCCACGATCATTTACCTTCTGACGGTGGAGAAGATAGCCTGTGTCCAGTTCAGGTTGCTTACTTGCCCTTCAAACGTGCTTTATTCTTGCTACTCACTGAGCCATGTTTCATTTTAGCTCATGCTGTGACTTCCTCCTGGTGCAATTTCTGCATGTGACTCAACCGAATCCTCTTATTTTTTCAGTCCTTTGAATGTTAGCTTGCCTTCTGTTAAGCTATTCTGTTCTTCTAACTGAATTTTGGGTTTTCCCCTTATCTTTTACCTAAAAAAAAAAAAAACACCACACCAATATTAGTTGATACTAGTGGATCACTGTCTGAGTACAAGAAGCAGTGTCCAGGCCCCACTCCAGCAGAGATGAGAAATGAGGAAGGAAAGACAGAAAACTTGAATTGTTTCCTGAAGAAGATTGAAATGGTAAGATGGCTGAGGACAGGACTAAATAGGAAGATCATTCCAAACAGCAGTTTCACTGAGAAGCTTGTTTTGAGTCTTACAAAATCTCCTCCATTCTGTTGGCTTGAGCATGCTTTTTGTGTCTATGTAATCCATACCATTTGAAGGGCAGATAACTGATTTAATGCTAACATGGCTTTATTTTTAGTGTTGTCAGAATAGTAACAGCAGTCTCCAGTTAAAATATTTTTCTTGTTTTCATTGCCTAGAAGGAGGCTTTGAAGGCGTGTGGATTTGTAAAATTTACTTACCTGATTCTTCTGAAGAGATGAGCCATTTGTGGGCATCTCAAAGGCTCTAGGTAGCAATACAGATTTAACTTAGCCTCTCCTCAAGGGTATTAAAAAAAAAAAAAAAAAAAAAAAGGGCAGCCCCCCCTCCTACCCCAGTTACTTGCCCATATATAATATAAAGAGTATATTGGTGTCTTTGGTCTTGTTTTCTCCTTCAAGGCTGTTAAAGCTTTACGACTTCCATAAAGCTTTGGGTTGGTGGTTTCTGGGGTTGTTTTGAAAGTTTTCTATTCTGAGGTGTCCCGGGCTTGTTTCTTACAGGGAAAACATTGTGGTACTGGATACTATAGATTTATTTCAGTTCAAAGAAGGAATAACTGTCTTGGGCTGAGCAAACTTCCTGAACTTTAGGCTTAATTCAGCCCAGAGGTTAAATTCATTTGTATCCTTCAAATAGACAATCTTGTTGCTGAGATACTGCACATGAGATGGTGCCATTTCAGAGTAACTTTAAAATGTAGTACATGTGCTGTTCTCGCGTATTCTTAAAGGAGAAGAATGAAGTCTAGAAATAAGAGTTAAGGAATTCTTATTCAAGTTAGTAGTATTCCTTGCCACTTAGTCTTGAGTATTTTCCACTGATATTACTTTAGAATATTAAGTGATCCTTTCAAGAAAGCATATGAAAAGTCTAGGTTGGTCACTGATTTATTATGGCTCAACTTGTGTAGAAAGGTATTGATTGCATTGTATGCTTACTCCTTCCAAGTATCACCACCTCAAGAATTTGTACAATGCAATTTTGTTTAGGTATTTGAAATAAGAAATACAGAAGACTTAACTGAAGAATGGCTGCGTGAGAAACTGGGCTTCTTCCATTAAGAAAACCTCTGTAATAAGTATTTATGTACCATCCTGATAATACTGGAACCAGACATGAATACTTACATCTAAAAAATGCACTGTATTTACATCTGTCTCCTGCAGTATATCTCTTGTGCAAAGTTTGTGCAAAGAATAGCAGGTCTGTCTCCTTGAAGTAACCAATCTTTGCAGGTGTTTCCTTATTTGTACCTGTTAAAAGGGAATACTCCTCTGCAGGGACTCCTTTTGCACTCTTGTGACTAATATTTCTATAACTAAAATAGTTCAGTTCTGGATTTATAATTATCTACAAACGTAATTTGGAAGCTGACGCTAACTTTTTCTGAGCTACAAATGCATCCTTATGACATATACTAGCCATTTATATGCAGAAATTGTGTACTGTCACTTAACGTTTCAGACTTTTTGACTTAATGTCTTCTCAATTTTGAAAACTACTCCCTGGAAGCATTTAGTATTAAAAAGACAAAATCCTCGTACAGCAAATCCATCCATTTAACTTTCCATCAAGTCCACGTGAACTTTCTCAAATTCTTGGAACTAATTTTTATCATTCCAATAATTCCTCAGTTGACTGAGTCAATCTTACTAAATTTCAGGGCAAAGCTTTGACTGTCCAGTTCTCATGCTAATGTAGTCTTACAGGAACTAGGTGATAACTAAGGGCTGAATTACAACTCTGGTTACTCTTGTACCAGATGTCTTGCATTTATAACTTATTACACTGTTATGAAGTTTACCTCTTTGCTCATTTCCTGTTATATGGACACCTGTTAATACTGTGTGCCTTTAATTTGTTAGCTTTAAAATGACTTGAGAATTTTACACTGCCACTTACAAATTTGGTAAAAACTTTGGTAAAGAATCCAAGTAACATTTTTTCCTAGTGCCTAGTGTTGCAGTTGACATCTATTTTTAAAAAAAAGCGAACCTCATTTTCTTTGAAATTCCAGTCATCTACTCCATTTGTAGGAGTCAGGAGGTTAAAGCTTTTCATAATAATGAATGATTTATATCTCTTTTGTTACAAAAGTTGGCCACATATAGCTTTTGAGTACTTTAATTACAGTCTCTAACTTTCTTAACGGCTTGTTGGTCAAAATTACATTCCAGATAAAGCTTTTGCATAAGTGATAATTTGATTTTGATTTACTTACGGTTCATCTCTTTGAAACAGCAAATATTCTAATGTGAAAATAGTATTTAACTTTTATAAATGACCAGTCTTTTTACAGGTCTGTTTTATATTGAATAGAGTAGTTGTCTGATATGGGACATGTTCAGCCTGTGCAGTGGCAAAAGGAGTACTCATGTGACAGTATCTCACTATCTTGCTCATGAGTGTTTGTTGTGCTGCTGAACAAGTATCTGCGTAAGAGCAGCTTCCTGTTGATAATGTACATTAAAATACAGCTGCCCTAACAAATCTGTTCGGTGAGAAGGAATGCAGTGTTAAATTTGGAGGCCAGTATTTCATGCTGTGAAACCTTTGCTGAAAGAAGGTTTATTTTTCATTTGCAAACATATGTTGTGTTAGTGTTAAAACACTAATTCCTCTAAGATCACAAGGAATTCATTTGCAGAGGTCCTCAGTGTTGGAAATCTCATCTTAGTTTGATGTTACTGTGCATTTATTTGTATATAAATCTGACTTGAGAGGAGCTTTTAAAAATACATGTTAGAATGATCCAATTAAATTGATCTTTCAGTGCAGGAAAGAAATGCTTGTAATTACAATTAAATTTCTGTGTATTGAACTGGAAAAACAATTTCATTTCCCTGGACAAAAAAATGTTGATTATGAAACTGTTGCTTGATCGTTCTGTACTACAGATCAATAAAAACAATGTCTTTTGTGACAAACATTGTATAAATAAGACTTTGGCTTAAAGAATACTGTAATTCTAAGCATCAGTCTGGAAACAGCAAGAATCTTGTTTTGTTGGCATTGTGCTAAAGGTAAGACATGTCAAAGTACAGCGTGTGTGAGATGGAAGCTGCCACTTGTAACGTTCATCTTGGTTTGCAGTTGGGAAAACTGGATTAATAATCTTTGTCATTGTACTTTGTACACTGGTGGGCTGCCAGCATCCAACTGCTGCTTGCACAGGTCTTGACAGCAATAACTGTAAAAGGGGCCTGTCTCTCTCGGGAAGAGAAGGGAGGAGCTACTGCAGTCAAATGATTGAATTTGATTCTTCATCTCTGGATCAGTCCACCTTCTGCCGAGGAAATAATGCTACTTATGACTTTATCTTCAGTCTGAGTTCTTCTCAGTTCACTTCAGGTGTCCTTACTGCTTCCACTTAAGGACTTTCTGCCTTGGGTGCTGCCCCTCAAGTCCTGTAGAAAGCAAACAAATCCTGATGAGAGTATTAAAGCCCACTTTCTTGTGGAAGGTGATGTTGATGCTGTTCAGCCCACCAGTATTATTCTTCAAACAGTCTTGCTGGGAAACTGTACCTCCTTCCCCTTGCTGAGCTGTGGAAGTGAGGAAGCAGGTGCAGGTACTTGGAGAATAAGTGTGCAGAGGATGTTTGCCGTTCTGGGCTTGTTTGTGGTTTCCTTTTTAATGCAATGTTTTGACACAAGTGTCTGCTGCTTACTGTCCTAGGCTCTTGAGATACAGGTAGTGCTAATACTTGATTAAACAAAGACATTAATTATGTCAGAATCTTTCCTGCACAGATATTTGTTTTTGTAACATACTTTTCCCACCTTATCTTTAGAACTTTATTTTCCGTACTGCTTTCTCCTTACGATCAGTGGGAGGCAGATGTGTCCGTGTTCAGAAAGCCAGTATGTTCTGACTGTGCTTTACTAGTGAGTTGCCCATCTGTAATCATACATTTGTCTTGAATTTCCAGATCTCTAAAGAGGGTTCAGACTAAAGGACAACATAAATTAACTAATGCCACCTATGGGAGCCTTTGTAGCTAAAGGTCTGAGAGTCAGCATTTTCCATTGTAAGCTCCTATTTTTCAGGAGTTAGTAAGTTGGCCATAAAATCCTTGGCCTGGACTTAAGGGTCTCTCAAAGGGAGTCTTCTGCCACAATTAATATGGTTTGCTTTAAATATTGAATAGATGGCTGGGATACAGCTCTTGTAATCCTATTAATTGATGATAAGCTGAATTAAAGCATGAGTTTGCATGTCAGCCCATAAAATGAACTTGTACTATTTGAATATTTTTTAACAAAAAAAAAAATTAAACGCTGGTATTTGATGGTTTAAGTGTGTTTCTAGTATCCTGAATGCTGTTTTGATCTATTAAGGGAGGCAATAATGCGGGGTGTTGACACCTCTTCACTTCTCCAAAGGAGTATCTTATGCATTTGTACCAGGATTACATTTTTGTATCTTTAACTGTAAAATAGCTAGTCCAGAAACAATGTTAAACTGGTAACAGGGGTCTGAATCAAACATGCAAAAGCAAGGGAGTTCATTTCCTCGCTTTAGTGTGCTCAACAAAGAAATGTCATGCAACATGTTTTTTTGATACATCCATCTGGTAACTGTGAAATGGAGGTGTGATGGGATGTGAGAAGGGGCGCAGCGCAGTGCAACCCCTGCTTTTGTTACGTGATCCAGACTCTGTGACTTATGTACTGTGACAGGTCAGGGTTGGCACCAGTGCTGCAGGTGGTAAAAGGTCGACAGGTTCACAGACAGTTTTGAGAATTTGGCAATTCCATGAAAAAAAATCAGTAACCAGTACAACTTCCATATGCTGTTTAGTCTCTGCTCGTTCACATTGCATGTTTACTTTAAACCAAATCTTTTTTTGCTAAGCATGGTGCTTGTATTGGTTTAAATAAAATGTTTAATTAAGAGGTTCTGTTGCCCTGTTTTAATTGCAAAGTAGCACATCTAGCATGGGTGTCTGACAGGGGAAAAGCTGTTAATACCAGGTATGACTTTTCTCAGCTTCGTGGAGTTTGCTTTGGACTTGTAGTGTGGTCTTCAATCTCGAATGTGTTCCCTCACTTGCTCTCCTACCTAAAATAATTCCTCTTTCCATCTGCTGTGAAGGCTGTCAGCAAGGGAGAGGAGAGGACAGCAGCTGGTGGAGTCCTGTGGGATAACTGCCATCCTCCTCCGCTGCTTTGCACCTTTGTGTCACAAAACTCAGTGTGTGAGTTGTGTGAGCTGCCAGACAGTGTGGGCGCTCATTTTCATTCTGCAATGCCACTTAGACTTCCATGTGGCACCTCTCCCACAAGGTCACAGCTCCTGGTGTAACCTGGAGCTCTGAAATACAATATAGAGTGCAGGTGCCAACTGAACCGTGTTAGAGTAGTTGTCAAGGAGACCCCAAAGCTTGAAGGACTCAAAGGAACTTAGTTGTACCTTTTCCTTCTTGTGGTTGTTGGCTTTTTGTAACTGCTGGAGAAGAGAGAATTTTTCTGGGACGTGAGAGGAAGCCCTTGGTGTTCCTCAAGAGCAGTCCTGAACATTCAGGTATGCAGGCATGTAGGTTCCTGCAGCTTAGCAAGGAAAAGGACTTGTAGTTCTCAAACTGTATCTCTGGGGGTCAACAGTCAATCTTGGAGAATTGGCAACCTCTCTCTGGGCTGTTGTGTAAAGTGTTGGACTGCCTTGATTTGTGCCGTGTTCAAGGCATTGGGAGCTTTGGTTTCTAGCTGTTTCAATAAACACAAGAATCCTGAAGCACAAGGAGCCCTGGCATTAGCTTTTAATTTCTCCAATTAATACACGTTTGTATCTGCCAGGACTCTATATTGAAAGGTCAAACACGAGGCTGAGAAATCACATACCTCAATTTTTCTATTAGCACTCAATTTTCATTTTGTGGAAAAATGGAGGAAAATGGTGAAATTCTAGACAGTGAATATTCTCTGATAGCGGTTAGGACACTGCTGGCATGTAAAACTGTATTTCTGTCTGTGTAAACTTGGCCATCGTTGCCTTCCCAGTTCTCGCAGGCATTCTTCCATATCTGCTGTTCCTTTTGGTGATACTAAGATTATGTGATCTTGCGGGGGTACCAGACTGTCCGCTGCAGTGTGTATATGCAGGATCTTGTACGGCCTCACCTTGACTAGGCTCTGTGTCTTTTCTTTAATGCGCCCATAAAGTGAAGGAGATTATTTTAATACATTTACTTAGATGTAGTTAATCAGTGCGGTCTGTTTTGTCACACCCCAGGGGGATTGTCTCTTCTGGAGTGTTCTGTCATGTTTCGTTCTTTCAGGGACTGTAAACATACTGTTGCTTAACCTCATTCACCTTTGGTGATAAGTGAGACATCTCATACAGAACATGATGGAGCTCAGCTGAAACTCCCCTGACAGTTCCAGCAGCTCCTCAGCGGGAGGCAGAAGGGAGAAGAGAGCAATTATCAGCCAGAAAGACTTTGAATGCAGAACAGATGTGAACACTGGGAAAACAGCGTGACTGTCTTTCACGGCAAATTTACTACTGCAATGGGGAAGTCCCATCAAGGCTTTTTGAAAGGCACACTGTTAACCGTTCCTGCTGTTACGTGCCACGGCAGGCAGCTAGTAGCATGAACGCAGCTTCTCTTCCCTCCTCTGCAGTACTGAGCTTGACAATTAATATGATGCACCCTTGAAATCCCCATGCCAAACAGCATCTGTTGTCGTCACCTCTTTTCTGCACAAAATGGGAAGACAGCAGAAGAAAATGGGGCAGAAAATATTCAGTTGAAAGGGAAAGGGGCACCAGCCATCCTACATCTTCGCTAAGGCCTTAGAGGGCAGAAGTAGAGCAGAAAGTTAGGGGTCAGTGCCCTTATTGAGCTGAACAAGAAATGAGAGATTTAGTATTTCTTCAAAGTAATGTCTAATTTTAAATATCTGCTGTTGGAAAATACTGCGGGATAATTGGAAGTAGATTGTGCCCGCCTTGCTCACAAATGCAGTCTGCCTGGCCATCTGCTCTGACAGCAACAAATCGTGGATTGATTTGCGAATGTGATTAATTCAGCTAGGACGACTGGATCAAGGGATCAGCTAGAGATAATATTTATACCCTACCTCCAACTGTGAATGTGCAATTGTTTGGTTCAGAAGTACAAAACAAATTGTATAGCTGTATTACTGGAAGAATAGAAAAATAGAGGCCTCCACTCAGTAGCCCTGTTTTCCTTGGATGGCCCCGTTCCAAGGTCTGTAAGTGCAGTCTAACATAACGTTTTCTCTGTGAGGTGAAGCAGCACTCTTCTCATTTTACAGAGAGCTGCTGCATCTTTATTCCCTACGTAGATGCTACTATTGCTCTTCTTGCTGCAGTTTAGTCCTAAGATGTTGGAGCTGCTGGCTCTGTGACCCTGTCCACGTAGTCTGGAGAGGCAGACGAGGGCAGTGAGCAGCCAGCCTTCCTGGTGCCTGAGGTTGCTGATGGCAGAACTAGTGCTGATCTAGAGCCAGTGTGGGGCAGGACTTCAATCTTAAGAACAACCAGGGCGGTTGTTCTTGAGCCTTGAGCTGATTTGATAATACGGCTATAGCTGGAGAGATCAAAAGCAAGGTTTGTAATGGAATTTAGATGTAGATGAACCCTTTTGAAATCCTACTTGGTGAGATTTCAGTGTGTAAATACACGTTGGGCCTGTAGATGCCCTACTCAAGGCCGCAAGGGATGTCTGTGAGAGAACAGGGAGACCAAAGTCTCTCCTATGTCCTATGCTGACTCTTTTTCTCCCTCCCAAATTTTCAAGTGTGCTGTAGATCTGCTGGGGGCTGCAAGAGCTGCTTGGGGGAAGCATGAGGTTGTGATAACCAGGCTTTTGATGAGACACCGGGCCCTGAATAGCTTATTTGTTTTGATAAAAAGCAGAAGTTGCCTGTATCTCCCCTCCTTTTGGGCAAAAACAATAATTATGTTACAGCTGGTGGAAGAATGAATGCCTCAATTTGTCCCTGTGAGTAGCTGCCCTGACTCTACCTTGACGCAGTCTTCCCACCATATCCAGCAGTGACCAGGTTTCTGCTAAAACAATTAGCAGTGAAATAATTAACAAGGGAGACTTTTTTAGGTGTTGTCATTCAGTACCGGAGTTAACACCATCTTAAATTGCTAACACTATGGTTTCAGCTTCTGTTTATTCAGGATGATATTGCTGCACTTTGGATCAGAATTTAAAATTATTCTTTGAAGAGCTAAGGACTAGGCGTGACGTTTTCAGAGTCATCACCGTTACAGTTAGGCTAATGCAGAGTGTTTTGGAAAATCCCCCTCTTCCTTTGTTAATGAGCGGACGAATCCTGAAACACATCATAAAATAGTTCTTGAAAAAACAATTATCGGTCCCTTTGCCTGTTACACGCTGATATTATGCCATGGGCTCAGAATTCTATGGAGAGCCATTAACAGGAGCTCTACACAGCAAGAGAAAAACAAACCTTGTTATTAAAAGGACAGGTTGAGTATTCAGTATTTAGCCTATTAAAAGAAAACTGTTGCCATCTGACGGTAAATGTTGGAGGGATTGAGGCCACGAGTGGATTCCATAATGAGATGTGGTGAGATGTCTGGCAGCGTCTGTGTTTTGCAATTGAGTTTTAAATGTGATTCTTGTTTCTCTTGAGACTTACTTTCACGTGCAAAGGAATTTATAACATTAATTTGTTTACGTGGTCACATACGTAATGGTAAAAGTCTAAACAGGGATTCTAAAGATGAGCTAATTAGCGCAACAGGAAAGGATGTTTGCCGATTTGGAAAGGAAGTTGGTGCACTCGCAAGTCCAGGGATCTTTTCATCCCACTGATCAAAGATTGAGCAGCGAACCGACATCCTCCACCCTGATGTGTGTTAGCGCGTAAATGAGCTAAGTGGGTGGGGGAGATTGTGTGCTTTTGCTGGTTTTGACGTGTATTTAAAAGCTGCACAGAAAGGTGACCTCTGCTAAATGATATTGGAGAGTCTCTTCTAAACTGCAGAGAAATATTCACATTTTCCTCTCCTGAAAACCCGGTAAGCGAAGTCTTTATTGCAGTCAGCAGGATTTTTATTACCGCATTCAACAGTATTCGATTTCTTCCTTGATATCTATAACCGAAATGACTTTTTCCAGGGATATTATTTTTAATGTTGAAGAATGTGGTTAACCCGTGCATTTCTACCATGATAATTCAGAGAAATCGCTCTGTAATCTTCCCTCCCAGCTCTCTGACAAAGCACTGTTGTCACGATCTTCCAGAGTCTCCTTTCTTCAGCTAAATCTTCCTTATGAACAGACTGCAATACACTGAATTATGACTGATTATACGACTGTTTTCCGATAAGAACAAATACTTGAGAAGGATTTAAGATGAAGTGAACAGACACTGCCATTTTCCCTTGGGATTCCAATCAGGATTAAGCTGGATGAGTCCAGGTTAAAAGGAAAGTGCATTAAAAGCTGTAGGCCATCTCCAGATCCCCGCTGTGTCCTCCTTGCATTGTTTACAGTGTTTAATCAGGGGAGGTTCTGAGAAGGTCCTCGGTTGTTTGATTTCAGATCCCAAATAAATGAATGAAATGAGAATTGATTAGACCCTTTTCTACATTTCTAAATTTCTACCCTAATTTCCTTTTGTGTTATCTTAAAAAGACAATCTGTAATACAAGAAATCCTTGAACGAGCAAATCTTTGTTGTGCAAGATTACAGCTGCCTTCCGCTTTTCCTGGCAAGATAATTGCAGCTGAATGATATGCAAGCATCAGAGGTAATAAAACGTATTCCTTGAGGCAGAACCAGTATTAATTGCAAATGCAAGTACGTGGCTGACACACCTTTTTATTTCTGGTATGACATGTCCTGTTGCACAATGTTCTGTTGTACAGGAGCACAGAATATAATTAGCAACATAGCAACACCGTTGCTTACGTGGGTGTAGGACAGACCATTTGTTTCCCTGTTCTTTCTTAGTGTTTCAGCTAATACGGATCACGCATGCCAATCCAAACCCATCAGCATCCGTGCTGGGATGTGCCGGGAAGGAACTCTTACTGCTGCAGTGGCCTGTGATGCTGCTGACAGCACTGTGGTGGCCAACAGACACTTGGCATAATCCTGTGTAGAGTCCTCAGTGCACATTTATGTGTCTTGAAGCACAAATCCCCATGTTCCGGGTGAGCCTGGGGGCTCGGAGTGGGTCTTGCAAGGAGCCAGATCTCTTTCATCAACAATATTAGTAGATTTGGTGCCAAAGCATCTGTAATTCTGCAGGGCTTTGCCTCGCCAGGGAGGCTCTAGGCGTAACAGTTGAAGCAGTGATGGTCATTTGTTATGGATCGAGGAACCCACAACAACTTATTGTCGTTTAGACAATTATCTCTCACCTGATGACCCCTCCCCACACAGGAAGGGGAACTGGGAAAAAAACAAGGAAACCCAAGGGCTGAAATACAAACAGATTCAATACGGTAAGACTAAATAGTTAATAATACTAAAGAACCCATATTGATCCCGATACCAACACAGAATACAGGACCGTACCAGCCCATTCCACCAGCAGGGAGCTGCACTCCCAGCAGGGACGGCCAATGTGGGACACTGCGAGCGCTGCGGCTTCAGGAGGAAGGGAAGGGCTCAGGGCTCCGGCACCGGGGAGAGGAGTTCTCTGGACCACCGCTATCAAGGGAGAGTGAGAGAGAACTCCTCAGCAAAGTTTGTAATTTGTACTGAATGTGACATTCATGGTATGAAATAATCCCATTGGCAGCTTGGGGCAAGTGCCTGCGTCTCGCTCCTCCTCGTCCCTGCACCTGGTGAGCTCGAAAACACTGAGACCGTGAAACCCCCACACCAGAGCTGGCTATAAAGTAAATATTTTCATAAATTCAGCCACTAGAGTCTTCTAAAAATACAGTTTTCCCAAGCATTTTAAGAGACCTTATTGAAAAGTAAAATCACTGAAAGAGGAATTAATCCTGTGGCGCTCAAACCAGGATGTCGCTGTATCTGGGTGCCTTTTGAAGGAAATCTACCTCAAATGGGTCAAACTGCTGGTTTCCACATTGCGGTCGAAAACCAGCATTTCCCAGTCCCAAGGTCTAAGGGTGTCTTATGTTCTTACTTTCCAATTAATATTCACACAGGTTAATTTTTAAATCTGTTTTCTGGGTTTCGCATTGAAGTTTGACTGGTCATAATGACACTGCAGGGGATTTATGGGAGTAGTATGGGAACGAGACGAGGGATTTTATACCAAAAGATCAACTTCGTGTTCACAACAACTGATTTCCTAAAGATGGCTCCTTTGCCACGGTTTTCCCTCTTATTTTGGTGAAGGAAATCAAGCTTCTGCTCATCTCATTGTGACACTCAATTAATTGTGCGTAAAGCTTTCCGGCAGATATCACTGGAAAAAACTGTTGAGTATTTGGCAGCTGTTATTTTTATGGAAATCGTTACTCACGCTGCTCGTCTGGAGGAAACGGTGGCAGAAATCCTATCCCGAGTTGCCTTTATTGCAGGGTATCCTTGCTTAAAACTGAAACGACTTTTCTGGGACCCTGGGGAAGGAAAAACCGGGATGTTCTCCTCAAACTATTTCTTTTCTTGCCGTTTCTTTTGCGCAAGCCCCGAACGGTTCCGCTATGCGACTGCAGAACCTCCTCCCCCGGCCCCTCCTTTCCCGTTATTCCATCCTACGGGAAATTCCCCGCCTCCGCTCCCTTCGCGGGAATGGCGGTGCCGGCGGGCTCCGACAGGGGGCGCCCGCGGCGGGGCGGGGCGTGGCCCCGGCGGTGAATGATCCTTCCCGGCATCCCCCGCGCCGCCGCCGCCCCGCCGCGGCTCGCCCGGCCCTGCCGCCATGGCCTTCACCTTCGCCGCCTTCTGCTACATGCTGGCGCTGCTGCTCACCGCTGCCCTCATCTTCTTCGCCATCTGGCATGTGAGTGCGGGCGGCGGGCGGGATGAGGGCACGGTCGCCCCGCGGCGATGGTCGCCCCGCCGCCCTGAGGGGTGGGACGGCGGCCCTGAGGGCACGGTCGCCCCGCGGGCCTGAGGGGACGGCGGCCGTGAGGGGGGAACAGGGGGGCCCGGTCGCTCCGGGGCGCTGAAGGAGTTGAGGGGGGTCCGGTCACCCTCGCGGCCATGGGAGGCCGGGGGGTTGTTGTCGCCCCACGGCCTTGAGTGTGGGGTGACGGCCGGTCGCCCCGTGGCCTTGAGTGTGTGCGTGTGTCCTGTCGCCCCACGGCCCTGACGAGGCGGGGCGGGGGGGGTCTGGTCGGCCCCGCGGCCCTGAAGGGGTGGGGGGGGGTCCGGTCGCCCCCGAGGGGTGGGGGGGCTGTCCCGTTGCCCCCGCGGCTCTGAGGGAGAGGGCGGTCGCCCCGCGGCCCTGAGCGTGTGTGTGTGTATTCCGGTCGCCCCGCGGCCCTGACGGGGTGGGGGAATGTTTCCGGTCGCCCCCGCAGCCCTGAAGGGGTCGGGGCGGGCCGGTCGCCCCTGCGGCCTTGAGGTGGGGGGGCGGTCGCCCCGCCGCCCTGAGCGGCTGGGCCTAGAGCCGATGCTGGCGGTGCGGCCCTTTCCCTGGAGCCGGTGCCCGGCTGGAGGCCCTGGGCGCTCTCCCGCGCAGGCCGCGGGGGCCGGGCCGCCTGCCCCGGTCGGGGCCCTGTCCATCTGTCTGTCCACCGTCTCCCGTGAGAACCCCCACTCCCAGGGGTTTCCGTCCGCCCCCCGAGCCGCAGCGTGGGGACTGGAGGCCCCTGGGGGTCTTCTCTCTGCCCGGGGGCTGGCGGCGGTGGTGGGAGCCCAGCAACCACATCTGGGACCTGCCGCCATCCTTACCTTGGAGAGGTGGAAATCAGGCAGCGCTTGTCGGCGGATGAAGTGAATTTTCGAGTGCTGACATAAGACACATCCATTTCATTAAAGGGTATTTTAAATGAGTGCATCTTTTTTTAAAATAGGGGTTGAAAATGTTTTGGCCTGGTGTCAGGTTGGCTGCTGATTTAACAGAAATAAGGAGTGAAGTGTTGTGTTCTTTTCATGTTTTATAGTGAGACTTAATTTTAGAGATTTTTAAAAAAATTATTATTTTGAGAGTTTTCTGACTTGAACCTGCCACAGAGAGAGCCAGGAACCTGCCACAGAGAGAGCCAGGAACCTGCCATGGGTCCACTGCACAATACAGCTCTAGGAGAGGACGCAGGAGGATGTTGTTTTTGGCAGAAAACAGAAACTGTTCCATTGTAAAATCAGTACCTGTAAGCATATTGGGGCTTATATTGAATATAGATGAATCTCATACCTATAATAACTTGTTCTGTCTTAAGATTGTTTTTTTTTAAAGTTTGGTATGACATTTGTTCTTTAGAAGTGGCTTTTTTTTGTATTTCATGCCGTATGTTTGTCTGATTTTTATGGCATGAAAAGGTCCAGTACAGAGGGTTTTTTTTATGGATGCACCTTTTGGACATACACAGGGGGCCAGGATTTACTGTGAGAATAACGAGAGAAAGCATCTGGCTGCTTTTAAGATTGCTGTTGTTTTTTCTTCATTAATGACCCCTGTGTCAGGTTCCTGCTGGCAACCAAGAGAGTCACATGCAGCATTTGGGGTCGGTGCAGCAGGGGGAGGTCGATGCACTGCGAGCAGGGTTAAAAACTGCTGAAGGGACGTTGGAAATTGGTTGCTGGTGAGGAGTAAAAAGGCAGAGTGTGGGCAGAGGGCTGAGAATGCCTGAAGTATCTTCTGCTTTCTTGTTTGTACAACCTGTATCCAATGTGTTTTACCTGTGGGTTTATGACACTAGAACTAGAAATTATATTCCTCAGTATGGTGGCAGCACTGGAACATTATGGCTCTATACCAAAATGTTGCTTTTCATGGATAAAGTACATTGTTGCTCCTGGACTGAAGAATCACAGCTGTTTCAATTTTTTTTTCTAGATTATAGCATTTGATGAACTGAAGACCGACTACAAGAACCCCATAGACCAATGTAATACACTCAATCCTGTAAGTTGCATGCTAAACGTTTTGGTTTTTGGTTTTTTTTTGGTTTTTTTTTTTAATAAATGTATGTAAAGTTGAGTGGTTTTGATGTTATCTTGATCTATTCAAACTTTGCAGTAGAATTGCATCTGGGTGGACAAAACCTAGCTGTTCGATACAAGTTCTAGGGAAATTTCTTTGTCTGATTCTTTGCTTTCACGTTGACTATTCTGACTGTTATTAATCTGCTGGTGATCTTGTCAGCTGTCGTACTAACATTCTTTCAATCTGCTTTTACATTTTCGGCACAAAGACAGTTGAAAAGGTCAAAAAGATTAAAAGAGTCAAAATTGCATTAAAGGTGTGTACTGCTTTTCAGTTTAATGTTTTTAATGCCACTTTCCTTTCATTTTGTTAGGAACATTTGTAATACTATTAAGCTGTTTTGTTTAGTCTGCCTGTTCATCTGCTCGTTATTTGTTTGTTGGGGTTTATAACAACTTCATGGATTTCCATATTTTGTGCAAAACAACTTTGCTTGCTTACCCAATGAAGTGGGGAAAACTGTTACATGCCTGTTATATATGTCCTTAGCTGGAGTAAATTCAGGTAGAAATAAATAGTACTTTTCAAGCAAGATGTATTGAACTCTGAGATTATAGGAGACTAGTTGTTTTTTAAGTATCGACTGGGAGGATTTGGGTGGGCATAATGTAATAGGCATTCTCTTCACTTCTTTGTTTTATGTTCCAGGATCAGGGGTGTGTCTTGGTGTCCTCTCGGATGCAACTCTGACACTCCTTGGTTTGTGAAAAGACTTTGAGACAAACTATTTGCTTGCATCTGTAACAGGCCAATAATAAAAGGGATGCTGGTTAAAGAGCATATGGTTTGATACAGCAGGGTTTTTGTGCATTTCTCATGGTTTTTACTGTGCCCAGGCTGAGGTAGAAAGCAGGGGCAGCGCAGCAGTGTGGCCTGGACTGTAACTTTATTGTATTTTGAAGTAAATTTTGCAAGTTAAAAATGAGTTTACAGTAGCTGGGGGGAAAATGCGTGTTAGACATAGGTCATGTCAATTGACAGCGAATATTACAACGTGAGAATGGTGGGGAGGAGGAGGAGAGGGGATAGGCAGAGGATTCCATCCCAGAGGGTGAGGTTTGCTGCTCAGATAGCTGTGCATCTAACAGTTTCCCTTGCTTGGTCTGTTCTACGGTCATTTCTGCTACGGTACGGGGGAAGGCAAATTGTCATTACATGGATGCATTATGATCTTATCGCAACCTTTGAAGTGTTGTAATGCGCATGTTTAATGCAAAAATTAACCTTCTGTTAACCCACATGCATGTAGTGTTTATTTATATGATAGCTTTGCGAATTGAAAATATTAAATAACTTAATATTTGCTGTTGTTGTGAAAGTAGATTAGCCACTAACAGTGAAGTTACGATCTTGAGGGGATCTGGTAAATGGTGCTGGACAAACACACTGAAGCGTTGTTCCTGTATAAAGAATCAAAAATCCTGGTAGGAATTGAGATACCTCAGTAGAAAGATTATCCCAAAATAGCAACTGCTTAGTACACTGTTGATGCCTTCTCTTCTCTTCCCTGCTCCTATTATAGTAGTATCTCTTCTCAGCAGCAAGATGTCTTCCTCCCTCGCTTCCCTGTTAAATATAATGGCAGAATATGATGTAGCTCATTTTCCTTTAGGACAGCCAGGGAGCATCAAGTGTAGTAGGTTTGAAAGAGTCAGGTGTTCTGGTGTGGCAGGAAGGTGTAATAAACAAGAGAAAGAAAAATGTGTTTTGAGATGCGTAGTTAAATAAACTACAGATTTTCTGACCTGGTAAATCTGTCTCAGCAGGCTGCCAAATGCATTGTGGTTTTGGATAGGTCTGTTGTTGTTGTTCTACTATAAATAATTGCCAAGTTGTAAATGGTAAGTATACAAAGAAGGATCTGGACAAAAATATTTACTTGAAACATTTCATGTATGACAGCTTATTTTTGTTGATGTTGATGCAAGTTTGCTTTGTTTGATATTCTTCATTTAGAGAAGCAGAATGTTGTAGCAAAGTAGGTGGTGAAAATGGCTGTTTGTTGGTAGTTTTTAAATTTCTAGGAAGATATTCTTGGGGTTCAAAAGAAATGTCTGCTTAGAGAGAACGAAAAAAATTATAAAACATTGAAGGTTCTGTGCAGTCATCCCATGCAACGTTTGTGATTTCACGCAAAAAGCAGGGCAGAGTGTGTGTGTGGGGTGTGCACACACTTAAATCTTTGGGTAGAAATGGAGTATTTTTCATGAAGAGATGTTTTAGTGGTCCTGAGTTGAGAAGTTGAAATATGACAGATTTGTTTCTTTCTGAATTCCGTGATAAAGGAATAAATGATGTCACCTTGGGGTGACTTGTTTTAGAAAATTTTACTCCTGTGGCAGGGTGTGAGGTTTTGCTGGCTCTTTGCATGCATTTAATCTATGTATCTCTCCATAGTATTCCTATTAATAACACTAATGCTACCTGGCATTTCACGCTTTGTGTGATTTCATAGTAAACTGATAATTAGCTCTGTGGGCTTCCGCTGGCAAGCATGATGCTCTAAAGCATGCATGTTAGGTACTTGCGAAGGAAAACGAAGCTGGCTCGTCGGCCCCGAGCCGTACGTGCGTAGCTGCCGTGGTGGCCTCCTGCACCGCAGGCAGCACAGAGTCGCCGCTGCAGACCCGTGCGCCTGCCAACGTCACTGCTGATTTGGTTTGATAAAGCCTCTGCCGAGGATGTTACGTTTTGCCAATAGTTGGAATTTGAAAAATTATGGAGGGATGAATTCCAAAACCAAGCTGTCAAATAGGAAAACACAAACCATCTTTTTGCCTATAAACATGGAGCATGTTTCCTACTGATATTTCTCTGTTGCATGAGCAGAAATATCTCGATCTCTTCTGTTACAAAGGTCATATATAAAGCGTGGAGTCTGTTAACAGTGCACATAATAGAAGCAATAAAAAACTTGATCTCAGCATTTAATTTTATAAATTTTTCTTCATGGTTCGTGAATATCATGTGAAAACAGCAAGGCACATACCACTGGTTGCTGTTTTCACTTTCTGCAGTCCTGTTCTTGTTAGTGTTGTTTTTTTAATAATATTTTTTAAACAATAGCTTACCTCCAAAATAGATTAGACACCACACGTTTTGCTTTGGATAATCAAAATTTCTAACTCGTATTTTTCTTTTCCAGCTTGTACTTCCAGAGTACCTCATCCATGCATTCTTCTGTGTTATGTTTCTCTGTGCAGCAGAGTGGCTTACACTGGGTCTCAATATGCCTTTGTTGGCTTATCATATTTGGAGGTAATATTGATGAGTCCGGTATCTCTGTACTCATGTTTAATTGTCACTCATTCTCCCGTCGCAGTGTTTCCTGTTACATGTTCTGTGTCTTTGGCAAATAAAGATGCTTTCTGATATGACACTGAAAAAGTTTATGTCATCGCTATAAAATAGGAACCATCACTTTGCTTTCTCTGTCACTTTTATTTGTTATTCTCTTGTGCTGTGCAAGAGTCGAGTTGTGCTGTGTGTGTTGAAGGTAGCTGATGTGTCAAAGCAGTCCTGATACTGCAGGTGCACAGTGCGAATTGCCAGGAGCAGTGACAATCCCACTTTCCTCCTGCTGCTGAGACATGGGCACCACCTCTCCTTCTGCTGGCATGAGTCCTGTGCAGGGAGGAAATGCAGGAAGTGGTAGTAATTTTACTAGTTGCCTGCGTTAAACTACAATTTCAGGATTGTTTTGTGTTGACCCGTATGAGTAGTCCTTCAGCATGGGAGCTGGTGTGCGTTGTATTCGTGAGAAGAGGCTGTAGGTTATGTAGGGTTATATGTTGATCTCTTCTCCGGCTTTTCCAACCCTTTCACAAGAAATCCCATTTTTCATTTATTTATAAACTTGTGCCATTTCCTTTTGGCGTACCAGAGTTCAGCATGGTTTAAGGCTGAGGTAAGCTGTCGCAGCACCTTCTGGGAAAGCCCTTCCATAGGCATGTCTACTTTGGAGCTCCGTGTTGCTCTTGCAGTTTGCCATCTCCTACATGGAGCTGATGGACTTTGCTCTAAGGGGTGCGATTCCTTGTCTCGGTTCTGGTGTTACTTGGTGGGTGGGGGACAGGAACGAATGTTTCCCATCGCTGTCACCACAAAACTAACTGTGCGTCACTTTCAGGTACATGAGTAGACCTGTGATGAGTGGCCCTGGTCTGTATGATCCTACAACCATCATGAATGCAGATATTTTAGCCTATTGCCAGAAAGAAGGATGGTGCAAATTAGCATTCTACCTTCTATCATTTTTTTACTACCTATATGGGTAAGTTTTTTCCTCTCTTTCCCATCTAATCTTCAGTCTGAAATTTTGGCTCAGTGCACAAGAGAAATTTTGTACCTAGGGATATATATAGTGACAGCTTTCCCGAAAAAGAATCCACAATCACCATTTATTCTGTTCTAAAACACAAGTCTTAATTTGATCAAAATTACTAATTTGAGTCTCTCTACCATGACCGAAGACTTGAAAGCTCCAAGCGTTTCTTCTTTTAAGCATAATATAATAATGCCCCTCCCAGTATTTTCATTAAAAAGCTGGAACAGTAATATTTTTAAAGTAGGTATTTTGATGAAAATTTGATTTTTGTGGAAGTCAAAGGTAGAGGAGTCGTTCCAAGAGTGAAAAGGGCACAAAAGCCAGTGCCACCGCCTGGTTCCTGCTCCCAGTTCTTCCTTCAGGCCAAAAACCGACTCGCTGCATGGTGTTTGTGTCTGCCCTGGGCGTGTGAGAGGGGAAGGGGTGTGCTGTCCTCCTCCCTCTCTGCAACTCTTACAGCGCAGCGGGGGTAATTCAGGCTCTTTAAACGTAGCATCGTGTTCATACAGGGCTCCCTGTTACAGTGGCACTGGGGCTAGTGACAACTGGCTGCTGCATCAGTTCGTGTTGTGCTTTATAATGCCCCTCGCATGTGCTTGTGACTTTGTGTAAAGTCTTCGGTCACAATCCACCTACCTCACACAGATTTGTTCCTTAGAATATATAACTGTATAATTAAACGTATAATGCTAATCAAAATACAGCATCTTAATATTCTTATTTTATTTTCCAGCATGATTTACGTTCTGGTGAGCTCTTAAGAAGACATTCTGCAAGCTTTGTTCCAGTTAAGTGCATGCAAAAGCCACAAAACATGGATTCTTTACAACGAGAACCTCTTACCAAGATTAAATATGGAATCTGATGATCGCATTTGCATTAGAAAACAATGACTCCCCGATTTTTAAAATATTTCCACATTTTATACTTGTGGAAAGACTGTTTTCTTATATTTTACTGGGACACTGAAATCAAAGAATTACATGTAAATTAATACAAAGATTACCAGGTTTCGAAACGTTTTGACTTTGCACTCCATAAGGAACAGCCATAATCTTCAAGTAGGTATCGGTTACTGACTAGCCGTAGGTATTTTCTTTAGGCTGGGCTTCGTAGTGGCTCATTTGGACTTGCGTTTCCCACTCTGTTAATCACCTGTAGCTGCCGAGTGCTCAGGGAGGACTGGCGGTGCTGTGTGTTTTACCTGTAGGTGACGTTGGTCTTAAGAGATGAACTCATGGACGCAGTTGCAAAAATAGGAGTTCTATTTCGGTTTACTGTATTTATTTTCTATCTATCTGGTTCATCTTTCCCTGTATATGCATGATTCAGACTTTGTATTTTCACCAAACATTAGCCTTGCTTTAATCTCAAGCAGATGTCATTGTGATAGGAGAAGTCGAATTGTCCACGAAGGAATTAATTTAAATGGTGGTTATTTTTTTTTTAATGTCTGTGCTGTGTTATTAAGAAACAGTCAAACCTTACAACGTTTGTCAAGTCCAATGATGGAAACACTCTTGAGTTTAAGAGTAATAACACAGACCTTTGCAAAGCAGAAAGTGAGATTGTGAAACTGCCCTGCTGTTCCTTAGTGCAATACATAATAAAAAAAAAAATCTCAGATTCAGAAACACTTATTTTTACCTGGTGCCTTGTTTTGTTTTTCAATTGAAGAGATACTTGCTGTATTCATCTGTTTGTGATGGATAATTGCATTGCCTTTTAAAAATAGAACACTGAATCGCGTTCTGTCTGGAAAAGGGAAGCTCTGATTTCCTGCTTTTTCTCATGGGTCTGCAGATAAATAGTAGATGGGGCAGGGGAAGGTGTTTTAGCTGAACAGATAATACCGCATTGTAAATTGTTACTGCTGCTTAATTTAGGAGTAATAATTAGGAATCTTTTTTTCATTTACCTGTGCTGGAGAATAATGAATAGTTTCTTAGTTCTAGTAAAATGTTTTTGTATAAACTGTTTATTTGTTCACTCTGGGTGTCTCGGGCATTAGATGCAATAAAAACGGTACGACTGGCTGCGCCGGGTGGTACCAGGAATCCAGCTCCTCCAGTGCTGGTGTGCTGGGCGGTGGCTGCAATTGAGGGAACAGAATATGAACAGGGCAGGTATGGAATATCTCTGCCTGAAGAGCGGAAGCACGGATTTGGAAATCTGCCTGTTACAGATGGCCTGAACAAGAGGTTTGGCCTCTTCAACAGCCCTTGAATAGCTTTTCTTCCATTAATTCAGTTGCTTTTTGAGCACTTTTGTAGCCCGGGCTGGAAGATACAGTGAGACAGTGAGTGGAATTACTCAGTATGTAAAGTAAAAAAAAAAAAAAAAAAAAAAAAAAAAAAAGGCATTTGGTGCCTCTAAGCTCTTGTTTTTTAAGATGTATTGAAAATTTCCCCTTTTCCACCTTATTTATGCTGGGCATGATTGAATAGACCTTCATCATGTCATCTGTCAAAGCAGAGAAGTCCATTTAATCTCTTCTTGATTGAAAGTCCTTCCGTAGCTTTGTGATTATCCCTTCTCCTCCCCAAACGTTCCTTTTCAAAGCCAGAGGAGACCAGAACTGTTGTCATCACATGAGATTTGGGTGCCCAGGGGACTTTAGAGCGGCGGTTGCTTGCGTTCTGCTTCTGAATTCCTCCCCTCTTTTGATAATGTGGTGGGGGGATGAGAATTCAGGCTGTGAGAACTTCAAATTCTCCTTCCTAAGTAATAAGAGATCCTCAACACCTTCTTCCTAGGTACATAAATTTTTTTTTTTCCAACACGTGTTTTCTTTGCATTTGTTGCCAGTTTCCTCTGCCATTATCGCTCAAGTGTTCAGCACCACACGATTTTTATTTTCCTGACTGTCCTGAAATATTTGTAGCAGTTTCAGGCCTTATCTCTCATTTTCTGTGTGGAGGCGTGGGTTCCATCCCGACCCCTCTGGAGCTTGGCGAGGAGCCCCCTCCTCACCCCAAAACTCCTTACTCCGATTCTGTAATCCCTTCCCAGCAGTTGGTAGTTGACAAGAGGATTCTCTTCCTTACGCAAATCATAATTTTGAGCTTTTAGCAGGAGAAATTTTGAAAGGCTTTTTGGAAACTCAGGAATATTGTTCCTGTTGGATCACTTTTATTTTCCTACTGGAAGATATGACCTCAGCCTGCGTAAGCAAAACTAATTAACCCTTTCTTATGTTTGTATATTTATTAATCCATATGGAAATGAGACTTACTGGCCTGATCTCTCCTCAGCCTTCTAAACGAACCTCTCATTCCCTCGGTGCTTGGGCTCATTTAAGCCGTTACACACCAGAATAACCCATGCAGGACTGACTGAGTCCAACTGATACCTGCTTCTGAAACCCCTCCCGCTGTGGAATGGCTTTAAGCAAGAAGAGCAGAATGTTTGCAACATTTGCAGTATCCTGTCCATCACAGGCTTTACACGCTTCATGTAAAAATCCAGGTGAATGTTCCTGGACAGAGGAATTCAGAGGTGAAACCAGCCCAGTTCTGCCGGTGAACCTGAACTTACCACTAACCCCAGGAGCAAAATGCTTCTTTGGAGTCTGTCCTGCCTGCTGTGGTTAAATACATGAGAACCAAAGAATTTAAGTATTCTCATTTCAAAGGTCTTTAAATAATGTCAAAACATTGCAGAGCGGGGTCAGAAGTGCAAGTTAGAAGTTACAATGTCCTATGAGAACCCACTGTGTGGACGTGTGATGGCCACCCAGCAGCATCCCTCAGAGGATGCTATTCAGAAACTGTTTTCAGCACTTACTTTTACAGCAGGTTAGTGTCTCCCAGCACCCACCCAGCTGCTGGGTGGTGTGACCGTTGCTGGGTGTACCAGCGGCGTGAGCCTCACCTCCCAGCTTTACCCGAGTGTGGAGTTGCACGTGTGACACTTAGCTACAGAACCGGTCATTTCATGTTCAAACTTGGTATTAATTGATTTTTGGGTTCCAGAAGGCAAACGATTATGGAGAAAATAAAGCATTTGTCTCTCCCTGTCAGTAAGTTTCCTGCTAAACCATTTTAAAAAGCCATCTCATACATACTTCGTGTCTGAAAAACCATCAGTTGTGAGGATTCAGCATGGTAGAAGGGACGGACCTTTTTGGTTTTCTGAGTGCTGGGGAGCAGTGTCAGGGAAGGGACAACACACATTTTGAACTAAGTATTCTCTGATTCCGTGCTGTGAAAACTGGGAGAGTTGCTGTTGTCTGCCTTAGGGGTGGAGACAGGAATGGCGTTAAAAGCTAATCAGTAGAAATAACCTTTAAATGTGCACTGTTACAGTGTCTGGGTTCAAACAAGATGTTAAGAAAAGGTTATAAATTTCAAGTGAGCAAAGCAGCGAGTTCTGCTTCAACTCGAACCCACTGTTGCTGTGGTAGAGTCTCATGGCACAAGTGACTTGAAAAGTTACAGAAACTTTATTGAAGTGCACCATAAACATCAGTGTCGCTGCAGGTGATAGGGAAGCGTAGGCTGCAGCTGTGGGGAGCGCAGGAGGGTGACCCTGGGAGCAGGATGGCAGCTCTTGGTGGTGCTGGTACTGGACACTTGGGGAGGAAAAAAGCACTTAAGAGATTTACCTACAAGGGAAGAGGAGATGGTGACAGGGCAGGACAGTCAGGATGCGGACACTCAGTGACTGCAGCCCAGAGCTGTTTGTCTAAGAGGGCAAGGCCCGGCCTGGGTGACACGGGCCCTCTTCCCACAGCCAAAACTTATCTCACAGGGCGTCAGAGGAGACCTGGGCACTGAGGCGGATCATCATCACTTCCTCAGAACAGGACAGAACTAGTTTAAATGTTTTCTTGAGGAGTCTGTTAATCTTCTCTGGTCTTTACGAGTAGATAGAGTTAAACAGGAAGGACGTGCACTGTTACCAATGTGTTGCTGTGAGATTCTCTCCAGCCTGCAGCTGACTGTTTATTTACTTTCTCTAGCATTAGCACGCAGGAGCGCTGTGCCAGAAACTCACCCACGCAGCTACAGCAGCGTCTCTTCCTACCGCATTCATCTAAAAACCCACCTGCTTGGTTTGTCACGGCCCTTCAGCACAAAACCTCCTTCTATCAGGATGAGGGGTCTTGTTCCTTAATATCACTGACCGCACTAGGCGGAACTGTGACATTTTAGACTGAGTTCTTACTAGTTCATAAGGGGTAGGCACTCCAGCAGGAAGGTTCACATGCTTCACTTTCCTTTGGTTTAAAGCTAAAGCTGAGGGTTTTTTTGAAAGTGCTCAAGTTTTGTAATTTTTTACCTCACTATGTTATCCCAGCATGACTCTCTTACAAAGGTAGTAGAGAAGGAATTAACTTTCGTGTCTTCCTCTACGCACTGGGGCAGAAGCCAGCTATGGGTAGTGGAAGTCTGCGCGCAGCTGTGAGGAGTTATGGACTATTCTCTTTCCTCCCATGTCCTGCCTTCACGTGCAGTTGCTTGTCCCAGCTCTCACGCTACGTAGAGCAGAGGTGAAGTCAAAATGAAATTCAGTCGCTGCTTTTGACAGCGGGGTCTCCCTTCCCCTGGGTACCTTCACTGAAGCAGCGCGCAGGATGTCAGCACGCCGCTTATGTCAGCGGACGCATATGCTCTCGGTACCAAGTGATGTTCTATGTGAGGTAGGTCATTATTGTATTAAAAACAAGCTCGTTAGGCATGCAGGCCACCAGCAGAAGAGTAACGAACACGAATACACTTCCATATATTTTTAAGGCAGTATTAAAGACAGAGTGTGAAAGCAGGCAGCTGTGTCACAGAGGCAGCAGGCACGAGACACTGTGGAGGTCAGGAGTGAGGCGTCTTGTCCCGCTGTCTGCCGCAGCCACAGGGACACAAAGCTACACCGCGCCAGTATGAGTTAGCGCGATACCGATCTTAGTACCGTCTCCTTTGTTGCCAGGTGTGCAGCTAGGTTCTCTCGAAAGTCATGGAGGTAATTGTACTGCTGAAAAAGCACAACCAGATTTGTAATGAGGGCTTTATACTTTTGGAAAAGGCACTTCCCATCTTAAAAAGCTGTTTGATACCCCAGGATGAAAACTGCACCCTCCAGTCTGTTTATTTGTTCTTTTTTGTGCTTACTCCCAATCCTCTGGAATTTCTCCACCATCAGACACAGATGACGTGGATCCTGGCTTGGCTCCGGTGGTTCCTCCTAAAGGGCACACCTGAGCTCAAGGTAGCGCAAACCATGGTCCTCAGTAGGTGGGCGCTTTGTGGTGGAATTCAAAGCTGCTTTATTGGGGTCACCAAGGGCCTTACTCTCTCCATAATGCATCCACGATACAGAACACAGCCTTTAGCCAGTATGATGATCTATGATGATGTATGACAGTTTATAGTAAGAGTTCTTAGGTCAACTCATACATATTGTGGAGTATTAATACGCCCGTGTTCAAAATGAGATAACAATGTCGGTCAGCAGAGGCTAAAGAACAGATCACCCACCCCAAGTGGCCATGAGGGCCTCTAATTAGAATGTTTGTTCATGTCCTTCCCCGTCTCTTCAACCAGGGATGCAAGCTGCTCCTCACCTGCCCTCTTGCTTTGGAGAAAACTAATTTTCAACAAGTCGTGTAAACAAAATTTGCCTTCCAGAGGCTTAGAGCTAGCAAAAAGACAATATTTAGGCAACTCTTCAACAACTGTCAGCTCCTCTTTCCTCTACACAGAACTGTTTTAAGAGCACAACATCTAGGACTTGTGTCAACAGAAATACGTACACGGAGTAGCTAAAAATCCCACCAAAACAAGAAAAAGCTGTTATGTTCACCAAGTGAGTTTTAACACTAGTGCCAGGGATGCTTCTTAAAAGCCACCTGCCAGGGTATTGATGGATAGCTACAGGAGATGACCACGGCCAGCTGGGTTAGGAAGATGGAACAAAAGCAAGGCAGAAAAATCAAGCAGATGGCCAAGTTGTGAGGAGAGTGTGAGGAACAGTCAAAGGGACAATAGTTCAGTGAGTGATGGGCAGGGATAAGGAGGAGAAAGCAACGTTATTTATGGTGGTGAGGAGCAGAGAGGGAGAACAGCTGTTGAAATCAGTAGAAGGACAAGAAGCAGCATGAAAGCAGAAAGCGAGAAGCAGCTCAAACCCAAGGGAGCAGCAGCAGCACCAGCTGTGGAGCACCTCAGAGCCAGAGAGATTCCTTTGTGTGGTGGAGGAGAGGACGGTGCGAGCTCTCCGCTCTTGTTTCCACGCATGTGTTACCTGCTGTAGCCTCATTACCTTGATGGTCTGTATCGCCCCAGATCCTCTCAAATTCCTGAGGCTGTCTATCGCTTGCTGAGGTGCCAGCGTGTCCGAAAGCTGAAGCAGGAGACACGCAGCTACTGTAAGGGAAAGGTATATATGTGTGTATATGTGCTACTGAGCACCTCTTGCTGTACGCAGCATGACTTTGTTCCACAAAAACCACTCTAGCAAAACTCAGCCTCGTCATAGCGGGGTCACAGATCTATTGGATCTTTTGCTGAATATTATTTCTTGGCGCTGGCCCCATCTGCCTCCTGCTCCTGCCCAAGCTTGCAGGCTTTGGGAACAGGTGAAGACTCTCCTACTGTTTCCCCACTGCCTTTCCAGCAGCATTTGGGAGGCAAATTCTAGGCTTTTCAAGAACAAGTGCCAGCACACCCAGTTAATTTCCCTTTGTGTCTTCTGACCACATTTGCTTTTTTGGCAATATCAGCACCCCTTCCTTCTGGGGCATGCACAATAACTAATGCCCTGAAAGCTTAGGGGGAACATTGGCCTGAAGAAAGATGCAGAGGAATAGCTTCATCTCCCTTTCTTGAGATGTTCAGGGAAGAGGGGAAAGCGCAATCCCATCAGTCAGATGAGACTAAAATTTGCAGTGGAAATGGAGAAAGAGTCAGAAAGTAAGAGGAAACTGTCTATCAGCCTCACTGAAAGACTGACCCCGCCTGACTCTCCATCCTCTCAGCTGTATGCTCAGGTTTATACCATGACATACTTACGTCAGTCATCACAGTTTCTACACAGGCAGCTGCTGTTCCTACCATTTGGCAACACCTTTCCCAAGAAGTGAGCCCAAACATATGAACTCACCTGCTACCCGTAGCGGCAGTTTGCATTGCAACCATAGTTAAGCTTCAAGCAAAGTTTGGCTCCTTTAGACAGTACTGTCTCAGGAGAACAAGTCAGGCACCGGGAGGGGGAAGACAACTGCTTACCAAGACACGAGCGTCCGAGGCCACCATAACAGCTGAAAGAGAAGAAAACCTGTGGTTGTAACAAGCTGTAGGATGCTGCAACACCCAGAGCCCCCTCAATATGTAAATATAGAGATACAGTTCTTGCCTTAATATAATCAAGAGGAGCAGTGATACAAGACAGTTAGAATATACCTACAAGGCTATCTCCCATTTATTCTTCAGACCTTCCTTAAGCAGTGCCTTTTTAGAGAAACTGCACTTTTCATTTGTGGTAATAGTCCCAGAGGCACAGGAGGACAGCAAATGGCATGAAGATGGACAATCTCAATTTTCTTTAAATCCTACTCCACATTAAGGCTTTGATGATAGTTGTGAGCTAACGATAGCAGCAGGGCTCTGCATCAGCAGGGAGCCCAAGGACTCGGTGGATGTCCGCGCAGGGAGCTGTCAGCAGGATCATTCAGGGAACACAGAACTTGGAAAGCTCTTCCCCCTCCACCCTGAGCTCACTTACAAGTGTCTAAAGAAATTACTTTAAACCCATTTCATGCAATTTAAGAGTGAATTTTGCACTGCTGGAACCCGCTGAGTCCCTGATAAACAGCCCAGGGGTGTGTTACCCTCTGACAACAGCTGCTTTAGCTTACAGCTCATATTGTATACCTGATATCCAACTAGGCTAGCAGCAAGAAGCCATATGGTGCCATTCAATATACACTTTGAAGCGCTTGCTGGACTGAGCAAGGGGAAATGGGAGATTCAAATCTTGCAAAGGACAAGTTAGCTCCAAAAGTGTGCATGAGGAGAAACAAGCAGCTTTTCACAGCTTGAACTAACCCTAAAGAATGCAATTGTCGTTTAACAGGATTCTGTTTCAGCTGGTCATGCACCTAGAGAGAAGCTGGTATCTTCTACAGGAACGTGGGGTGAAAGGGAGGTGACCAGAACCTACTGTACAATTGTTTTCCGGTTACTTTCCAGGCAGCTTCTGAGCTCTTCCAGAATTTTGCAGCACTTGGCAATGTCAGGAGCATCCCCGTCAGGAATAGGATAGTGGTGCACACAGATCCCGTGCTGTTGGTAGGTATCTATAAGGTTTGGTACTCGGTATTTTAAGAGCTCCCCTCTGGTACAAAGCACAAATATATCCTGGGTCCCATAGTTCTTTAGTTCTTCTGCCAACAGATCAAGACATTTGCAAGTAAACAAAAGCCTATCAAGCTTAAGGATAAACAGATAAGCTACTTGGTACTGATTCTTTTGTTTAATCCTTGAGGTTAAGACAATAGGAGTTAGCAATTTTGCTTTGAGCAGCGTTTACTTCTAATGAGCCTCTCCCACATTTGCTTTCAGGTAACCCACGAGAGGAGTTTTCTCAGCTCAGAGTGAGCCTTGAGACAAGCCTCACTAGAAATCACGTCAGCACGTTAAGCACCAGCTTAAGCATGATTCTGTCCCATCTCCAGCTGTGACTACGTCCAAACACTGTGGGTTTTTGCTATTAGTCTCTGCTCTTCCAGTGTTTACAGATAACTACTTGTACAAATCGTTACACGATTTCATCTCTTCTATCCCCATCTCAGTTTTCTCTGGGAAGAGGAGATTACAAGTTTGTAATTCATTGTGGTCATAGCTTTTTTGAAGATGCCCCCACCTGCACATGACTTAGACCTCATGGTTACCGTGAAAGATACACAGATGCCTCTATAGCTCCAGCCTGGAAATACCCTGACTACTTATCCAATATTTGGTTGAGAAGCCACAGACAAAGTGGCACTGCACACTTGGAAGTGATATCGTAACGGTGACTGCAGTAAGATGTTTGCTGCATCTCCAAGCACAGTGTTACCAAAACTCAGATAGACATTGCTGTCAGATGTACCCCCAGAAGACTCTGTGAAGAAATGCCTGCCCTGCATTCTAACATCATGGCATGTTATACGAGCACGAATAAAACACCACCACTTCTCAAAGTCAAACCATGTTTTAGATACGTGGTGTCTGGATCCTTATGACCAGATTAGATAAACAACTCCAGCAGTCTCCAGACTAAGACAAAGTAAATCTCTAGCTTCTCAGTAACTTACACTTTCAGTTTACCTGCATGTTGTTCTTGCCCATTACATGGAAATGAGAGGCACTTATACACTGGCCAGAAGACTCACCTATATCTTTCTGAAGATTTCTTCTAACATCCTTAAACCTGCAACCTAAAACAAATTATGAACAATTACCACTCCAGGTGACATTTGTGAAATGGCTGCTACGGCTGAGGAATAGAGCACAGACAAACTCCTCACAAAACCAAAGCAAGTGACAAAGCCAAATCCCAAATAAAACACAGTTCTTAGTTTTGCAAATAGATCACTAGCTCAGAAGACATTTTAAATGCCATTATCCGCTTAATGCTGTAATGTAATAGGATTAAAAAAAAACCTGCCCAAGGTTTTGAGCTGCTATGCATTTTCCAGATGAAAAGTTTTGGATATTATAAATCAGGGTACAGTTTAAAAAAAAAAAAACACAAACCCCCACAAAACACAAACCAAAAGACACCAAGAAATAAAAGGGCTGGACAGATCACTTAAGAGTTGTCTGGTTGACTGGTAGGAAAGTAAGTTCCCTGTTCTGTAATACTCAGCACAAATCACATTAAAAATCCTCCTTACTATTAAATCTTCAGCGTATTGCCACTTCCATTTTTTTCCTCAGATCATGCTACCAAGGCATTTTTGCAAGGCATATAGAATATCTCACTGTGACATTCACAGTTATTGTTTGGTTTGTGAGATGTAACGGCTCAAAATATTTGCACTGTGTCCTCCCTCTGTCTCCCCTCCTTCACTTACAGCCCCATAGGCACACAATCTTTATGCCTACCCCGACAACAGTCAGAATTGTTCATATCTTGCACGACAGCAGAATCCTGAAGAGCAAGAGCTGTATCAGCAGGGCTACAACTGGAGGTTGGCATATTGGGATTAAACAGCTATTACACGAACGGCTCAGGTTCTTGTTTGACTGTTGTTGCATGTTATAAATAGTAAGCCAGGCTAAAAAGCCAAATATTTTAACTGACAATAGAAGACGGCCACTATTCTCTTACGGTATAATCTTGCATTAAGATATTCTCTAGACTAACTCTATATTATAACTCTAGATTTGGTATTTCCAAAACAATTATTCCAGTGGTAGATTACAAACGAAGTCACCCCACCAAGTAAATGCAACACAGAATGTTGGGGTACAAGGTATTACTGCTCTTCAGCTTCAAACCCGCCTGCAAATTTCAGTGACTGCTTCTTACCTGGAAGGGAACACAGTCCCAGGAATTTAGAAGAGTAGACAGGAGACAAAGACAGCCTTTTGGGAAATAAAAAATACATAAATAAAACCAGAACTTTTCGATTGTTTGACTAGAGATAACTGGAGTTATCAAGAGAGAACTCACTACCAGACATTCATTTCCTCTGGGACAAAGAGAAGAGTTACATAGCTCTAATTAAACTTTAAGAATAAAATGGAAGTATTCTGGTGTTATTTCCACAACATCAGAGAAGGGACTCACACATTTGGTACTGTACTTCATCACATACCCCTGTCCAAGAGGAGGAGAGGATTTTTGACAAATCCCTGCCTTAGCACTGAGACATTTGGGCTTGCATGATCGACAGTGACTAGTGGACGCTTCCAAAAGTGGACCCGGCCCCACATGCCCTGACAAGCACCAACTTAACCCCTTTTTGGGGGCACTGTCAGGCCAGGCACAACCCCAGCCGTCGCTCTGGCACCTCACTGCAGCCCGGCCAGGGCTTCCTTCAGGAAAAGGTTCCCGTTTCACAGGAGAGGGATTTAACGTGGTTTCTGAGGAAAAAGACCGCGGGGCGCGTCTCACCAGGAGATGGGGAGCGGCCTCGGGTCCTCCTCAGGGGCCTCTTCGTCAGAGGAGTCGAAGCCGCCCACTGGCACGGCGCAGGGCTGCGGCGGGAGGAGAGCGCGGAACTCACCCGGGGGCCGGGGGCCGCCCTCCCCCTGGCCTGAGCCGGCGCTGAGGCGACCCCGGTGATCCCGATCCCGATCCCAATCCCGATCCCGATCCCGATCCCGATCCCGATCCCGATCCCGATCCCGGCCCCGGCCCACACCAGCCTCGCCATGGCGCTGCTCCCCGGCCGCCGCCGGTTTGAACTATCCCCACCCACCGGGCCACCTCATTGGACGAACCCTTCCCTCCCTGCTTCCAATGGGAAGCTGCCGCGAGTCGAAAGCCTCCGACGGCTTGCAGGAGAGGAGCATTCTGATTGGTGGGAAGCGAAGGAGAGGCGGGCTTTAAAAAAGTACCACCGCAAGCGGTGGCGGTGATTTTTGCGCTGATTGGTTGAGGTGGTGTGGCGGGAAGGGGCAGTGTCTCGAGCCGCAGGTGGACGTTATGGGAGGGGCTCTGTGAGGGGCCCGGCCCGGCCCCTGCGCGGCTCCCACTCGCTTTGGTGGCTTTTTGGCGCCGCTTCGCCTTTCTGACTGCAAAGAGGGCTGGAAGTTGGCTTTCATGGACTCTACCGTGAATTGCATTTGAGTTATCCCAGCCCTTTTCATCTGGGATGCTATTCCTGGGATAAATGTGGTGCTGGAAAGCACCCAGCAAGCATGGGGTGCTCCCCAGGGTCCTTTGGCTCTGGCCTTTTATTTCCATTTGTTTCTGGTGGTCTTATATCTGTTGTGGTGTGTGCAGTGCAGATGGGGTGGAAGGGAAAAGTTGAAGGGATGGACCCTTCCTGAAAAGTGGATCTGTGGGGTCCAGAGTCCACATCCATGCAGGCTGCGAGGCAGATATGGTGGCAGGCATGAGCCTTCACTCACAGCGCATGTGAGAGCAGGCGTGTGCTTGAGTTTACTGGGTTGGAGTGCAGTGTGGTGGCCCTTTTTGGCACTAGTGGGGTTTTTATGTGTGGCTGTGGCTTTCACGGAGGCAGGGGAGTTCTCAAGGGTCTCCTAGGTGCCTTGCAGAGGTGCTGGGTGGTCCATTCTGGGCGCGGAGAAAATAGGACTTCTTAAAAGCAGCAAATGAGTGATGCTTGCTCTTTTAAACCACGAACTTAATGTCAAGTATCCTGGCAGCAGAACGACATCGAGCTCTTGGGACTGTCCAGACCTCACAGATGTGCCCTTAGCATTGCTGCTTAAGTAACTGACTCACAACTCCATGCACAAGGAAAGCTGAAGGTGACTGCAGTGTAAAGCTATTGGAGGTCTCATGGAAAATTCAGACTTACAGCAATTAGATGTGTCCGCTTCCTGCTCTTGTCATGGCCCTGTTTTCTAATGTTGTGTGCAAATAGGTTTCAGGGTTATTGCATGGAGGCTTTATCTTAGCCAAAATAACAAGAAAGATGGCTCCAGGGGAAAATAAAACGTATTCTGGCTGCCTGATTTTTAAGAGCTAGGCTGCTGCTCATGCATTTTAGTAGACCTCTTTTTGCAGCATTTCTGGTTTATTGTGCCCGTAACTCTGGCCATTAATTAATAGGAAGAAATATATAAATTGATACTGTGAAATTTTGTTTTTAAAAACTGTAGTAAGGCACTTCTACACTCTGTACCTAGACATGCGTACGACTATGTTGTGAAGGAGCCTGGCACGAACAGTGATTTTTTTGCCATCGATCTAGAGGATGATGTATGGCCATGGAGACTTTCAAAGATGCTGTTTGAAGTCAAAAGAATGGCTGTGTACAAATTCCGTAAGTGGTTTGAGTTTGGTCGGATTCCCAGTAGGGCCAGTGCAAGACCTCCAGGTGTGGAGATTTTGGATTGTAGTTCTACATTTGTAGCATTAGTTCCACAGCTGGAGGTTTTAGTGAAACCTGCCTGAGAAAGGATTGTAGAAGCAGATTGCTTGGTATTGCAGGATTTAGGGTATGTTCAGGGAATGAAGAAACAGATGATAAGAGGATTAAGGAGAAGACCAGTTTATTAAAACCCAGAATATGATAGCAGATGTACAAAAATTACATTACTGAGCATAATGGAGAATGAAAACAATACGGATGTTGCTGACTAAGATGAGAAATGGGAAGAAGCACGTCCTGAGAGTTGAGGCAACATGTGGATGGACAGCCAGCCACTGTAGCTGCAAACATCTTTTTAATAACTTCTACAGCCACTGCATGAAGGAACAGGTATGTTGTTTGCTTGTGTTCAGTGTCTTTTTAGTTCGTGTTCCCTTAGAGATTATCTGCAATGCTCATACTGTTTGATATAGATGTGAAATTTGCCATTGTTTTTTTTCCCCTGATTGATTTTGCCTATTCATGTGAAAGGTATTGCAGGCTTTAACTCTGAGGATTATACCTTTATGAAAGCAGCGACATGAGACTGATAAATATTAAAAAATAGCAACGATGATAATGCTCCTGCTTGTTCTTTGAGAAGATTAAAGGAATTCTCTGGAGTTTGGGTGCCTTCACATGGTAGAAATCAGTATGGTATTATTGCATGGAATCTAAAATGGTAATAACAGCTGGTAATGCCAAAGAATCTGCAAAATGTGAGGATAGGGCTTGGGATCTGTTGTGGCAGAAACAAATAGGTGTAGTATGCAAGTGTGAAATCTGAAATAAATGTAGGAAAAAGGTTGGAAAAAAAACCAAACCCCAAAACAACAACTCACAAACCTGAGGAGGTCCTGCAAGATTCTTTATTACCCTAGGCATCTTGCAGCATTAAATGACAAATATTGTGTTTATTAGCTGACTTCCTATTTGGGTTGTCTGTTTATTTCTTAAATTGAGCTGTTGCACAACACACCAAATTGTAATGTGCTAAAGTATCTAGATGAGCCTGTTTGTGGTGTATTTTATAGAAAAGAATAACAGGAGCTGGGCTGCAAGAAAGTGTCCTTTTGGCATATAAAAAGAAACACATCAACAAGGCTTTCAATTACAGAAATTTTTGTCAGTTTATAGATTGGAGACCTGTGCAAAGTGAAGAAAAATAATAATGGGCATGGGCTGAAATACAGTTTGGAAGATTTATCTCACTGGTGAGAGAAGGTGATAAGGAAGGTATGATTTAACCAGAATTTTAATTGGGCTTTTAGATAAATGGTTGGGCCAGGAACTGTTGTCTACAAATACCTAATGGGAGGGTCTAAAAAAGATGGATCCAGACTCTTCTTAGAGGTGTGTAGCAGAAAGAGAAGAGACAGTGGACAAAAGTCAGAATATGAGAAATCCCTACTCCGTGTAAGAAAATAATTGCTTACTGTGAGTGTAAGAATTAGTAAGAATTCGAGTGATAAGTTTGTGCTTACATGGTGGCTATTTGGGGTTATAGATTTTTGGTTGGCTTTTTTTTTTTTGAGAGAGAGAGATAATCCCACTTATGTTACATGACATAAGACACTTATGCCTCTAATGCAATAATAAATACCCTCCTAGAGGTATTAAAAATAATTTACAGTGAAGTGGCTCAAACAGCAAGATTTTTCCAAGGAGCCCTACGTCCCAGACTTTAAATACATGTACGTAGAATGCGTTTGTGGTCTGGCAGCAAAATCTGTATACAAAATGTGTAATGTAAGAAAATGGTGTATGAAAATCTAAACAGGTCTGATGGGTTAGCTAAGAATTTTCTCATGGACCTAATTGTGACTTCTGTGAAAACAATCTTATTCAAACCTATCTGGATTTCAGGTATTTTTTTATTTGTCTCTTCTCAGCATGCAGTCAAACTGCTGGGAGCCAGCTGGCTTTCAAGTGTTACTCTGGTTATAACCTGGCTCTCATGTCTGTGTGCACCAAACCGAAGGCAAAGTGAAGATCTTTATATCCTGAGTTCATAGGCTGTCATACCGGTGAAGTGTTAAAATCCCGAATGCCAGACAAATACAGTTAGGCCTAACCTGGTTTTACTGTCCTTGGGTCAGGGGAAGAGCCCTCATCCCTGGGGATGGTGGGTGCTCATATATGTAATATCTTCTATCTGCTATTCTGCTCTCAGGTTTCCCAGACAGAATAAATAATTGATTTACTTCAGGTCAAAGCCTGGGAGTGAACTAGTGTGTGTGCAGTGGAGACAGCCAGGGACTAGTGTGAGACAAGGAGTGAACAAACTTGATGGTATGTAGTCTTAGTACGTATCATCTTCAAAGATAAACCTTTAACAAACAAGCTATGTTTTTTTCCTGCACGGAGCCAAAATGAGATCTCAAATGTCCAAACCTTCAAAATAATTAACATCATTGATAACCAATTATTCCAAACAACCATATGTAATGCCAAAGACATGCTAGTCACATCTAACTTCATATCTTAGTTTCTGGAAGTTGTGTTTTAGTAAGACTAAATAATAAACGTACTGTTCCAAGAGATGCACTGTAGCGTCTTTGGGAGCACTTCACTGGTGATATCACCAGAAGATCCCACGGGGCATCATTTCAGTTTTTCAGATGGTTGGTTTTGGAGGGAAAAATAATAGGTGGAACAGAGAACAGTTTCAAAATTTTCAAGCATCTTCTCTCGCTGAGCCTCCCCCCCGCCTTACTTGAACGACTATGTTATAATTTTTACATTGCACTTCACAATTAATATGAAGATATGAATGGAAAAAATCTTGTTACATGAGATAAAATGGTGTAATATTTGGAGAAATGGTTCTAACTTGAGACACAAAAGAAAAATTCTAGAATTGCAGGCACAATTTGGGGAGATTCTGTATGTTTTCCACATCATTACTTAGTTCTTCATCTATGCTTGAGTATGTTTTGTTAGGGTTTTATTCTAAAACTGTACCAATAAAACACCGACAGAAGTATTTGTGAATGGTGGTTGTCTGCTTCAAGCCAAAGTGTTTGCTGAAGGCACTTTATTTGCAAGATATGTTGTTTCGGAATAACAAGCAACTGCCCTCCTACTCCAAATTTTTTGAGGGAATTTTGGTTTTCTTCATGTGTTTGATTGCTTTCCATCACAACCCAAATACATTTGTGGCAGACAGCTGGCTGGAAACATAAGGCTCGTGGATTGGCTGTCTTTTGTGTCAATAAAGCTTCAAAACTGTAATTTCTCTGTAGCTCGGAACAAATCCACCCTGCCTGCTGAGATCAGCTGTTGGCTCGCGGGGTGACTATACTTGTGAATATGGTGTTATATGCTGCTGCTGCTGCCGTAGAACTGGATTTATGGATTGTTTTGCCAGGACAGTACCATGGAGTTAAGAGTTGAAAGACAGACAGAGGGGCTTAAGCTCTGTCTAGCTCTATAAATCCTACTTGTCTATTGAATTGAAACCAGAACTGAGATTTGGCCTTAAAAGTGGTGATGAAAAACAGCGTTGTAGAGTAACTGCTGAGGACACAGGTAGATAAAATAGTATTCCATGCAGTTTTGTAATGGTTACTGGCAATTGGTAGTGGAGGGGAACTTCTACATTTCTAGGGAGGGTGCAGCCCTGCTTTTATTGAGCCTAATGACATAAGTGTCACTGGGATCAGGATATTTTGACTTGCAGTCTTCCACAAATCCCTGTTTATTCTGGATTAAAATGTGAAGCCTTTTTTAGCTACAAAGAAAGTCTAGTGCTATTTGGAGTTGAGAATTGTGCCATCCTGAGCAGCTGACATGAGATGGTGCATGCATCTTGTCTGCCCTTCTTTTGTCACAGTTCTGTCATTTATTTATATATTTTTATTATTTTTTTCCTTTTTATGTTAAATAAACAGAAGTTGTACGTAATACGGTAAAGAAAGCCTCTAGAATGGTACGTTTTATTTTATTTCCATGACTTATTCTTTCTACAGTGGTATGTTCATGACCTCAAAGAATCTATTTTATTGGAAATGATTATTTAAAAGCAAAATTTTTCCCTACTGTACGATTTCTTTCGTATTTCAGACTGAAATTGCCTGTTAAATGGTGTAAAAACTAAAAATATTTTTAACTTATTTTTTAGCACAGTGTGGTTTGATTATAACTTGACCCCTACCAGAATAGGAATAATAATCACAGTTAATGGCAACAATACAGCAGATGAGATAATTGTGTCTTATACTTGTAAATCAAGTAACTGCACATGCAAGGTATAAAGTCCTATTTGCAGCAAATACGATGTTGCCTGTGGAGCTGAGCGTCAAATGTTGGTCATTGGCTTGACATATGATACGAGTATTTTTTTATTCCAAGTTATATGGGGCCTTGTGGATCTTGTTCTTTTCATCGTGGGTCCTACTTGTTTTTTATCATCTCTGCAATATTCCTTAATACCTAACAATAATTATTGTAAAGCTTTTGGAGGGTGGGGATGCTGTTTGCAAGCAAAGTGATTTGGATTCTTATCAATTTTCTTTTCTGTATTTGTGGTTTTTGATGAACGTGAAGTTTCAAAGTAATGATCAAAACAGGACATGGCAGTGACAGCAGGAAAGAAGGGAAGTGTGAAAGGGCAAAAAGAGCTTTGAAGGCTAAGTCTTCAACTGATAAGGTCACTGCATTTGGTGGCTCTCCTGGTTTACACTAACTGGAGATCGTGTTTCCCTAGGAAGTATTATTTCTGTTTTCTTTTATCAACTTTGTAGATAACTTGTTCCTATTTAATATTGGTCCAGCTGATATAAAATTGGACTTTTAAAATGTATACCTCCTTTATGATAACAAAGATGAAATTGCACTTACCAAGTTGCTCATAAGAAGGCTACAGTGAGGCTAGGGCTTTTGTGTGTTTCTGGCTTGCTCTTCCCAACATTGTCTTTTCAATTATGTTAAATATTTGGTCTATGACAGCACAAGTTTTTGCAGTAGAGATGATATAAAGTCCCAAACAGACAGCTGAATTATTATTTCAGTCATTGTGAAAACAGCAGGAGGTGAAGTTTTGAGTGAGTGCCTGTGAAATAATTTCATAAACTGTAATGAAGGTAAAGGAACCAAACCAAATATTTAATAAATGGACATATGTTTAAATTATGTTTAAAGCTTCCTAGTCCAGGAAAGTTTTTGAAGGTTCTTGCATAGTGAATCTTTTCTTTTTTTTTTTTTTTACATGCTAGTCAATGGAAACATTATCACAGCACTGAATAAATTTACATGTTTTCTTTCTCCGTTTTTTCCTTTTTTTTTTTTTGAGAGTTGTAGTGAAAATTAGTTACAATCTCATCAGTTGGGGTGATTTATGAGATACTCAAACATTCATAGTCCAGATTTTTCAGTCCAAGGAAGGATTCTAAGCTATCAAAATGCAACTTGGAGTGGAAAAGGGTGATACTAACAATAGTTACTTCCTGCAAACTGTAACGCCTGATTTCAAAGGACTTTCTCTGGGAGGGCAGAGTAGTGAAGGGGGGATGTGGCTAAAGTCAGTGCCAGGGATTAGTATCTGTATCTTCAATGACTAAAATATATTGCTGTCTCTTGCTGTTTGTTTCGGTGGATATGCACAGTGACTGTAAGAAATGAGGGTTAAAGAATTGGATGCAAAGTCAGAGCGTTCTTTTCTTAGTTCTGTAGTCATTCATCATAGCTTGTTCCCTTAAAGTGCACATTGCAAAGAAGGGTTTGCCCTGAGAATGTTAGTGGATAGAAGTTACTGGAGTGGGTCCAAAAGTAAAAATGCGATTTTTGGAAAAATAAAGTAGGAAGGAATTTTATTTTGAAGATTTTGAAATGCGTCTGTTTTTTCCATTCACTCATCTTAAGTAGTGAGTGAAGGGAATAGTCAGAAGTGTTCCCCAAATGGCTTGGGAAATTTCTCCAGTTAATCAAAACTTGGAGTTTGATCAAAAAGACCCTCAGTTGCCCAGCTGTCCTAGTAAGATGTATCAGAAGTAGGAAGTCCTTTTCAGCTCCTAAATCTTACTTTTATTTTTGGGAATCTGGGAACAATAGGGTTAATTATCTCATTAGATCTCCTGGATAACACAAGCTAATGAATTTCACTGAGCCATCCCATAGTATTGTTGAAGACTGTAAATAGAAAGATGTCAGTGGTCAGAAGCTGAAGTTGGGTGGTGATGGCAGAGAGATCAAAGTGCCATACATGCCAGAAGCTTGTGCAATGGAAGGAAAATGACTGGATGAATTATACCTACACGCTGCCAGCAGGTATGTCATTTATTTTGCTGGGTGTCTACTTATTTCAGTTCAGAGAAAATCATCCTGGCTCAAAATGTGGTGATCATAATATCCATAAGCAAAATGCATCACCCGAGCACTTCATCCAGCCTGTCTGAAGTTCCATCTCCAGCTGTGTCCAATGCTTTATGAAAGCATCGGTATTAGCTTGATAGTAAACTTCTGGGGAGACAGGTTTTGCACTCTTCTAATTACCTTTTTTTTTTTAACCCAAATCCTGCACACAGTAGTTTGTGATTCACTTGGAATATATTAGCTCCTTCCCCTCAGCATGAAGTGGTGTTTCAGTGCAACTCACACTTTTTAAGTAGGTTTAGGTTTGATCAGCAGTTAGATAGAAAAGACTGTGGGAAAACTTGGCAAAATTGTGTCATCTTCCAGGTGTCATGGTGCAGGCTTCATGGAGTCCATGATAGTAAGGAAACATTTGAAGAAACAATAAAAGAAAAAAAGATGGGTTATTTAAGCAGTAGAGGAGAGAACACTATTGGAAGTTAATAGACATCCATCAAATGTTGTCATATTTAGATTAAAGGAATAAAAAACACAAGTTAAATGTAAGGTGACAGTGACACAGCTAAAAAGATTTTGAGGGCCAAACTCCCTGGAGATACAAAACTACTAATATGCTTTTTCCAGTCGTATTGGAAGCAGAACTTGCCAGGGAATTCTTATGGCCTATTAACAGTGGTGTAATAGGAATGCATAATGAAGATAAGGTTGAAGTTGAAGACTAAACAAATTATTTGAATCAATCTTCTTTGCTGAATACTTTATGGATCTTCCAAGACTAGAGTCTTTCTTTATTCAAGGTGTCTCTGAGGAACTGCCTCAAATTATAGTGTCACTAGAAGAGCTGGGGGGTGGGACACCAAAACAACTCCACAATAAAATGAAAAATAAATGGCTAGAAGCTGAAGGTGTTCACTCAAGAATTTCAAAGGCATCTGATAATGGGTTAACCAAATTACTCTCATACGCTGCTATTTTCTCTCTTGAAATGGAACTGAGATCACTGGGATGGCAGGTGACAAACACTAAGCTTGCTCTTAGAAGAGTGCTAGCAAGGATCCAAGAGACTTATGTGGGTCTGATTGCCATATTAAATTAATTGAAGCTATACTAAAATAGAAGTAATAGGCACTTCTATAATGGCAAAGAGTAAACACTGCTTTTATAGAGGGGAAACCAGGCCTCAAAGATCTGTTAACAGTTTTTGGAAAGAATCAATAAATTGCACTATTTTGGTGCAGTTTTGTTGGTTACAAGAATGTTTTTGATGTCGTCCCATTGTTGGCTTAGTGCATCTTCTCATTCCGACGTCTGATTTTTGATTTATGAGCTTATTGTTTGTAAGCAAGCTTGAACACTTAGGGTAAAGATGCTTTGCGTTGTGTGATAATACTTAAGGATAATATCCTGTTGAGCAATCCATATCTCTTCATATGAGTCTGGAAGCGTGGGGAAAAACGAGGCCTAGCTGCAGCAAAGGGCAAGCATACCATTCGAATGAGCCTACATCAGCTTCCCTGCACTGGAGGGAACTGTGTACCAGTTTGTGAGAGGAGAGGGTGTATAAATAATTTTCCTCCCGTTCTTGGCAGCATCTTGCTGCAGAGTTTCTGCTCTGCAATCACTGAGTTCATAGAATCATAGGGTTGGAAGGGACCTCTGGAGATCATCTAGTCCAACCCCCCTGCCACAGCAGGATCACCTAGAGCAGGTGGCACAGGAACACGTCCAGGTGGGTTTTGAATGTCTCCAGAGTTGGAGACTCCACCACCTCTCTGGGCAGCCTGTTCCAGTGCTCTGCCACCCTCAAAGGAAAGAAGTTCCTCCTCATGTTTAGGTGGAACTTCCTATGCTCAAGTTTGTGCCCATTACCTCTTGTCCTGTCCCTGGGCACCGCTGAAAAGAGCCTGGCCCCATCCTCCTGACACCCACCCTTTAAGTATTTATAAGTGTTGATAAGGTCCCCCCTCAGCCGTCTTTTTTCCAGACTGAAGAGACCCAAATCCCTCAGTCTTTCTTCATAAGAGAGGTGTTCCAGTCCCCTCAGCATCTTGGTAGCTCTCTGCTGCACTGTCTCCAGCAGCTCCCTGTCCCTCTTGATCCGGGGAGCCCAGAACTGGATACAGTACTCACCAAGGCAGGGCAGAGGGGTAGGATGACCTCCCTCAACCTCAGCAGTTCACTCAGAAGTTTGTGCTTGTGAGGGAGGGAGCAGCTCCCAGGCTGTGAAGCCACCAAGGTTTGCAAAGCATCTCTGGGCCAGGAGCTTCACATCTCAGTTATGTGAAGACTTCATACAGGTAAGGATGATCCTCCCTAGTTTTACTCGCTCCTAAGCAGTAGAGGGCGATCTTGTTTTAAAAATTTAGACTTTACACGTATCAATGCCTTCCCTTTACAAACTGTTGCCAAAAGAATGAAGGTTTTTATCTCTAGAAACATATAGGATCAGATGTCTGTATTATTCTCTGTAAATGTTATCTTTGTTAAAGATACTTGCAGTAACTATCAGGTTTTTGCCACACAGCAACATTTCTCTATATTAAGTGAGAATTACTGAAGTAAAACCATTATAATACTAATGGAGCAAGTAATAGAATCCACTGTGCAAGAACACTGTGTCTGCTGTAATTGAGTAATAGCTAAGAAGTATTCTGAAGTTAATGGTTTTTTTTACTTAGGATAAAAACATATTGAAACATTTTGATTTATGAAATGTAGATAAAACTGATATTATTATTTGATTTAGTATGTTACATGAAAATCACGGAAACAATGTTCTCAATGTATTTTGTAAACGTTTCTGTATGGAAAGTGTCTTCCCTTCATCTCTGTGCATGGAGATGGCTGACTGCAAATTGAGGGGCTAAGGCAGCCTCTGTTATTCCGGTGGGCAGTCCTGTTTGCACAGAATATTCTTATGAGTAGGGGCAGTCTGCATGAGTAAAACCTGAAAGATTAATGCTGAAGCACATGACTGGGTAGAGTTGTACTTCTGAATATTTTTTTTTGGTGGTAGAGTTTTTAATGATGTTTTTTTAACATTTTTATTTTGTATAACACTTTGTATTCCTAATGTCACCTGGAGACTAGCATGCGAAAGCATTTGGCCACTATGAAGGAGAATGACTGAACTATTGTAGATGGCCTGTCTTGATAAACTTATTTGTCAATTAATCTGTTGCGAATACCCTTAGTCTTCCAACTGGGTTTTCTTCTCACAGCCCTGTGATAGTTCCCTATGGCTCCAGGATGGAACAATCCTGGGCAGTAAAGAGATTGAGATAATGACAGTCCATGGTGACAGCAGGGCTGGCAGAGCCAGCCTGGGGGAAGACAGACACATACTTGCCAATAGAAATACCCCCATCCTTTGGGAATTGTAGCTTGGGAATCAAAGCTGACCTCATAGACAAGAATGATGGAGAACAAGCTTTTGATTTATGACTAGATGAAGCTCAAAGTCTGCCCTTCTGATCCTTCTTTACAACACACCTTTTGTATTTTATATGAGCTCTTTCACTTTATTCTCAGAATGTTATCTCTTGGGGTATCGTTTTTAAGTCTTTCAGTGTTGTAATAGTTCACTCATCTCCTTCATAGCAGGTTTTTTTTTTTTGAAATGAAGTTAAAATCCCTTTTTAGTATCACAAATAAACTGTCACTTATATTTAACATGACTGGTCAGCTGCTTTGCTTTTTTTTTTTTTCTGTGTTCTCCTGAAAGCTAAAACCATGTTTGCTTTCTAGACCGAAGGGTCATCTAGGGAATCCCATTTGCGTTCACTGGTGCCTTGGTTGCCTCAAGTTACTTATTTGCACTCAAATATGAAAAAGTTGCATTTTTTAATACTGAGATTTATGGGCCAGATCCTTAGTAAGGTGTTGACCTCTGCTGAGTTTGATGAAGCTATGCTGTGTTTCACCACCAATCTCTAATTAAGGCATCCATTGTAATGATTGGAACAATATGTCTCTCTGTTAGAAAGTCTACTATCTGCTACCTGGTCACTTTGTCTTATAGGTCTTAAGCAAAACTGTGAACCCTCTGAAAGTGTTAGAAATGTGAATTTGGGTCTAGATCTTCTTAGCTTGTTCTTGTCCAAGTTATCCATTGTTCATATTTTCCATTGTTCATATTTTCCTAATCTTTGCTGAGTCCTCTGTGACAAGCAGTAGAAAGGGCATAAAAAGCCTTTACAGTGGTGTCATTTACGAATGAGAAGGACTATGACAGCATAAGATCAAGTGCAGCTTTCTGAAAAGGAATGTTTCTGTGCATCAGCTCTGTCGTATCTGTGTTCAGGGTGTTTGCGTTTCCATATATCTGTCAGTCTGTCTGTCATCTGCCTGCCTGTCTTCCTGACTTATATGACTGTTGATAAATATGCTCCGTTGGTGATTAAAAGGAAGTGACCTCATAAGTTTGTCTTTTCAACCACAAAGGTTTGGTTGTAACGTGACATTCCATTCTATTACTCTGGTTTACACCAAATTCAACAACTTGTGGCCTGCAGATACTCAGTATAAAGAGCAGAAAGAGACTGACCTTGACAACCTCATTTCTCATTCCTTTCTTGTTATAGGTAATATAGCTGAAAATGTGGTTTTAATTATAGTACTAATGAAAACTGAAAATCCAGACAGACACTTGACAAACTCTGGTACGCTTTATATTACATTTGTGCTAACTACAAAGTATCCAGCTGGGTGTAACATTATATCTCTTTTCCCTGAGCATCCGCCTGACTTAAGCTGTATAATTAATGTGTACTTTGGCTGGAGGTCAGCTTACAGTTGGTTTTTTAGAATTTTTACATTTTTTAAGATGTTGTAATGAAACGAATATGTTTATTACCTCTGTGCCTGCATTCCCCAGGGGGAGTTAATACCTGTGGAGGAGCACTGGCTAGGAGAACTTGAATAAAATGCTTCTGCCAGCTGAGTCTGATGCAGCAGAAGTCTGTTTTCAAAAGTAGGTGTAACAAATAGAATCGAAGAATGTAATGTCCACAGATGTGTTTAACTTTGATTCATCTCCTTTGTATGGCTTGATTTTTAAGTTATGACACTGATACACAAATGCCCAAGGTAGAATTTGTGAAGGGATTTCTTTTATTTCTTTTCTTTTTGCTTTGGAAAGCACTTTGTTTTCAGAACTCACCAACGAGAAACTGATGTTCGCAACTAGAGCCAAAAGCACTAAAAGCAGGTTCCCTGCCAAGCCCCACCAGTGCACCTTCATCCTGACCTGTCTTAACTCTGCTATTCCAGTCGGGCATCGACTGCACTAGCATGTGAATGTAATAGCGTTAAATTAAATACTGGTTTTCATGATACAGACAAATGCACTCTTGGGACCAGACTGAAATTAGCTTTGAAGCAATTTTATTGTGATGTAAGGCAAAATTGAAATTGTGTTGCAAATGATAAAAATCCAAAGACTTGCATTACACTGCTGGTTTCAAGGACCTGCTGCGGAATCTGAAATTTTTCTGAACATAAGTATTAGTGTGATTCTTATGCCAAACTTCCAAAAAACATTTCTGACTTGAAAGGAAGTGGCTGCAGTACAGCCACATTCGCAGTGGGGGCCTCAAGGTGTTACTTGTAGAAATGAATGCATAATGATTTTCAAATTACCTTTTCTGGCATGTTCATATGGCTATTAATGTGGTTTGATGTTTTGTGCAAAGGCACAAAGAGCCTATCTACATAGCCTCTCTGCAGCTGCACTTTAAACTTGTTTGCTGATACGGATGATCTGAGGAAAGCTTGCTTTTTCTCTAACAGCCTTGAGTTGTTTCTGCTTTCTCTTTTTGTGATCACAAAGCCAAATGTGGATGAGGAAAAAACCAGTTTCTTCTGAAAAATTATTCATGAGCAGCTTTGCTAATGTCTAACTAATTTTTGTAAGGCAAACTGAGTTCAAGTGATGGAAAGGTCTTCCCAAAACAGTATAGCTAACAGGTGATTGTTTTTAAAAATTGCCTTTCTAAAAATGATTGGTGGGTAGAGTGCTTTAAAGGATGTATGTTGTCCTGGAAAGTATTTTGGAAAATATTATGCTAAAGTGATAAATTTCCTTTGTTCAGAGGAGGGTACAGATTTTGGAAATAGCCATAATCTTATACATTTGTGTTCCAGAAACATGGAGAAGCCTTGCCCGAATTCAAGTTCTGTAGGACCAAATGCTGTACTGATATGCATAGTAAGAGATAGCCATTGTTCCAAGGGCCTGCAATCTAAAGAGACACCGTAGGCGAATTCTAGCCCCTGTTTCTACCACAGCTGCTTAACTGGTTTTCGTAGTGTCTCGTGAGTGCCCATTTGGCACGAGGGAGATGCACCAGCATCAATTAAAGGCATTTCCCATCTCAAAGAGGAAATAACACCTAGTCTCGAGTTAGTAAACAGCTCAAAAATGAATTAAACCAGATGTTGCTGAGCCCTTGGTATTGACACACATGGCAGTGCAGCCTTTAAAGTGTCCCTCCTGTGGCCCCTCTAGTTATATTAAGATCTTATTTCCATCCTATAAACATTTAGGAGAATGATTGAGCAACAGTACCCCATTCATATCCCATGTTATGCAGAGAAAAGTTCCTGGCTGCATTGTTTCTTGAGTGAAAGTGTGCTGGGTGGGTAATGTAATATCACTTATTTGTTATTCCATTAACTGTTACTAAACAGACTTACAAGACAGAAGTCCCTGAAAGTGTTTTATGTTTAATATTTGCGCATTATTATTGTTTGGCTTGCTTTCTCTCTGTGGTAGAAAACCTCTTATTTCTCCTTCACCTTAGCCATTCTACTGAATAGTCCCATTAACCTTAGTGAAACTGCTATAACTATTATCTTTGTTCTGATTTTTATTCCCATTATCCGCTGTTTTCAGCTCGTGATTTGGAATTAAGAGATTGATGCTGAGGCACTAATTCTTCATTTGTCCTCAAATACCAAGCACAGGCATGAGATAAATTTGTTTGTAGAAGAGTTTGGTATTTGCTGGACACTACAGCACAAATTAATGGGGAATTTCATCCTGGATAAAAAAAATGGGTGTGTTATTTCAAAAAGACCTCTTTTAATAACAAACTACAAGACTGTTTGGTGTGGGGTTATTACTCTTCTTGAGGGAAGGTGAAGGTGGAGAGATGGATTTTACACTTGTAACTGAGGGCAGTGAGACAGTGGGGCCTATAAGGAGTTACAGTTCAAGGCCAGATCCAACTGCGCTGTGGACTGGGGCACTATGCTGCCCTATGGCCATGCCTTTGCCGTAAAACCCAAAAAATATGCTCTGTGCTGGGTCATACCTCTGTTAGGTAACTCTGAGGGGGAGGTATTGCTTTCTTAGCCTTTCCCCCAAGAAGTCAAAGCCTATGAGTGATAAATTGTCAGCAATGGGGGTGTTAGATAGTCCTGGTGTGGAAAGCAGCCGCATCTTTTATAAGCAAGAACAGCAGACCTATGGAACTGCTTACATCACATCCTATAGATGTGATGGATTCTCTAAATCAAGGCTGAAATTGGTATTGTATGCTGCCGTGCAAACATAAGCTGATGGATCTCTGTGCTAGAATTGAGGGGAACTACCTGCTGAGTCGCAGGTGGTAGAAGAAACATTTCTGTCCATTTGGGTTTCCTGCACTGGGTCTGGAGGACTCTAAGCTGTAGCTGTGCATCTTTGTGTTTTGCCTTCCTCAGGGACAGGCAATGACATGCTGCTAGTTAACTATGAGATGTCTCTTCCATTTTCATTTCCTTTTAACAGAGGCACAGAGTTCCCACTGAATTTCTTGAGACGGAAATAGTTTACTCCAGTGAAGGCTTCAGTCATAAGTGTTCTTCATTTTGGCTCCAGCAAAATGTCATGCCTATCAGCATCACAAGATAAAGCTGTTCTGGGAAAATGGAAAGAAAAGTGTTAAATTTTCTGATTTGCCCACTCATAGATAATGATATCACAGTATTATGCTTGTCATACACTATGAGTGTTTTGGATTAATCATGTATTTATAAAAGCTACAAATACAAATAGAAAAAGGAGGGTCAGCGTGACAGTACCTTGCACAGTACCTTTCATTTTAAATGTTGGTTTGTTGACTTTGACAAGGTGTTCTTGCCTTTGATTTAGATTGTGCAGCAAATGCAATTTACTGGGGTTGGTTTCTCAGATGGAGCAGTGTTTTTATCATGTAACATTTCAGAGGAATGGCTGGAGGAAAGTTGAGACAGTTTTCTTTGATGGGAACAATATTGGAAAACAGTTAGATCTGTCCAGAGTGAAAACAATTATCTACATGATTTACTTTACTGGTGCCATAATTCCCTAGGAAATGATATACCTATGCATGTTGCTGTATGTTTTGTATTTAGATCTCTAATTTAATTAAGTTTACAGATCTATGGAATTAGATAATTTTTTTTAAGTGTGGCTGCTGTTTGTGTTGTATTGTTTGATGGCTTTCTTGTCTGTGTGGGGTGCTGTAGGTGTCTGTGTATTGATATGTGCCTATCTACATGTATATGTTCTCAGTTGAAGCATGTGGATAGTTAGGTTGCTGACTGGCAGATGCAGTCAGGTGCTTCACTCTCTGACAGCAGTTTCATTCTCAAATAACACTCGGCAAAACCTTATCTGCAGATACTATCAGCTGCTCAAGAATGGTCTCAAAGAGCAAAGGCAGGATGCAGTTCCATTTAAATTGGCAAGCACAGTTTTGGGCAGCCGGACAGCCCCCTTTTGACCACACAACTGAAGAGGATAAAAAATTTGAATTGCCCCTAAAGCTGCTAGCACTGGCTGCATGCTCCATGATACAGAGAGAAAAACATCCGTTCTTACCCTGAGGAGTTTAGGGTCTATATTACAAAGTCCGATTGTGTAATGTTTTATACTATATGCCATGTTGGCTTGAGCCTGGGATTTTCTCTTGATCCAATTTGTACAGATTCATACCTGTTCTCTGTTAATTGACATTAATTATAGTCACACAGTACTTGAGAAAGGAACACGTGAGGAAAGAGACTGAACACATTTAGTTCTTGAGCTCTAGGAAGCTCAAGCTCTTGAACTCTGGAAGACAGAAACATAATGTTTCCTAAATAGAAATATTTAGGATAGAAATATATATATATATACACTTTGTTTCCTGAACTAGCCCTTTTAAGTTTTGGAGCTGGAAGAGAATAAGCTTCTTAACACATCAATCTTGGAAGTATAGTCATGAATAATAGATCCGAGGATAGGATTTGGCACTAAACAGTAACCACGCTTCTAATGATTTTTATAGAATGTATAGAAACAATTTAACCTTTTTAAAATTAGAGAAAAGAGGTACGTTAGAGTAATATTCTTCTGTCTGCAAGACCTAAATCACATAAATTCTGAGATACATTCTTCCAGCTGTAAAGTGCAGAGGAAAATATTTCCTTTCTCCCATCATCTGTCTGTAAGCTTTCACTTGGATTGCAAACATTTGGGGTAAACACTCCTGCTTACTGTGTTTGCACAGGGCTTAGTATGCTGCTGCTCCAGTTCCAATTAGGGACTTCTGAAAAAGCAATGCTGCAGAAGGATGCCAGGCGAATGTACTGCAACGTTTGGCTACAGTACTGCAGTAAGCAAATTGCATTTAAAAGCGCAACGATTTATAATTTCACCAAGAGGTAGTTCTAATAGTAGTGACAGACAGTTCAGTGCTAACCTGTGCTAGTGTATATTCAGCATGGCAACAATATACTTTCTGATACTTTGAATTATGATACATGGGGTGGCCCCTGAGTTACGTGTGGAATAGCTGTGGTGCTAGCTGATGGGCTATTTTGTACCTTGGATGCAGGGTTTTTATGATGGCCAATACTCTGAAACTCGTTCAGGCAATAAATTTACTTGCCTTTGAGTTTACAAGGCAATAAACAGTTGAGGCCTTTGACCTCAACATTTACCAAATACATTTGCAGCAGTTGTGTTTATTGACAACTATTTATAGGGAAGTGTTTTATACTGAATTTCACATGTGAAAGAGAACAGTTTAATTTTGCAGCTCTTATTTTTCTTTCTGATTTCCATCTCTACTTCCTGTCTCTTTGATTTACTTTAATAGCCGAAGTTGCAGGTCAATGCTGCAAAATACTCAGTTATTAACAAAACAATTAATTTAAACTTTTGTGATGGATTTTTAGAACTTTTTCTATTTTTACTTTGGATGACTGAGATAAAGATATATGTATGTTACATTTTGCAAGGCATTGTGTAGGGCTGATTTTAAATTCTCTTATAAATCTTAATAGGCATTTAATAACCTGAAAACATTTCCTTTATTAGAACATGGAGTAAAAAACCTTGAAAAGAACAGAAATAATAATACCTAAAGATTGTTTTCCCTGATTTGTAGTAGGCTGGGGTTCTCAGTGTTTTCTGGTGGGTGATTAGCATCATGGACATTAAAGCTCCTCTATGGATCCAGATTATCTAGTGACTGACTAGTGTTTGCTGTGTACTCGTCAAGACCAAGAACTCTGTCCTCTGGTTGAGGATTTCCTACCATTCAGGCATGTGTGGGATGGAGGCAGTCAGCCAGGGTTTTTCATAACAGTAAGTGTCAGACCAGCTGGAATTTTAACCAGCATAAACTCACATAGTCCTGAATCTGCTCCAATTTATGCTATGGGTTAAATGAGAGACTATCAGGCCCTGAGACTCTGGAAAGCAGAAAGGTAACAGTGCTTTCATCCTTTCCTGCAACTGTCCGCTGAGCTCATAATAGGTGCACCTGAGTAACTGTTCCCAAAACAATTCCTGCTTTTGGAACTGATGCTTTTGAAATTGCGTTGGCCCTGATCCAGCAAAATACTTGACTTAATGTTTCATTTCAAGCATGAAGCATGGGACCTCAGTGTGACTGCTCGTAAGCTTAAAGATAAGCACATGCTCAAGTTCCTTGCTGGAAAGCAGCCAGCGTACTTTTTATCTTGCAGCATCATGCCTGTGAGATACTCATTTCAATCTGTGTAACTCTGAGTGCTTGTGTTCTTCTAGAAAAATAATTTCAGATGCTGTGGAATTATGGTCAATTACTTCTAAATAGCTCACCAGATTCTTGCCTCGTGTAAGTTGCTTCATGCCGATTTGCAGCAGTAGAGGATATATATGTTGCAGAGTTTTGATCAGGAATTCTTTATACCTCTTTGTAATTGGACTTTTTTCCTTTTAACTGAGGTATTCATCATTAGCATCTACAGGCCAAGTGCAGCAACATTCTGAAATCGATTAGAAAACTCATATTTAAAAATCATATTTAACCAGATGGTCAGACTCTCAGATGGGTTACACTAAGTAAGTTTAGAAAGTAGTGTCCTATGCGTCAATAAATCACTACAAATGGGTCCACAGTAGATCATCATCCAGTGTTGATTTTCATTCATGTGATATCAAGAAAATGGGCTTATTCTCTAGAGTGGCTCTGTCTGCACAGGAAGAGGTTCATATACAAGATGGTTTATGTATTTGGTGTGTTGAATGTTTAAACGAGCAAGAAAAATACTTTATCAGTGCAGCTTCATCTTGCTTTGTGAATTATGTTTACGGCCTGTATCCCACATTCACGTACTAGAGATCTGTGGAAATAATACGAAATGGCACTGACTCACTTTGGGGTGGTGACAAACTGAAGTTCTGGGGTGGGACACCACTTTCTTGGCACCTCTGTTGTCTGCATAATGAGGTGGCAGTGATGCTGGGCTGGAATTAAGGTCCTCTGATATGAAGGTGTGGGGGAAAGCCCATTGCTTTGTTGGGTTGGATTTTGGATAAGAACCAGAACCCTCTTAAGGAAATCCTGGATAGGGATGCCTAGAAGGCTGTTTCAGTATGGATGTTTGGCCGAGTTTGCTGTAAAGCATAGAGGGGATATGGGCCCATCAGTCCGTAGGGCCGAATGCGTGCAGCTTCGTTAGAGCTAAATGTGAGTCCAAGAAGAAAAATGACATGGAGGAGGACAAGGGGGGGGGACATCGCATTAGCAGCATGACCATATGACACTGTAAAAGGCAATTCCAGATCTGTCAGCACAACTGTGTGTGGAGCAAGCCAAGAAGCCAGATGCTGTTCCTGCTGCTGAAAGACTATTTTCCACAGTTCAGTGTTGGGGCCTTGCAATGTAAATCCCTGCCCCATGTGTGGCCGTGGGTGCGGGACCTTATTCCTGGCTAAAGTAGGAAATGCGGAAGAAAGGCAGGAATCTTGTGCTTACTTGGGCTGATTTATAAACTAAAATCAAACTCATTGGATTGCATAGTCAATTTAAAAGAGGGGGAAAAAAAAAGGTACTTTGTAACAGTTAGTGATTGATATGCTTAGGTAGCAGCATCTGCCTTCACTATCACTGTGTCTCTCAGCTGTAGTCCGCCCCGCAAACACTCATTTCTAAGAAAGCATAAGAAATAAATATATTAATTTTAAAAGGAATTTTTAAGCTAATGAGAAGGATACTTAAATTCACTGCTTTATTTGCTTTGTATTCCTTTGCATTTAAAATAGTCTTCCTATTTTCCTTTGCATGCATCTGTCCTAAAAGATTAATTGTTCATGTGGCAAACATCCTCGGTGGAGGAGTTATACTCAAGAGTAGCCTTTGGAGGCCAGCGGACAGAAATCCCCCCTAATAAAGCCACAGAGCCTTAAAGAATTATAACAACTTTCATACACCCTCCTGGCCCACTGGCTACCCTCCAGGATCATTCTCTGCATTGCTGTGAAAAGAGTCACAAAGATGCTGCTCTTTGTGGCCCACAGGGATTTACTCAGAAAAAGGACAACAAGGAAACTGGTCTGTTGAAATAAAAAGATGCATCAAGTAGTAGCCATTCATCATAAATTTGCTGCTGGCTCTTTTTTAATAAAACATGTATACTTTTTGTTTTGTATGTAGAAAATATCTGCTTTAGTGGAGACATTTTTTTACCAAATCCCCAGAGACTTATGCTGAAAATCTATTTTTTTTTTTTATGTCATTGGGGGTGTATTGATAGAAAGTCATTAATTTCTTCTGTAAATTTTTCAGAAATGACTACCTTTTCTTGACACTTTCAGGAAGAGGAAAAGCAGTAATCATTTAGCCAATAGCTTTAATAAGCTTCTAATATTTTTCCTCGCGTATTCAGTACTTTTTTGCTTTTATATTTTCATTGTGACCCAGAAATTTGGGGTGGCAGGGAAGAAGTAGGTACTCAAAAAGGGCTGGAAGAGAGGGGGGAAAAAAAAGTTTCCTTTGTGAAGCTTCCTAGCTAAATGGAGTCAAATCCCAGCTGCCAGGAAGTGTTTGTCAGATCTCATTGGTGCTCTGCAGAAATTTTAGACCTGGAAGTTGCCCAAAGGAAAGTACCAAATACCCTGCCTCCTTTATGCGCACTGCGTACAGTTAATATGGTCATCATGCCAGCCTGGTAACAGCACCCTTGTGTTATGGGTGTTACTGTGTTATGTTGTATTATGGGTTTTATACTGATATTCTGCTCTCTTTTTCAGGTCAGCTAGCCACTGTGAGGGACTTAACCTCTCAGGAGACAACAGAGCCCAGTTTTTTTTAACTATCTACTATAATCTTAAATTAAACCAACCATTGTCCCATCAATCCAAACCGTTTCATATTTGTGTCCTTTTATTTGCTTGATATCAATTTCTCAAGTGCATCCTGTCAAATAATCAGACATAAGTTTATCTCCAGCAAAGTTTTGATTAATTTAGGGTGCTAAAATAGGAATGGAAATTTATATGGGCCAAAAAAAATTAAATGTGAAAGGAAACAAAGACCACTGAGGTCTTGGAATAATCACCCTGTGATTAGACTATTTTGCCTTCTTTATTTTGTTTAATAAAAGTTCCACAGAGACAAAAGGCTGAAGGTGAAAACTATCAGTGAATTTCCTCAGTTTTCTCTGTGAAAACCAGAGGCGACAGACTGTTGGTATCATAAGGTACATATTATTTAATACGGCTCTTAAAGCCTCAGCTCCAGGAGTCACTGCATGGTCTAATGTCCCTTAGCCTACTTGTCCATATTATTAACCCTTAAATTCAAGAAACCTTACCCCTAGATTTTTATTGGTTTAAATCTGAATTGATATTCCCAGAAGAATCCAAATGCTTTAATTGCACTGATATCTGTTCCATCTTTTTAACTGTTTTTAATTAGTAGCACTCCATTCACTCTAATAGAAATGCATTAATGAAAAAAGATAATGTTTAAATCAAACAATACACCCACCCCCCAAGGGTTTGTCCATTCTCATCACTAGCTCAGGCAGGCCAGTCTCTTCTCAACAGACTGAGAAAAGATGAAGTTGATAGGATGCCTGGGAGACCAACAGATTCAGATTCTGGCAGGCCAAAGTGCAGGGAAATGAGTTGGAAAAACAAGGACACCCATAAAGAGTAGTCTGGTGGGTCCCTCCCCATTTATTTTGAGGCCAACTTAGCTCAAGCATACTGTGGTCATAACCTTATGAAGTATAATCTGACATGCATGCTGTGGAGTTATTCCAATTGATCTCAGCTGAGGGTCTGCCCAAAGATGTGTAACATGGTATGATTTTCAGGACTGTGCTCCAGATGAGGAAGACTGAAGGTCTTGCTTGTCTTTTCCAATGTATTAATTTTGTACTAATGTAACACCATTAACTTGTAACAGTAATACAAGTCTCTGTTAATAGTTACTCTGTATCAGTATGCAAACAATTCTTCTCATCTTTTAGTTCTGGTATTATTAAAAATGCCTGGAAGTTATCTATGTTGAGCTTGTCAGTGATTCTGGCATTACATTACATTAATGACATGCAAAGTAAGCAACAGTCTCTATGGTGTTATCTGGAGCTTGACATTATAACACTGTTACCGGATTCTTTTATCATTGTCACTCTTCAGCTATTTTGAAGGAATAGCTAAACCCAGCTGTATTGTTTGAGATTAGGGAAAGATACATTTTTGTTGTTGCTAAAATCAAAAATATTTTTTAAATTATGCTTTGGACAAACACTTGAGATCTAGCGTGGAAGTGGAAGTTGTTCCAATATCAGAGGGAGATCTCCTGGCATCCCTGTAAAAAAAATTTCCCAAATCTGGCCAAGCTGTATGGCTCTCAAAAGATTTTAGTTCACAGATGTTTAGTAGAACCTTGTTAGATTTTGGCAGCTAAGGTGTCTGAAGTTTTCATCTGAACTGAACAAATTCAGTTGTCTCATAATTCCTTTTCTTTGCTGCTAGTGCTGTCTCTGAAGCATATAGGCAGGACAAATGAAGAAACACCTGATGGGAATTTCAATGTAGAAAATGGAAGGGAAGTAGAAAGTAGAGGGAGCAGGAAATAGAAAATGATCTGAGTGGAGGCTACAAATTCTGATCTCGCATATCTGTTGTGAAGGCAGATTCTATCCTATGTGAAGCACTTGGATGCTATGCCAGTAGGACCATAGGGATGCCTATGAGGAAATGAATAATTCTGTATTAAATGCAGAGTTTAAAGGCCATGTATAGGATAAAGCCTGGGGCTACATATTGAATGGAAGAATAAAAAGTATTGAATAACTGCTTGTTTTCTGAATGAGTGAGCGTTTCTACAGATAGCTATCTCCTTGACAACCCAAATTCTTTCCTCAAGCCGTCCTTTACCTCACAATGAATGAGGCAGTGGTTTGGTGGAAAAAAATTGTGCCTGATCACATAATGAAAACCTGTATCGTGAAGTGCACTCAGAAAAGGGCTGAATGAAGTTTGCACAGGCAACCTTAATTTTGGCATTTCCTAACTTTTGAATTCTTGGCATTGCATTGTCAGTGTTATTTTAACATAGTTTTTGGATGTCATAAGTAAAAGTGATGCTTTCGAAGCCTGTATTTCATCCTTAGCTCCAGTGAAGCATTCCTAATCTTTATCCCAATGAGCCTAAAGGGGCTTGTTTGTCAGACTTAGAGTCAGTGACAAATTGTTCACAGCAGCATTTTAGAAAACAAACCTCATGCCAAATTTACAAATGATCTTCCAAGAATGTGTGTTTTGCATCTTGCCCCTGCAGCCATGTGGACAGCCTCTTGCACACTCAGAAGACATTTGCCTGCAAAGCTGAGGAAGTAAGATGTATGGTAACGTAGCTGGGATGTCCATGTGGATTTTAGTGGCTTTCCTTCTGGAGATTGCATTTGCATTTAATGCTTGAAATATTATAAAAGACCACATCCTATTTCCCTTGTAGTAAAAATGACCAAGTCCCTTTGTCAGTTCAGTGGGAACACTAATGGGTGTCCTGTTTCAGAGAAGCTTACCATCTGCAAAATACTTAAGCATATTCTTATCGTTCTTATATCATTAAGGGCATACTTAACCGCACCAACTTAATGAGGAACATACATCTTTAAAGATAATCACATACTTAAGTCCTCTGCTGAAAAAGGATTAATTTAAACCTGATACAACTGTAACTCATCCTGTTGACCAAGTACCTATTCAAATTCCTTCCTTAACTAAAGGGCTGGTTTACACCTTCTAGACATGGCTTTGAGCAGCAGCAGGGGCTATACTGCTTCTCACAAAATTGTAGTAGCAAAATAGGGCTGAAAGAAACCTGGAGATGTTCTTGACTGCAAGGGTGCTCAGCCTGTGATCCATAGGCTGCATATTGCTCACTCAAAGAATTAAACCAGTTAATTAAACCTGCTCCTTCTTTTCATGTAGCAACTCAGGAGCACATAAGGCGTGGACTGTTGGCTTCCAGAGTTGTTCGGGTGGTGGAAACTCTGTGATCGTGATTCCTATTTTCCTTTTTCTTTGTGGGGTTCCTGGACTTGCATTCCATGAGGTGCACGGTGCCAGAAGGGAGTTCCTGTGAAGGATCAGCAAAGTGTAGGCTGCCACCTCTGGAGCAGTTCCTCTGGCTTACAGTCTCCATTCTCCTGATTCTTCCCCTGAAAAGAAGGTGGCAACTGGGAACAGGCTGTTCAAACTGATAAAGCAGCAAGTCCATGACTTTGGTTTTGTTTTGGTTTTGTTTTTTTTTCCAAGGGTAAGCTGGGATGCTTAGAGGCTTTCCTGCATGCATGGAAAACTGAGATGCCCCAGGAAGTGCCATTCCTGCTATTTAGACACCCCAGATCTTGTAGGGGAAGGACAGGAAAAAATGGTCCATCCAGTCAGAATGTCTGAATACTACTAGTTTGCTTCCTTGCCAAGATGGGACTGACTATACCTACATTTTTCCTGACAATTTTGTGTTTATATAAGTTTTTTTCTGTCATTTTAAAATACTTATTGGTGGTTTTTTTTAGTACAAAGGTATGAAATTTTCCTCCTGTCCATAAATGATTGCTGGTGTATTGTGTCAAGGGCAGCAAACATTACTGTGCCTGTTGTAAGTATTACAATGCAGAGACGCATTTGGTCGACAGACTGCGCCTCCTTATGGGAAGTGGCACAAGGGCTTTACAAACCTCAGAATTATACATTGAAAATAATTGTCTGGAAGGTAATAGTCCCCCAGAATGGACTAATAGCCTGTCAGGTTTCATGTTTCCTTAAATCAGTTTTGAATTCATAAAATGTCCTGAAATACTCTGCTCCAAATTTGGTTCTCAAAAACGTTGGCTCATGGGATGAAGCTTTTCACCCCAAAGTTTTACCTGAATCCGGCTTCTCTTTGCCTGTCTCGCTTGGATAGCCTGAGTGAATCAGGTGAGCAGACTTTTGCTGCAGGAGCCAGTTTGTATTTACTCTGTCAGCAGAAACTTGGTGGAAACCTTAGTGAGGGTGTTGGTAGTATAAGTGTCCAGCTGCTAAAATACAGATGTTGTACAGCTAAACTGGATTGATCCAGAATGGTATTTCACTGGCAAGGTTTAGCATTCTTAATGCAAAGTGAACCCTCATAGTAGGGCCTCTTATACTGTAAGTTTTGTACTTTAATGAGGTAGGTATTTAATCAATTTTAGGGTATACTGGTATCTGCATTTTGCATATGTTTCAAATAACAATGAAATTTATACGCAGATGAAGTAATTGAAGCATAGCCTGATTTCAGAAGGACGCACAGTCCTCACTGCAGTGTAATTCGAAGAGATTGGGGATCAATCAAAGTGTTTTAAAATTAAGAGTTTTCTGCAGCTGGGACACTCCCAAGTTGAGCTACTTTGGTTTCAGTTTATAGCTCAACTTTTTTCCCCAAGTCAAATGGTTTATTGTACCCAGGATTTTTTAACTGTCACATCTGAAAATGAAAAGTATCTTTAAAAACCTGATATTCTGTAGAGATCTAAACCCACATTGAGCCGTGTGACCCAAACATACCCTGAACTTTAATGGCAAGAAGTTTAAAATTTAAATCCAGGCGCACATTTCACTTGAGTTCCTATCCTTGTATGTCAGAATTTGAATGCAATATTCAGCTAATATTGGATTTTGCCTTTACTTAACTGTTCTCACATGAGTTACAGCTCTGGCACTTATTTATTGCCTCTAAGCATGATATTAGCTATTGTTTAGCAAATAATCCTTATCCTTACGGTGGTCCATACCACAACATTTGGTTTATATCTCTATCTATCTGCAAATTCTGGAGTATTTGAAATTCAGATATGGATTGTTGGGACAGAACCATTACCAGATTTTCCACGGTGTTTCTTTACAAATCCTCTTCATTTTGTAGCGACTGTATTTTCAGACTTTCTCTGCTGGGAGTGTATTATGAAGTTCTTTTCTGAGGTCCAGTTTCTGATACGTTTTCTTGCAGTAAGTAACACAATGTTTTGTGGAGAGCTCCCCATGGAATAGGAGCTTTTCATTCTGGGGATAAAGGAAGCAGACTTCGGCCATCAAGATCTGATCCAACACCCGCTGAGTACAGTGGAGGTCTCTCGTTGCTTAGCAGGGCTTTGTACGTGGTTGAAGAATAGGACAATCAAGTCATCAGAGTAAGAACTAAGACAAATTGCCCTTAACCATAATTAAATGGCTTTTTAAACTGTATCTCAGAATGATGTAGATTATCGTTTCTGTGCTGGATTCTGAATTTTATAGTTGATGGTTAACTTAGTATCTTTCTACTAACAAAGAAGCTCATCCGGCAGAATGATGAGTCTTAAATGCATTGCTCTAATATCCATAGGTGGGTTTCATGAAAAAATTACAGTAGTCCAATATAGACCAATATTCCAATATATTTTCAGACTTATTTTATTGATTTTATTAATAGGAACATATAAAGGATATTTTGCTTATAGCTTAAAAAAAAAGGTGGTAAAAGCATATTTGTGTAAACACTAAGTAAAATAAAAATGCCAGAAGTGGATGGAATGTAGAACACTGTGTTAGGTAATAAACAACAGTTACTTACATGGGAGTCATTACAGGATTGGGTCCTGCAGTATTGATTCTGTAACAGATGTATACAAATAAAACTATATTGTAAGAATTACATTGAACAGGAAAGCATGGTTTAGTTTTAATGATATTTTCAATAATTTGGAACAAAACACTTAAAACATTTCAGTGGGTTTTTGGGCAGATTTTAAGCAAGTGGTTTTCTATTAAAATCTTCTTTCGCATTTGAGATAAATTACCTAGCATCCTTCCTAGTGATTCAAACTGTTGTTAAGCAGTGTTTCATTGGGAAAGTCTTAAAATAAGCTATGTGCCATATTTTTCAGAATACCATCTCTTTCAGAGCGTACTGCTGAATGGAATCTTGTTAGATAAAAGATGCACATTTTCAAAAGTCCTTCAACAGGAGTTTATTTTAGAATGATGTGTGCACTTTGGAAAGGAGTTCCGATATATTTGGATCTTGATTAGAAGTAAGAATAAATATCATGTTCTGTAATGGGACATAGCAGCTGGCAGCTAGTGTGACACTCTGTGCTTATCACCGTTTCTTTCTTTCCCTCGAGTTATTATTTATTTAGTTTTTCTCCCTCACCTGCTTTTTACACAAGATCATGAGTGGGAGCTCACAGTGAACCACACAGGTTATGCCGAAGAACCAGTGCAAGCCGGACTGGCGGTGGAGTGAGTGGCTTTGCACCATGCTTGTGTCTCTTCCCTTCTGTCTGCCTGGTGAGCGGTGTATTTAGAGCCGTGGTGCACCCTCTCCTGTCTGCTCAGAACAGACAGATTTTTTTTGGAGCCCTTCTGTGCTGCTGGAGTAGCACAAAGGGGCTAGCGTAAGGGATGGAATGGGGGCCACTCCTCTCTGGATACGTACACTAGCCCTTCCAGTTCCTGACGCACTGGTGGCTGTAGTTTAGAAGTACTTTCCATGAGCAAAATCAGAATTTTAGCATATCATTTGCAGGGTAAATTACAGTGTAGTTAAGTAGGGAAAAACTCCAAACAAAACCACAATGAATTATTTAGCAAAATAAATATTTTGAAAAGTGATCTAAATTGTCCCCTTTTGTGCATCATTAATGAAGTTATATGGTGAGCATGAAAACAAATTACAAAGTCCATTCAGCTTTAAAAGGGAAAAGAGAAAAAATTTTGCTCATGTAAAATATCTGACAGCAACTACCTATCATGTACATGAGGAAGACAAAGGTTAGGAATGCGGCATGCTTTAGAACAGAAGATTCTCTGTGTTTTGTCTTTTATATCAATAAAAGAAAATAGAATTTTGTGGTTAGAATATGGCTTTAAGTGCATAGATAAGAGCCCAAGTAAATACTAGCACTCCTCCGTTCCTGAGGGAAGTTGGTGGCCTGCCCATATAATTTGCTGATAAAGTCCCATCTGTTAAAACAAAGTACTGCAGCACTAGTAATAAATTTCAGGCAAAGACCATGAGAGGTTATTTCTGCATGACAGTCTTTGCTGAGCTTTATTTTAAAGCAGAAAAAAGTATTTGAAACTGAAATAAAGATTATAATATTGGCTTTAAGTTAGCTTTACACTTTTACAGGGCAAATGAGAAATCCTGCTCCACTTTTTCAGTGGTAAACAGTGTCGCATGATAAACTGTTAGGAGAATAAAGTCATAAGGAAAACTCTGCTTCACAAATGACATACGTAGAAAAACAGCAGATGTCTGATGAAGTAAAGAACCAACTTATTGCCAAGTCTTTGGAAAACAAAATTAATTTCCTTTCGTCTTTGATAATGATGATGTAATATAGTTAATAGGAAGAGCCTGCCATGCTCATGGAGTTATTAAAGAAGAAATGTTAGACATGCAGCAGGTCAGAAATATGGGTTTACTTACCACTGCCATTTCCATGAGAGTATTTATAGTTGTGGAGGAAAAAGAAAGACTATAGTGGTGTAGAATGTTCCTTTTTGTCTTATTTGAAGCATAAGAAATGTGTAATGAAAAAAAATTTGTGAATTTCCTCTTAATGAGTTCAGAATTCTGGTTGTTCAGTGCAAAGAAGAAAGCTCTTTTTTGGTAGGCAACTTTTTTCTGTTGAGAACTTACTTCAAGGAAAATAAAATCTTTTTCTAGATTGAAATTTAAAAAATAAATAATTTGCCTTCTCTTTATCCCTGATAAGGGTTAAGCCAAGTGAAGACAGTGGATGAATGGACATGGCCTTGACTGTTTCACTGGGTAGAAAATACCTCAACAACACAAAAAAGAGAAAGTGTGTTTTTCCTTAATTTTCAAGCACTTCATTTTGCTCCTTTGATTTTAACAAGATGGTGTAGCGAGTAGGTGGAAAGGTATATTAATTTGCAATATCTCCTTTGGTCACTAGATGTCCCTGCATGCTGTTGGAGTAACTGGAAGGGTGTGGTTCCTGGGAAATAAAAAAGGTAAAGCTAAAACTGAATCTGGGCACATTCCTTGAGGGTATGTAGGAAGCTGCCCCATTAAAGGACACTTTGGGATCTTTGTGTGCGCTTAAATGGTGGGGGAGGTAGTGCTGGAATGTGCTGAATTTTTACCAGAGATAAGGAATAAAAATTTGATTTGTTCACAGAAACTTTTAAGGAGCTACTTACTGCAATGGTTGAAGCGGTCAAACATGGTTTGGCAAAGCATTGGTGACACCATCTCCTCCCTGGTGATAAATATTACAAGTGTATAGAGGTGGTATTTAAAATTGGAGGTTTGTTGCTGAGACACGAGGATAACTGCAGTACATATACATATATGAGAAAGATCCCACAGTCCTGCAGTCATTGTAAGTACTGTTGGTTTTAACAATGTCCATGATAACAATCTTGTCAGTAAAGTTTTATATTATACAGCACACTCTGTATTATGTGGCAAGGCTGGGAGTAGTACCACATTAACCAGAAACTTGTTGACCCTGCGTCTATTTCTAAAATTTTTCCCTATGAGTACAAAATACACACATTTTGATAAATCTGAATGCCAAAGTCTACCCTGGTGTGAATAGACACAATATCGTTGTCACTGTTGGAATCCTGTTCTCATGCAGGTTGTAGAATTGCGTTTTGTCTTTCTAGTAACTACCTGTTTGCTGCATATGGCAGCCAGGACTCACTTTCTGGAAGGCCAGCTTTGGGGAGAGCTGGGACAGACACGCTGTCATCTCAGCAATTTCTCTTGTCAGGACAGCCATTGGGCTTTCTGAACAGCATTCCATGCCTTAATTTTATAGATGGCTTTTCTTCACCGTTTAAGATTTGCCAGTTGAGTGCAAATCACAAATACAGAAAGCAGAGCAAAACACTGCAGAAGTGCTTGTGGTTTCCAATTAACAAGTGAAAAAGAGTGCCAGAATTTAGTGTAAAATACCAAACGTAACTCTCAAGAGAAAAAGAACATGTGACAGAAACAGTTTCCTTCAGATTAAATGTATGCATGGGGACTACTAAATTGCTTTTATTGTTACAATTTTATTTTTTGCTATATGGCTGAAAGTTTATGGACATTTACTTTAGTGTTAGGCTGCTCTACTCCCTGTTTGACTTGCCACAGGTTGTTATAAAAACAAAATTATTTGGGTTTTTTTGAATACCTACAAAATTGTTATGGTTATTAAAACACACACAAGCTGATAGACTGCATGTATCTTAAACTTGGATACTGCTATTTAGAGCCCACCTGCCAATGAATATTTTACTCTGAAAGAATCGGTTAAAGTTCAACAAATTAATTTTGCAGTGGGTTGCTCATGCAGAGGTGCTAGTATTCCATCAAGATGTTGAGTGCAATCTTAGTTTGCTTCACTAAACCAGGATTCAGGAGTGAATTATATTGATGTTGCAGACTCAAGGCAGTACCTTGTCCTGGAAAGCTGCTTTTCTGCCCATGGAATCTGTGAACTCTTTAGGAAATGAAAATGTGAAGGTTCTCTGTCATGTACCTGATGAGTCCAAACTTTTCTGTCCCCCCACCTCCCCTCCCACAAATACTGTACTGTGGTTGAAAGAATTCAAAAGAATAATTTCTATTTTGTGATATTTGTTTAGATTAGGGGAACTATGGATATCCAGCTGGAACAATGGCTCATAAAATAAAAACGATTCTTTGAAATTCTTGCATTTAGTACATGCTTGTTCTAATTTCAACTGGATAACTAACTTTTTTTATTGTGCTAATGGGCTGTTATGCATATGTGGAAGCCATTTGCTGCACGTCCTAGATGGAAACAGACTCATATTTCAACTCTGAATATTTAACACTTAATAAGGTAGCCACCTGCTTTTAAGGTTATTCCAACTTATTTGAACGGCCTTTACTGCTCACTGTGAATACCAGGATTATTTTTGATCTCCTGTAATGAAACAAATAACCAAACCAATTTAAGCACTAAATAAAAAAAAAAATTCTAGCCCCTCTATTTTTCAGAAATTCAAACAACTTTATAATAGCACTTTATAAATCACTTAGGAAAGAGTTCTGTAACTTTAAAAGCCAGGCCTGCATATAGTGACTGTTTGTTCTTCTCAACATGAGGCAGTGAGAGCACTGAGTGCATAGCGGGGTGAGGGCAGGTGCTGAGCTCTGGTCACCACCCAGCACTGCCTGTTCTCTTCAGCCCTGACCAAAGCTGTCTGGAGCATTCCTGTTGAAACCTCAAACCAGGAGAAACCATTCTGTGCATCTGTTCCACTTTGCCCCCAAATTTTGTCATGGCTCATGAACCTGCATCTGGGGAGTATGAAGTACAAGCCAAAAATTGGCAGGGAGGTATTGCAAATGTGGCTTGAAGCCACGTACTTACTCCTTACTTTGGAGCTGACTGCTCAGGACTTCAAACAGCTTGAGAAGTCGTCTAATTTACAAGGGCTGGCATTGCTGCAGGGACAGAATTAGGACTTTGTAGTGGTTTGTAGGGGGGAAGCGTTACCCTAATTCAGCATTTCCTGTTTCTCTAGTTTTTGCTGTTTGATTTTGATGATGAGTATACAGGACAAGAACGCTATTAAGACCATGTTGCCAAGCTCCAAGATGCCAGTCCAGTCTTTCCCATGCAGTGCCAGCAAGGCTGGGGAGTGTGGAGGTAAGTTTTCCCTCTGGGAATAGCCACCCTATTGCCATATCCCAGTGCTGTCAGCTTGCCAGGTTAGCACTCTGTTGTCCGCTTAACTGCAGCACCTCTGGTGCTTATCTGCCAAAAAAATCATAATGCTTCTTTCCTGTTTCAAAGCATGGTAGTGCATTGACTGTGTAAATGAGGGGAGAGAAGTTGAGGGAGGGACGGCTCCCTTTGGTTTGTTGTTTATTGGGTGGGTTGAGCTGTGCATTGTTCCTATGGAAAGAAAGATTGAGGATGAACTTGGACAGGAAGGTGGAAATGTTTGTGGCAGCCTTGGCTACAGCAGAAAATGTTCTACCACCTGGCAGCTCTATTTTCAGAGCAATAATCTCCGTTTTAATGTCAACTATTGCAGTATCCTCGAAAAGGGAACTCTGGAGGGAGTAGTGGTCTTTTAGACTATTTCTCTTTGGACCGTTTGGTCTCTTGAAAATAAGGGTGAGAACTTAAGAGTATTTTATGGTTAGCCAGTGTAATAGCAAGGAAATAATCTGACTGCAGTTACAGTGGGTAGGAAGATGTGCTGCACTCATCTGAGGTTTCTTGATGCCAATGGACTGGAGTGCCATAGCCAGATGGGAAGTGAGGAAGGCATTTAGCCCTGAGGCCAGGTCATCACATGGATGTAAAGCAGACTTTACATCAGAGATGGTAGAAAGCATTTCTCACAGATGTTGCTGTGTGAGAGCACAGTATCAATAAGGAGTCAAGAAAGCTTCCAGAACACGGATTCTCTTGATAATCCGTGAGCATGTGTCCTCGCTTGGAGGGAACCGCAGTGCTCCTTGGAGCATTTCCCTCTGCCCACAAGCCTAACCTCCATCCTGCTGAGTCTTAGCTTCAGTCAGCTCCTGCTCTTCCACGTGCTAATCTTGGCGAGACAACTGGGACAACTGAATGTCTGTTGTATTATCCTGGGTTGTAAACAACAGACAAAGCTATGTGTCATCTACAAGCACTCTAATCCAAACAGTGGCGTGAGCGCCTGTGCACCGTTGGGAGCATTTTTGTAGTGCGTTAGGCATGCTAGGGGGACAAAGTGTGGGATCAGCGTGCCAAATATCTCTAGCATAGACAAGGCTTAGACACATGTGTTGGACAAAAGCAGAGCAATAGTGGCAGAAGTACTTAGTAAAAGCAGCTTAAGTCATTTCGGCCACTAGCAGTTTTCTTTCTTTTGATGCATCTAAGTAAAGAGAATAGTGTTTTTTAAGAGAATGGTTCTCCTTTGAGGGAGCTGGTGAATGTCAGAAGAGGCTGGTAGCAGGGAGGGACTCTCAGGAGTCATTGATGATGTTAACAGAAAAAGACTGGTTTGCTGCTTTGTGTCGCTCTTTTGTTTTAACTTGTTCTTTTTGTATAAAACTCCGACTTTTTGGTGAAAAAAAAAAAAAATCGTGATGTTGGAACTTGCTATTCATTTCTGGAGTAAACCGGGGCTTTTCTGAGGCAGATGAGTTATGTCAACTCAGGGGTCATATTTAGCCTTTTTACCCTTAAAATGAAAAAGATTGAAATCTGTGTTTTGTACAGCAGACGTTACTAAAACAAGGAGAAAACTTGGTTCTTTTCCTGGGTTTTGGAAGAAATACGATATGTAAAATTTAGGAATTTATTTCACCGCTGTGCCTTTCTTTAACCATCTGTAAAATGGGAATAATGATACTGCCTATGTTATGTCAGGTGTTCTAGGATGTATAGGACAAACGAGCCAGGGAGCGAGTCAAAAGTTGATTGTATTGGAGTTTCTTTCCTGAATCTGACAAAATCCTAGCTGTTTGGGGATCTGTCACCCTCTTTCATTCCCAGTGTCAACCCCATGCTGAATAGTTTTAAATTCTGTGTTCAGAATTTAGGAATATGTGCTTTGTTATAAACTCACAACATGCTAGCAATGGGCTAAACAAATCTTCACCAGTAAAAGCTTTTTTCTTGTAAGGGCAAAGAATGTACAGATTCTGTAGCATTCGCCGTCACTTATTTTATTTTTAAACAACTTGTCTCTCTCTGTAATGGGGAACAAATTATCTTGAGCAGCACAACAGTTTGCATATTTTCAGTATATTCATCTTTCCAGAGAAGACACAGCTTGAGCTTTTAAAGCAAGAGTGTACAATGTGTAGTTATAGTCTGTAATAGTCCTTGTGTGCCCTGTTCTCACACACCAGCCTAAGTAGTTACCATCTTTTTTTTCTGACGTACATGGAAAGCTGAGAGCAGACGTTGCGTTGGGCAGTGAAAGGTTTTGTGTGCGATCAGCGAGCAGTGGCTTCCTCTGCTTTGGTGGCGCACAGAGCAAAACAGGTGAACTGCTATCCTGCTACTTGCCTTTGCTGGGTGGGGGGGTTCCTCTCAATACATACGTCTAAGAAGCCCCTGATTAGGGTTGATCGAAGGGATGTGGTGCACCCAGGGACACACATTGCATACATTATGCCTCGCTGCTTCCTCCGCTGTGTCCTCCTCCATATTCTGTGAACGTCGTAGGAGAGAACCCCAAGTGATGTGCTGCTAATGCTGCATGTGCGTTGCGCAGGCTTTTGGTGCAGGAATGCTGACACAAACAAAAAGGAGATAACTTGGAAATTCTATTGCTCCGTTTATGTTATTATTGTAGTTAATGGTCTGTCAGCATTTCCATTATAAATCCCTATTTTCAGGGTTTTATAACTCAGCCGTAAAAATTCTCTCCAGGCTGAATTTGGCATGTGTGTTTTCAGCCTGAGAGCACATGTGTTGTTTTTTTTAACAAGTTTTTAAAAAAAAAAAATAGAACTGCATTCACAATTTTTAAGATATAGAATTGCCAAAAAAAAAAAAGCCAACAAAAAATAGGTGATTGGTTACAGATGCTTTCTTTGCACTCATATAACTCAAAAATTGCTGAGTTATTTCAGCTGTAATTGTGGGTATGTGTAAGGTTAAAATAGTGGATTTAGTACTATTCCTTTCTTTATGGTGTTGGTATTTGACAAGCAAATAGAAAACAGACCCTGATACTGTATACACTCACATATAAGTTGACCCATGTGTAAACTGACCTCCCAAACTTGCCCCACGCTCCCCTCGACTAGGCCAGATGATTGTTTCAATGTCAGCAAGGGTGGGGATGCAGGGAGTGGAGGTGGGGGACAAAATTTTACGTTTTGGTGAGTTTCTTTTCCTTTATTCTGTTGCTTCCAGTAGGCCTGTGCTGGTCTGCAGTCACAGAATCCACATCAACCAGGTGGTGTTATTAATAAAAAGCTACAATAGACACATGTTCCCACAAATCCTGAGTCTCAGCTTTGTCCATCTTGTTTACGGAGGGACTGCCCTCTGTCTGAAACTCACTCCAGAGAAGTTTACACAAAGATGAGTGTAAACCACATGTTTTACACTGAAGTATTGGAAAGGAAAAGAAACAAGGAGGAAGACCAAGAGATTATGTCTGAATTCTTTGCTGTCTGCACACACAGACTTTTCCTCCTAACCTCCCCACGATACCTGTGCAACAGCAAAGGGTGACCAGCATTCAGATAAAAATTTATGTCAGAATCTTGCTTCCCCAAATTAGGTTGCTTCCAAATGAGTCGGTTACCTCGAGAACTGACTCCAAGCACAGGCTGCAATAAAGTCCATAGACTTTTTTTTTTTTTATGTAGGGTGCTTTCTGCCTAACATTTCATTGTGCATAAGAACTGAACATCACGTCTTCCCATGAATGAACAGTTTCTTTCACGCTAAGAGAAAGTGTGCAAGAAACTGTAATAATCCATAGTGATTCCTGCCATTATTGTACTTTAGCATTGTATAAGCGATGGTGTCCATAAAAGTGTGTAAAATTATGATTATGGGAAAGTATAACCTAATTTGATTTTTTTGCATCTTATCAGATATATCTTTTTGTGAGTATTTGATTCTTTAAATTTTTGCTATCCATATTGATTTTTTTTCTATGATGTTTTTAACATCCTGTGATATATAACATCCCATCATATCTTAAACATTCCTTTACATCAGTATGAAAGGTCATGTACTTGGGCTGTTTTTCATTTCATGAACATCTGGGTTTATGAGATTAACAGAACAGTATAGCATTGCCTTCTTTTTGGTCTCTTTTATTAATAACTTGTGAATAACACTTGTCTTCTACCATGTGGATTATACTTCTGTTGGGGCAATTTCCTCAATGTAATAATGGCCGCTAGTTAACCCCTTACTCACAACTGCTGCTGTTCCTGACTCAAACGCATTTCTTTTTATGTTCAAATGTATAGTCCTGCATGTTTTCGTGGGGTGGGAACAATTCATTTGCCTAAACCTAGGCATCTAGCACCACCTTACATGTTGTAGGGTATCGCACCTGGTCTCCAGCTGTCGCTCTGGAGAAGGCACGGGTCTCCCGTAGGTTGTATCTGCTGGTGCTGTGCAGATGTCTCTGATACCGTAAAGTATTTTCAGTGTCACTAGGTGCCTATGTTTATGTTAGACACTTATTTCTATATTTGTGATGAGCACAGTCAGGATTCCAGGTCCTCCCACAGTGCAATGGGAGGGCCACACGATTTCTGGTTAGCAAAACCGTGAAACAAGAATGAGAGTCATTCAAAACATGTGCCAGTAAAGGCTTTACCTGAGCGTGTGGTGGTTTTATATTCTGCATAGACCACACAGGTAACTTAGTTACAGCCAGCCATGTGGGACACGGAAAGTGATCTGAAATCATCTGGAAGGCCAAAAGTAGCTTTTCTATGCGTAGGTATGTGATCATTTTCAAGTTCTGGAGGAGCTACCGTCAAATTCTTGTGTTGTTCCCTAGCAATGGTGTAAACCTCTCCTTGCTTATTACGTAAGGTGTGAGATAGCAGATTGTGAAGCTCTCGCTGCTGTGGGATTGAATGATCTTCATCTAGAGGCTTGGGCGGGTTGACAGCTGGGAAGAGAGAGAGAGGAAAAACCATGGAGGATGGGTCTGAAAAACGGTTGTTCAATAGGAGAAGGGCCAGGGCAGTGCTACTGACTCTATGCCTTTGATAGTGTGACTCAAGTAAGAGGGACCTTGAAGAAATTCCTGCTTCCCATCTATGACTGGCAGAGTGTTTTCTGTTCCCACTGCAACCCGTACAGCATACTTTTAGGCGGTATCTTTACATATGCCTTCTCATTCTCCTTCAGAGCTTTTGCTATCCTCACTGTCCTTGTTTCCCTCTGTGCTGCCATTTTCACAACTCTCGCGTTTACGAACAAATAAGCATTTAGGTCTCAGAGTCCACAGGTATGTCGTAATTGGAGCATTTGTCTTACAGGAAAGGCACTTACTTTATGTCAGGCAGTAACAACACTCAATGCCCTCGTTGTTTGAGGTCTCCTGCGTTTCCTCCTGCTTCAGTTCAGTCTGAACTTGGGCAAACTTGTAGAGGACGTTAAGGATTTTTTTTGTACAGAAAACTTGTCTGTGGGAAGATGTCAATAATTACAGCTATTTTTTAATGGAGTTTAACTGTCAGAAGCGTGGAGGAGTTGCTTCTACACTGTCAGACAGAAACACACTAAACAGTTAGAGAACTACAGCCTTGGAGATTAAAAGTCTCCATAGTATGTCACCAATCTTTTAAGCCCTTATTTCTTCTCTTTTGTCTGTGTATTTATTGTGTGTTTTGTGTATTGTGCCTACCATAGCAATTTCATGGGTTTTGGCCACAAGATGGCATCTGATTTCATAAGCTTCTTTTAAAATACTACTTTTTTTTTTTTTCCTCTCTTGATGGAGTAATGCCTAGTTTTCTTGCAGCAAATTATAACCTACTTTCCTTCTGCCTTAGGGAATGCCTTTAGGAGCAAATGCAGTATGATTTTCCATGGTATTCTTGGTTCCTGATAGTTGGAACTGCCAGCAGAGGTGATGGGTGATGTGAATCCTCTGCTCTGTAACCCCTATCCTCCACCCTCCCAGGGTGTAACTGCTGCCTCTGTTATGATTGTTGCCTGGTAAATGAGAACTGACACAAAAGCTTCAGCTCATTTCATTTGTGAAGTGATCCAAAGTCCCTTGAAATTGTTATAAAAACTCTCATTGGCATAAAGGAAACTGACTGGGCACCTGCTTACAGAAAAATATCCTACAATTTCTTAATTCTAAGTAAGCTGCTTAAAGTTATGGGTAATGTGTTTCCTTCTTCTCTCTGCATCAAGGCATCTTGGGCATATCCCATGTACCTGTATTAGGGGAATAAGGAAGAGTCAGGTTTGAAGGATGAGCAGGCAATCCGGCAGACTCTTCTCCAGAGCAGACTGGGAATTCTGCCTCTGCAATTACAGGAGAAATGGGTAACTGAGATTTATTGGGGAGCAGACCTACAGCAAACTGCAACAACAGTTGGTCCTTAGAAGCTTATAGAACAGGAGATGGAGTAAGGCTGGATCTTAACTTGCAAAGGGAAAATTAAATTATTCAAATGGGTTTGGCTTAACTGTGAGAAAACAAATGATTCGATGCAGCTAATCAGTATGTAGATAACATGCTGTTTGGCACCTACTGGATGATGTGAAATAAGGCAATTTACCTTTTTCTAAGGAAATTTAGCAAAGAACATAATTGTGAATTGTTCCAGAATATTTTAGTACAGCAGACCTTCCAACAACTTCAGAAGGCAAAAAGTGAAAATGGAGTTGAAAAAGAGATTAGAGGGACTCATGGAGTTCTTTGATGGCTTTTACACGTGATTATTTTGTGCAACCCTGTCTCAGAAACTCCACGTCCCTTTGATTGCTGGAAGCTGGTGGAGTTCAGTTAGAAGAACTGTGATGTATCTGGCCTATGTCTGATATTCCTCCTTCAATATCTGCTGCTCTCTCCCTCTTCCCCTTCCAGGGACAAGGCTGAACTTGGTGGATTTTAGGTCTGACACAGTGGGCAGTTTCTATGTTCTTTCTTGTGTGCTTAACTGCTTAGCTGCTAATCTTAATCGATGGCTATCATGCTGTTTCAGTTTTTGGAAGCATGTGTGTAAAAACGCTCTTTCATTCATAGTCATATAGACAATTCTCTCTCCATTGTACTGTCAGTGAAACCATATTGTCTCTGTTTTGCAACAGGTTATTGAAATAGTAGACTGTAACACCTGTGTCCTTGGCTCATCAAACCAAGCAATACTAGAAGGTGCCAGACGCACTTTAATTTTTTTAAATAACAGTCCGGTAGGATTGTTCCAATCCATCTGTAAGAAAGAAGCCTCAGCAGCATTGCAGAGCCAGATGGCCTCTACAGCCCACCAGGAAGGGCTGTAGAGACTCTTCACAGATTAAAAATGGCAGGGTAGGAACCTCTGTCAGCCAGGGTGGGAGAGGGATTTCAGACGTGGGTGGTACCAGGCAAGGAGTCAGGGACAAGTGCACAGTGAATGTGAGACTGTAGACACCAAATAGTTCGGCCTCATTGTTAGTGCTGAACTGATGGATCAAGAAAAAGGGGAGATTTACTGGTAAACCTGTATGAAATGTAGATGAAACGGCAGATGCTCACAAAAGAGAGGCGAGCACCAGGCCAAAGTGATAAAGGCTGAAGAAGTTAAAAGGATTTTTAAACAAGAAGTTCAGCAAAGAGTGGAACAATTAATCATTGTCTCTGTATTGATGTGTATTTTCTGATTGAAGCTGGATTTTCCGATTGAAGCGTTTTCTGTGTTTGGGGCAGAGATAAAGCCTCCTTGCTCTGTGGGTTCCCGATGCCTGGTGAGGGCTGAGCTTGTCCCATAGGGACAAGTGGTGGGACACACTGCGGAGCGCTCCCTCTTATAATGGAGGAGAGGTACCTGCTTTTAAAAAATCAGAAGTATTTAATTTCTCTGAAGCCTCTACCTCTCAGACCAGTCACATATGACTGAAATTGACAAGTGGGGATGTTTGTAGAGGGGACAAACAGACACTATATGATCAGAAAACCAAGCTAAACACTCTTTTTTTCAAATGACATTTTAATACAAGCTCTGTTAACTTTCTTAAGTGGCTCTTTCTGTAGATACTTACCTTAGCATCTCAGAGACTTGTCTTTATACCTGTAACATTCCTGGGAAGCAAGGAAGGATTGCTGTCTTATTTTTCACTTGAACAACTGGAACACAGAGAAATTTTGATCAAGATGACAAAGCTATTTAAGTGCATAGTTCCCAGTGGTATCTTAAGGCTCGGTAAAAATAGTCTCCTGAAGCACCTGGATCCAAGCAGTTTGCCCAAGATCGTGCTGAAATTGCGCAGCAGAGCAGCGAGGTTTGACTTCCCTACATGCGGGTGCATTCTGGTCAACAATCTGCCTTCCTCTGGATGGAGACAGATGCCACACTGCACAGCAACCTGCGCAGGGAAGGAGGTTAGTGCCCTGCTGCCTGCCACAGCCACCCAGCTGTACCAATAAGGGTGCTCATCTGAGTCCTGTTTCAGGCTAAAGGAGCAGGGATGGTTTAAATCATCAGGGCCATGAAGATGATCTGAAGGCTGGAGCACTTCTCCTATGAAGACAGGCCAAGAGAGTTGGGGGTGTTCAGCCTGGAGAAGAGAAGGCTCCGGGGGGACCTTGGAGCAGCCTTCCAGTCCCTGAAGGCGGCCTACAAGAAAGCTGGGGAGGGGCTGTTGGCAAGGGCGTGGAGCGATAGGACGAGGGGCAATGGTTTTAAACTAGAGCAGGACAGGTTTAGATTAGACATTAGGAAGAAGTTCTTTACACTGAAGGTGGTGAGACACTGGCCCCAGGTTGCCCAGAGAGGTGGTGGAGGCCCCATCCCTGGAGACGTTCAAGGCCAGGCTGGATGAGGCTCTGAGCAACCTGATCTAGTTGTAGATGTCCCTGGTCACTGCAGGGGGTTGGATTAGATGGCCTTTAAATGTCCCTTCCAACCCAACACATTCTATGATTCTAAATGATGTAAATAGCAGGCCTTAGCTAATTTTGCAAGCAATACAGTGCTTCCATGAACAATTTTCCTAGGAAGATATCAGGGCTGAAGGCTGTCCCATTTTCCACAGGTGTTGCTGGATCCAGGAGAGGGTGTTTGTAGAGTAAGTAACTTTGCACATTTCCATTCAGCCTGAGCCTCCCTTCAGCCCTCTGTGGTTGAAGAGTCAAGAAAAAACTGCTGTTAGCAGAAATTGGTCTTATGCTGAGTCTTTGCTTGAGGAATTCAGTGGTGTGTATTGGTGAAGGGTGCTTCAGGTAATTATTTGCCTCTTGATGCCTTGACAGCACGAAAGCGCCTCTGTTCTATGTGAAAGTTAAAGAGCAGATTTTCAAACAGCTTACAGCTAGTCTAGAGAATATGTCAGCTAACAATTTATTTTTGAAAAGTACTGATTCTCTTACCAAGAGGGGCTGTCTTTGTTTCGTATGGAGAAGTTTCAAGCTCTTACACTCTGTGTCTTAAGGAAAGAGACTGCTGCAACAGTAAGGAGCTAAGGACAGCTATCCACCGACACCTCCATTTTCAGATTTTCACATCTGGTTAAGTGGATTATGACATTTTTGCTTTTACATGTGAATCATTAGCTATTGGCTGTGGCCATTAGGAAAGAGAGACAGCAATTTTCATATGCCGATCCATATTCTTATATAGAAAGGGGGTACTATTTTTCTAAAATATACTGTGGGAGTGCTTCTGTTGCATCTCTCATCTAAGTACCTCCAAGTTCTCTGCAAATTGCAATCAAATCGGTTGTATGTTGTATAATGAGACAATTAAAAGAATAAGGGGAAATGGGAGATCAGCTTCTATTTCTTTTATGAATCCTGACGCATTCCTTTCCTGCTGAGCAATGAGATGCTCCTGTTTTATTCTGATGCCCTTGAAACACAAAGTGGAACTACAGTTTATCCATACTCCTGGCTTTCTGCTGATGTGCTCAAAAACGGGTTTATTTGGCAAATATGCTTTCTTTAGCAGAACTGGAGTCTTCATCTAAACAGCCTTTCCCCATCGAAGCAAGATAGTAAGTGGAGAAGGAGGTTATTCCTCTATTAATCTCCTGCATGGCTCAGTAAAAGCTCTGGCAGTCTCTTGTGTGACTCTCCTGTGTCAAATGGGAAAAAACCTTTATACCTTCCAGTTCTCCCTTCTGTACTTCAGTCCCAACCCCAAACTTCCTTCTGTGTCAACTGCTGCCTTTGTTCACTTTGATGTGGAAGTTTCCTCCATCCCTGGAAGTTTTTAAGGCCAGGCTGGATGGGGCTCTGAGCAACCTGATCTAGTGGGAGGTGTCCCTGCCCATGGCAGGGGGGTTGGAACTAGATGATCTTTAAGGTCCCCTCCAACCCTAACAATTCTATGTGCCATTGTGTGATCCAGTGAGATCTGAACTGCGTATTTGCGCTTTGTTGTCTCACCTGGCCTCGTTTTGACAGCTCGAAATGGGCAAATGAGGCAGAGAAGCGGCTTTTTGGAAAGGCTCAAACTTGGGAAACATGCTGTGCTGCTCAGCAGTGGTACAGTGACTGCTGAGCTCCTTGGCAAGGCCACATTTCCCCAGGGTCTGAGGGACTGCCAGGCACTCTGAAGGTACGCTGAGAGCACTACAGCAATCCTCTTTGTCTGGCCAACAGGCTTGCTGGGACAGTGACACTTTCTGCCTCCAGTGTGCTTCATGCCACCCACCCCAAACAAGCTGCTGCAGAAACCTCCTCTGTCCTTTTTTTTTTTTTTTTTTTTTTGATAGGTTTTGTGAAGACAGAACAGATCTTACTCCATATAAGGAAAAAAGCTTTCTGGGTGTTGGAGGGGAGTTTGATACATGGGATAAAACACTGTGTCTCAGTAACGTTAGTTATGAGTCTATTCAAGGGATGGGGGATACTGGCTGGTTGGCACTATTTCTAGAAGGAGCATTTTCCACTGAGCCTGTGATTCCATAGCAGTTTGAGCCAAAATAAATCAGCGTGCTGTGGTCTAGTGCTACCCCTAACCTCTACTTGCACATTCACACTCCCTTCTCTTCCCTTCTCCTTTCTGTGGTGGCTCTAGCAAGCCTGTAGCTGCGGATGAGGCAAGGTTTCTCCCTGCGTGTGGTGGGTTTGCAGTGTGGCAGGAAGGAACGGCAGAGGTGCTGTGGTGCTGTATCACCCAAGAAGCTCAGTCACCACCTGGCCAAAAATTCTGGGAACTTGTGACCTGCCTTAATCAAATCCACATGTCCAAACAGGAAGCCACTCAGTGCTGTTCTGCAGTTATGTGGGTAGTCTAGGATGAAGAGTGGGGAAGATACTGTTGAGTATTTTTCCTAGTTCTACCACTAATTTACACTCTTTCTGACCTTTGGCAAAACAATTTAATTTACTGATGTCTAAACTGTACAATGGGGCTATCGATACATGTGATCCCATGGGAAACTTGCACAGTGCCACTCTGTGTGGGCCAAGACATTTGAGATCTTTGGGCAGAAAGTGCGCCTATCATAATTATGATTTTGTTAGGTACTTGCATGTTTGTAAACATGGGGCAAGAAGTCTGAGAAAATACCACAATTCAAGCCCTCTGGAAAAGCGTCGGAAAGAATATTTAATTCCTCTCACTCTGAAGTTTATCTTAGAGGCCAAATTAGGAAAAAAATATTTTTCTGCATTATGTTGCTTTTCAGACTGGCTAGGGCCACTTCTCTCCCTGTGTAAAAAATACTGAGATCAAAATAAAAAGTGCTTATAATTATGTCCACCTTTATCTATTTTCTTAGGCGATGAGAAAAAAAGGGATGTCGGAGGGAACCCAGAGCATTACCCTGTCTGGGCTCTGCTGTGCAGGGCTAGTTCAAACCTGGAGATCCATGAGATTTAATATAGAAAAATAAACTGCTAAGAGGACTCCAGGCCAAGCACCTCTGCTGGTCCCAACTGTTAGGAGTTTATCAGGGACTAAACTCCAGACTTGGCTCCATGACCCGCATGAGAAAAGGAGAAAAGGTTACCAGTAATGAAAACACTCAGAAAAGTGGTATTGTTCCGTATTTAAATGTTTACGTTCTTGCACATGTGCAGCCAGTGAGTTTCCATCGGTAGCACTGTCGAAAGCCGGCTTCCTCCTCCTGCAGCTGGGGTGACAGTCTAGGAGTGAACGCGGGAGACGAGGTTGACAAAGAGCTGAGTATTATCCCGAGGATAAATGAGTTAACCCATCACTGCAAACACCGTGCTGGCGGATTTTAGTGCAATTAGCTCCACAAATACCAAGACATGCAGTCTGCAACCAGACTAAAAGGTCTCCTAAACAATTAGGGGACCACGGCCCCACGGACCCCTGTCATGCACATTAATGTCACTAGCCTTAGCAAAGGGTATGTGTGTGCTTTGATGCCAGGGGAATCCAGAGTTTGACGGCCCCATAAACTTCATACCAGTTTTGGTCCCAACTCCCACGGCTCAGTGGCATTTTATTTACTACACCTAATAACGTTTAGTCAATAAACACGTACAGGTTGGAGAGAAGGTCTAGTGTGAGCTTAATTACCTCAACTCTCTGCCTTCTCTTTTGTTATGTACATCATGGATACTTGACAGCATTAACATTCCTGGAATTGTATCCGCCATCCTTTGTAAAAGGATTGAATACTACGCATTAGTTCGGGCTCGTGGGGCATTTGTGTCTCCAACAACAGCTTAATTATGGACATTGTTTACTAATCAGTATTAAATTGACAGACTATGAGGGCTAATCTGGAGATTAACACAATAGCTTGTTTTCATTTTGTTCTTCTAGCAGTTTATTGAATGCAAGATTTAAAACAAGACCCTTTTGTGAGCCTTACCTTCCATATCACTGCTTGTGCAGTGTAAAGATCTGTACGTTTCCCTTCTGTTTGAGTATTTTGCTTAATATATAGGAACAATCATAGAAACAACATGTTGTATTGGATGCTGCTGGATGTAAAAGCAATAAAGAGTGTCCTTTTCCTAGGATCAGCAGTTCACAAATCTTTAGGCTCATTTAAGCCTTCTGTTTCACGAGCTACACAGAGCATCATCACTGAACCAAATACCAACGGAACCCAGGCTCCAAGCAGTGATCTGTGTCGTGAGAAGGTCTGATGTCACTGTGTGCAAAGTTGTGTGCACTTCTGGGATTCCTTGATTATTATGAAACTCCCTGATAGTTTTGATTTTTCTATGAAAGATTTCCATCGCTGGCCACAAAAGCTGCCCAGAAGCTGCCTGTCTATTCTGCATAGACAGGTGCCCATTTGATTATGAGAAATGTGAGGGTTTGTTGAGACACGTGAACATTGTGTGTTTGTCTGTCTTCCTGCAGCACTTGTGATTTACAGTAATGACAGTGACCTGGCATATCACGTTGCCAACATATTCACATCCATATTCAACTTTGATTTTTCAAACTGAAAATACCTCGGGTTTTGCAGTCTGGGAAACTTTGTGTATTGATGGATTACTTAGCTGGTTAAGTACAAATAAGTACAAGTGGTTAAGTGCTCAGTTGGTAATAACGAGATAATCTTTTTCTATTCTCCTGCTTTATGAAAGAGTGATGTAGAGTAGGAGGAAGCGATATTACACTGCACGTCACAGCAACGGTGATGGTGGGAGGGTGGACAAAACAACCAGAAACAAGTGGAAAGGGCTGTTACTACCCTCTGACCCAGACGTGGCAATTCTCATACGCAGGGTTTAATGACAGTGTGGCACTCCAAATTACATTAAGGAGCAGCAGTCATTTTTCTTGTGTCAAGAAAAGATGGCAGATATTTCTGCACTGAAAAGCCCAGCAGAGTGTCTCCAAAGTCAGTGCTCTTCTGGTCCATGCACTCCTCATGCTGGAAGTAATTAGTATAAAAACGCTAATCTTTTTTTGCATCCGAGCCACGCGGTATAATCCAGCCTTTCAGAAGGATAAGTCAGTATTTGTGAGCTCACTTGGATTTAATGTAAACAATAAAGGGCTAATTCAATAAAATGGCTTTGACCCATCAAAATCTACTTTCAGGAGCTGTACTGTAGGCTCAGAGCCTACATGGTGTGTTGTGCATGCAGAAACCTTCAACCTGCTTCTTTGGAGAATAGCTGACAATGCAGATGTACCAGCCCTAAGAAGACTCAGTCGTTAAAGATTTTGCACCTTCCTTTTGGGGTCATATGCCTTCATTCTTAGAGAAGTTGTGTGTCAAATGTGATATGACAGCTTTTCTGATTTATTCACAGGTCTTAGAAAAAAAAAACAAAGGAAGAAAAGGAAAAGAAAAACAAACAGAAAGACAATTAGCTGGGACAAAAAAAGGAACTGTTTTTTTTTTCATTTTTTAATTTTTGTGTTTAAGATTCTTCAGAGGAGTGTAGTTTTCAGGAAACTTTGAATATTTCTACTGATCTGTATTCTGAAAGAAAAAAAAAATCACAAGAATGCTGTTAAAAATTAAAGCATCCAAATGCATTTGTTGGCTTCTGAAAATTGAAGCTAGACTTTTCCAAACATTTCGTCTTGCAGACTCTGAAAATTCTCCCAGAGGAGGTGTAGACTCTTGCATAGTGAGTTTAAGATGGTGGCAAATAGGCTGTCTTCTATTGTTATTCTGCTGACTCCTTTAAAATCGTCTGTTGATCGCAGGTTGAAAGTCAGTGATGTAAATGATTGGTTTCTGTAGCAGGTTTTACTTAAGAGCAGCTGCTCCTTGCTGCTTATTTACTCAAAGCGTTGTTCTTTTACACAGGAGCAGCAGGGTTTTATAAATGGATTCATATTGGCTTCATACATGTGAACGTACATCCATAAGCCACGTATTTTAACTATTATGTGCAAAGATTAACAGCTCTTGTCTCTTGATCTACCTTTTTGCAGTTGCTTGTATTCAAGTCCTTTTTAAGCAACAGTCGTGAAAAGGGTGAGCACTAGAATGATTTCATGGGGCTCTTGGGAAGCTGATAAAGTTTGCTAGTTGATCCAATAAAGCTAAGTCTGTTGCATCAGACCACATCAGTCAGATCAGTTTACACTCTGCCTTTTAAAGTGGGTCTTTGTTTATTTTCTTAAAGAAGTACCTGCTACCTGTACACGGGCTCTCAGGGCAGAACGGGCCACCCCACCGATCATCTATTTCCAACCCCCTGTTTCCGTAGGCCATACAGTGTTTTCTGGAAGCTGGATTAAAGCATTAAATTAGAACTGTATCTGGTCTTGCTGAAAGGCTAAGAAGAATGACGTTAGCATGATGCAGTTGAGCTGATCTAAGATCTTGCCCTTCTGTTGAAAGAGGTTTTTCTGCTCCTCCCTACTTCCTGCCACACAGTCCTGCCACCGTTTTTCAGCAGCTAAATAGCTGTTGTGTGTGACTGCACCCTAAACCTCACCATACAGGTAGATGAGCACCAGCTGTGGCACGAGAGAGAGAAGGCAGAAGGGTGAACCAGCCTTTTTAGTGACAGTTTACTGTTAGATTGGCTTAGAGTTACCATTTGACCATGTCCTGAAATTGCTTGTCTGAACTGCTAATCTGACTGGTTCAGACTGATGTCTGTGTTAGGAAATGACTGATCTTTTGCTGGCTGAGCGGTGGTTTTGTAACCTGCAGCAAAGGAGCGGTGACATATTGTTGGGTTAGATAATGCCTTGAATCACAGAGCTATTTGCCGATTGAACCCTTGTCCAATTACATACGTATCAAGGCATTTCTATCATGATTATCCCATTTTCAATCTCTATTTACACAGTTTGATAAGAGATTCTTAGTCTATCTTCCAGGAGGCTGTTAACCCTCTGTGTGAGACTAAAACCCTTTTCTCTCTACTGCTCAACAAAACCAGATTTCCCCTCCTTCACTGCTTACTGAATGAGCTGAACTTTCACTTATTCTTTTCCTTGCTTGCAAAGTTTTCTGAGAATATAATTTAAAAACCCTTTCCTGCAGTCTGTCAAGATCTCTGGGATGGTGCCTGGTGTAATGTCATGGATGTCGATGTGGATTGTAACCAAAGAAGTCTTTCCTGAACTTGGAATCTTCCATGTTCATTGTAATAATGTGTTTGTTTCATTCCTGGAAAACTACTAGCTTTTCTATTGCCTGTCTTTTGTCTCTTGAAGATCGTCTTAATCAGTTTCCTTCATGGAGTTCTCAGACAGGACTATCTATCAACTTTGGCAAGTGGAGGGTTGCGTCTTTGACCTCTGAAGTCTGTCTGGTTTGTGCCAGTGGCAATTCTCAATCGGTTCCACCAGCTTATTCTTGCAAGGCAGTCTCTTCGTATGTCTACAATGTCAGGTACAATTAAATACACACAGGCATAAAGATTTCGGGCTTCCTCCTTGCTGTGACATGTTTTCAGTCATCTTTTGTTTCCTTGTCTATGCTTTTTATGTGATTCCTCCGAGAGAGTGTGTGGGAGTCCCTGTGGAGTGATTTGGACCTGTATACTGAGGAAGGATGTTCCTCTCAGCCAAAAACTTTCTCCTCCACCTGAACTATTACCTTGTACTTCATAAATACGTCTCTTTTGAGAGAGGAACCGAAATTTGGCACATCCAGTGTAGTGGTGTATAGCTGATGACCCTCTGTCCACCTGTGTTGCTGATAGGAAGCTGCAGTACAAAGCAAAGCCTCAAGCTCAACTCTGGGAATATTCTCAAATTCCACTGAGCACCACTTGCTTTTCACAGTTTGTATTCCCTCAGTACTATTCCCTTGTAATGGACTACAAATAAGCTTAGGAAATCAAAGTCAGAACCTACAGCACATCCTTGTACTTGATGCAAACTACTGAAGAATCCAAAACCAAACACACAAATGCCCAAAGACCCCAAGGGTGGGCTTTACCCAGTCTCCATATGTGATACTGAGGGCAGGGGCATCATGGGACTCAACCTGCTGCCAGGTCAGACCAGGACTCCTTCATTGTGACTGCGCGACTTCATTGTGACTTCACCATTAGGAGTCAGGGGTTGGTAACTTGGTTTCTAGTGGACAGGGGCATGTGCCTTTGTTTCCTGCTTTTCACAAAGCTACATTTCTGCCCAGATGGAGTCAAGCCTGTTTAAATTACTGCCAGTCATAGAGATGCAAATAGCCCTCGGGCTTTTTATTGGACTTCCTTACCATAGCTCCGCCTTGTGCTTCAGCAAAGGAAGCGTTAAAGGAGGAAAGTAACTGGCCCATGTTAATTAGAGACTTCTGCTTTCCACAGAGACACACTATCAGTTGGTAATTACAATGCACCAGCAACCCCCCACTTGCCTCCGCTGCTGCTTAGTGAGCTTATGAGGGAGAGAGGACGAGCTGTAGTAAGAGGCTATCCTGAGTGGTTTGAAGTTGTGTAGGGGAGCATTCACTTCACTCTAAAAATGCAGTTTGAACTGTAAGGTTGGGATTTACAATACTCATACTGATATGTGCTCCTAGGACTTCTCTTGTGACTTGATATTAGATATGTTACTAATGCTACGTTGAACTAATACACATTGCAGCATGTGCTTCTCTCTGCTTCAGAGCAGAAAGAGGTCTGTTCCTGTTCTTTTTTTGTGTACAGATGACCTGCTCCACCTCATTAGCTCTGCAGTGCTGGTTGGGGTGCTGGGAAGGATGATCCTGCAAGATCCACCCATCTGAAAGGGATGAAAAACAGCAGCCCTGATGAGGCTGCCATCTCTGCTTCCTACACAGGAATCGATTCGATGAGGGTCGAGGAACATGCAGGGATGCAAAGGAGCAATATAAGCTCCCATCTCCCATATAGGCATTCAGTGAAATGAATCAGGATGTTCCAGCTCAGATTTTTTAAGTCACATACATGCATACAATATTAAACCATATTCTATAATCAACAATTCAGGTCCTGATTTGAGGTAAATAGACCTCAGCTGGGGAGGTGACCTTGCTGTCCCTGTGCCATTTGAAAATGCCAGCTGCTGAGTTATTTTAGATGTTTTCTCAAGAACACAATGCACAGCTAGATCCTATGATCAGCCTCCTGAAGGAAGTATAAGTGAAGTGCTGTCCCCTTTAGTTTTGTAGAAGAATAAATTTAAAAGACTTACGATTCTTAAAAAAACTCCTCTGTAGGTAGATGGAAAAATACCCATTTTCAAAAAGCTAATATAAATAACAATCTAACCAGTTAAGTAAAATCCTACATGTTGTCAGAATTCTTTGATTTGCCTCAGCCCTCAAAAACTGATATCTGAATAAGTTGTTGTTACAATTCAAAACACTTTAGCGAATTTTACCAGGTATGTGATTTAAACATCTATATCATATCCCTTCTGACACCAGTGAGATTTGAGTATGTGCTCAAAGGCACTACAATATTTTGCTGAACAGGGATGTTATAAAATTAAAAATATTTGTAATTCTTAAAAACCTAATTTAGCTAAATGTCTTTGGTCAGTATCTGTTAGAGTTGATTTGGGCTCCCTTGGTACCGTTAGAAGGGAGAAACACGCATTTAGGAGAGATGCAGAGCACCAAGTTTCAGGGTGAAGCAAACTTCTCTTGTGTGTAAAGCAGTTGTTAAAGTCTCAGAAAGAGAGATTTGTACTGGGAATGCCGTTGGCATAGTGATAACTATCAAACTGAATGGAGTCTTGGAAAGAACAACACTTGATAACAGCTGTGTTTGCATTAAACATTTTTAGAGTTCAGTTCAGAGCAGTTCTGCACCATATATGTAGAATTTTTATGCAGAATTTGCATACAGAAAAGATGGAATGCTCTTTACTGGGTAAATTATTTGCTTCTGCTATTTATTACACTCCCCCCCTTCCCCTGGGCACACGTGGCTGCAAGGATTTGAGTTAGTAGAGAAAACAGGTGTGCCTGGTCAGAAGAGCAAAAAGCGTGCATTCAAGGGAAAAGTGGGATTTTTGTTTCGAAGGAGATGTATAATGCAGTCCTCCCTCTGGGTCCACGCAAACTGACCTTCTGGCAAGAATGAATTAAGGCATAGATACCACGGCCCATATTTACCTCATCTAATGGAGATGCTTTAATGCTGTCCTTATTAGGCAAAAGATTTAAGTACAGTCTTAAGCCAGGAACATTGTACTCGGCTTACTCTCTTCTCTGAGGAAAAGAGGTTCCTCTAGATGGTACTTCAGGTCATCTATGCACTGAGCCATCTTCTCTCTTTAAAGAGAGACCAACAGGGAAGTTGTGTAATAAGACTGAACCGGTCTGACAGCCTGTTTCAGGTGAAGGGCCATTCCCACTCCTCTTCCTTGTTCTTCTTCCCAATGATGTGGCTAGATTTCCTCCATTGCAGCAGCTCTAGTGCTTGCCTGCCTGCATAGTAAAAGCTGAACCAACCAATCTGGAAGAAAATTACCCATTTACTTTGGTCAGGTGGAGCAAAAACTTTCCTGCAGGCTGAGTGAATGGCATCAGGGGCTAGGGGAGTGCCAGGGAACATAGAAAGAATACCGTGACGTGAAGGATTCTTTCCTTCTAGCAGAGCTCACCTCAGGTTGTCTGACTTCTCCAAAAAGGCCAAGGATCACAGCACGATACTCCACAGCCTGCGAGTCTCCCCTCATGTTGTTCCTTAGTCTGGATTTGGAAATGGAAGAATTGCGGATGTCCAGCTTCTTTGGAGTTTTTCCGGCAGCGCTTTTCCGTGAGCCTCCAAACAACTGAAGGTGAAGCTGTGGGAGTCCCCCCTGCTTCCCTGGCAGCATAACCTGAACATGTTGGAACTTGGCTGAAACGCTGCAACCGGTATTCTTTTTCCCACAAAAGGGACCTTCTGATTTTAATGACCAAAAGTGTTAAGTACCTGAATTTTACGTGTCATATGAAAAATAGCATCTCTGTCAGCAAGTGCCATTAATACCATTTTGGGTCATCTGTTCGGCACTGATTTAGAAAGTAGGATGCAGCTACTGGTTCAAGCAGCAGTTTAGGTGTTTGTCAGAGGTTGCTGCTTGAAACACTGACCTGATCCCACCTGACCTACATAGCTCATGAAATCTGATGGAATTTCTCAAAGGTACTATGACTGACTGATTTCACCTGTGTCTGTGGTAACTACCATTTTTCTTTACTTATGAGGGAGAAGTCCAGTAAGTACTAGCAGACATCATTAATTCTTTTGGTATTTTTGCTTTTCTAATCATGGTTTAATTTTTAAGAGTCTTTGAGACGGAGATTTTTTCCTTCCTGAGAAAAAATGTCTCAGCAGTACGTTTTCTTGCAGGCCAGCGAGAAGAGTGAATGGTGGAAGTAGGAAGATACAGTTCTGCTATGGTTGTGCCATCTGTGTAAAATCTATATCCAGGTTTTAACTCCTGATCATTGCTTCCAGCTGTCTTAGGCTTCTGACTTGTGGTCCTTATGGCATTTAGCCTTTAGCGACTGAAAAGGCTGTCCACCCTGTAGAAGCAGTAGCGTAGGTGATGTGGTTATCACCCTTGGCAGCCCAGTATAGGGAGAAGATGGTATGAGTGGGGGAAGCAACTGATGTGAAACAGTGAGGGGATGCAGGAGGGTTTCAGCAAAAAAATCATCAAAAGGCACAGAAAATCCATGGAGAAACGTGGAAAGTTCTCTCTGCGTGCAGCGTCACCATAGTCAGAAAAGCAGGAAACAAATACAGTACCTGTCTTCCGAACCCCAATTTTGTCTTGAATAAAACTGGTTTTGCTTGTTTTAAAACCAGTCCAACTATCTAAATAGTGTGAGACAAGTGGAACTCATCAGAAAACTGAAGGTAGTTGGTGAGGACAATGCCTGAATGTCCCAAAGTCCTTGTGTTGATTGTTCCTGTTCTTATCAACTGGAGATTCAGCCCATCTTATTTTTTTAGCCTTCCTTCAATGCCACAAAGGGTTGGAGGTGGCTTTGGGGTCTAATGTCCCCAGAGTTGAGACATTCTCTGTTCCATATGGCTGAACATTGCTATATAATCAGATTTCATTTGTGGAGCAAGAGTAAACTTATCTTCCATGTTCCTCCTTTGTATGCAACCTATAAAAGGCTTCATTGTTTTAAAAGAAAGATTCTGGGCTGAGGGAGAGCTGCACAGTTTTGGAAACGTCTTTTTTATTTTTGTTCAGGCTAAGAACAGCATTCGTCTCTTAAGGCTGCATTTCACGTCGAGGGAGGCAGCCTGTATTCCCATGGTTTGAAAGGGACAGAGTGGCTATGGGGTAGGACCTCCCCACTCTCAGTGTCCCCTTCTGCTTTCCAAGTGCTTAGCATTCCTTACAAATTACAGTCTTTTGTGGTACAGAATACTGTGCTATTTTGACCAATTGGAGGGGTGGTGGTGCTGGGGGGAATATAATAGGCTGAGAAGTATTTTCTTACTGTACTAGATGGTTTGTTTAGGCTTCCATCCTCCAACAGGGTCTGAAGGCGTAGACCCTTACAGGCCTGGTGGGAATAGAAGAGGTCTCGTCTACTGTCACATCCTTAAGTGTGGCTTCACATGTAAAGTCCACCATCAGCTGTAGCACCTCCATATCCTTAAACTGATCAAACAGCATAAAGGAAAGGAGCTATCAGATATAATCCCGGAATACTGATAGGCAATTTAGTTACTAAGCAGTAGGCAGGTGCTAGTGTTCATTTCAGCTGGTAGAATGATTATTAAACCCAGGATCTCTTGAATCCAGTAGGAAATGTGAAAAGAACAAATAAGGAAATAGCTTCTGAGATGAAAAACATTTAAGTTTACACTAGAGAGACAATAAGCAAATTATTGACTTCAAGAATCCCATTTTCAGGAGGCTGTGAAAAGTGTCAGGAGAAGGGTCCAGAGATCAAAAGGAGACAAAAATGTTTACAGATCTTCCTGAGAACAAGAATGTGGCAGCAAGAGACTTGTTAGAGCCATCTAGGGTGACAGCATGGAGGGGAGAGATGTACATACTCTATAAGGTAATCTAAAGAAATTGGCCCTCCCTGCTTAAAGCAAAAAGAGCTGAGAGCTGGCAGTAAGCACCAGCAAGCCCTAGGGAACTACTAAACAGCTGTATTGCATATATTGTTTTTAAGATTTGTTTTCTCAGAATAGTTTGTTGTAAGATCTGCCCAGATTCTGTAGATGTAGGCTTTTCACACTGACAGTGGTAGAAAACAAATAGCGTCCTTGGAGCAAAGTATTTTTAGTTAGAACATGAGTCTGTGTACAAAAATAATCTGTGGATCAAATATTATTTTTCTAACTTTCTTCATCCATACAAATCTAGCATAATTCATAAGTTTAAGCATACACTCAGGTGAGTGACATTTGTTTAACACCTGGTGCAGTAAGGTGCAATACGAAGGCAGGACATGGACTGATTTCAGCAATCTGTCAAGAGTAAACGTTATTGATAATAAATGCTGAATATGCAGCCAGCATATACGCAATAGAAAACAGCGCTGCCTTTGTTTCTGCTGTTCTATTTATTTCATTCATTTTCATCCATACTAAGTCCTAACAAATATAGGATTTATTCTAAAGAAATCCCTACAGCGTACTTTCCTTTTAGGGGAAGAGCAAGCTCCTCAGTCTTAGGGTAAGCGCATATTAGAGGTAGGAGAAAGTAACTGGGGGAAAAGTAGGTGTTTCCCAAAGGTATGCTGATTTGGGAGTTGAAAGAGGAAAAGAATTTGCTGGAGTCTTGTGAGAAACAAACACCTCTTGGGATAATCCAAACAAATAAACCCTCTCTTTTACACTATTAAGAAATTTCTTCCTACATTCTTAATGTACCACATTTCCTGATACTAATGATGTGGGTACATTTTTCCTCAGATGTGTCATTCCCGTTACACTTACTATTCAATCATGTCTCATTTCTCCCCTTAAGATGCAAAGGAACACAAGCAACAAGAAACAGTTCTGTATTTCAAAAGACTTAGAACTCCATTTTGTTGTATCCCAAGTAATTTAAGAAAATAGTAAACAAGGTTTTACCTCTGACTTCTGACAAGCTTCTTGGTGTAAAATATCCATTTAACAGCCGTGCTACTAACGTGAGCTCAAAACTCAAACACAGCCATGTGCTCTGAGTGATGCCTCAGCAATGGCTCTAAATCACTTCCCACCCGGCTTCGGTTGGCACATGTGCACTGGTATGGCCAAGTGCAAAGAGCTTGGAACTGTTTCCCTGTGTTTGGGCAGTGTGGGAGAGAGCCAGGATGCCAGAAATTAGAGGATGTGCTAACCAAAGGTTAAAAAAACCCATGGCTTGTGAGTACCTACTTATGGCTTGCAAAAGTCTGTGTGGTGTAGCTGGTTTTGCCTGCTAAACTGCAGAGATTAATAACATAAAACATTTTGCTGCATATTCCCTTTACTTGTCTCCAGGTATGAGTAAGAAGAGCAAAAGCTCAGGTAAATACAAAGCGGAAAAGAGTAGCTGTTTTCTTTATCAGTGTGTCCCGCGTCTAAATAAAACTGAAAATCTCCACTGTAAGTCCTTAATATGTAAAGAGGAGGAAGGTGGTGGGGACAGGAGGACTATTTATGCTCATGGCATCATCCCACCTCCTGCAGATGCTCCTCTTCTAAAGAAGGTCTGCTTCTCTTAAGAACTGTGGAGGTGGGAAGGATTACTTTCTTTGCCACGGAAATCTGTAGGGCCCAGCCATATTACTCAGATACTTGGCAAGAAAACACACTCTTAAAGATCACTTCTGTTGAACTTGATAGGAACTGTGTCACTGACTTCAGTAGGACCTGGATCAGGCCCTAATCTGTTAAAGAAATAACAGTGACATGACTGTTTTCCCTCCTGGCCCACTACTTTTGGCTATTCTGCCCACCACAGTGTTTATACTTTCTCAAGCTGGGCTGATTTGATTGCAGCAGCACAGGCAGATTGTGCGTGCCTCTGACCCAGGCAGCTTTTACAGCAGAGAGAAAGCATTGTGCTGCAGCTCTTCGCTCAGGCGGCTCCTCCAATTATTAAGGGAATAGCCTCAAAGAATCTAAGGAATCACAGATATTCGGGGGGGGGGGGAAAAATCTGTTGGCTGAAAGTGACCATGTAGGAAAAGAAAAGAATGAACTAGCATCTTGATTCAACATGTCTGTTATATCAATCATTTACTCTGAGTGGGTAGCAAAGATATGATCTAATAGGTGCAGGATTCTTATTTCCTGTTAGAAGCCGAGCATACCTTTTGTGTGAAATCAGAATGTTTTTATTTTGGTTTGCTCACCACATATTTTTATCAGCTAATTTCAATGTGTAATGTGGCAAAAGGCATAATTATGTTTCATACTGTATAAATCTCTTTAAGATCTTCTAGCTCTTTTATAAGGCTTTGTAGTATATATTCTCCAAAATTCTCAAGCTTTGTGCTTTCTAGTGATGTGCTAATTTTCTCCCCGTGTTGCTCAAGCTCAGGTTCGTATGTAGGCATGAGTCATTATTTTCCTTTTAGAAAATGCTAGTGTATGTACAGTTAATGATAGTGCAGTCACCCTCGGAGTTTACTTCTCTCACATTCAAGAGGAAAAGATAAATTAGAATAAAATGGCAAGTGCCATCAGCAGCTCTAGAAATCAGCGGTGTACTCACAGCGATGAGCAGCTGGATCAATATCCACATTGATATTTAGGCATCTAACTCCCCATGGATTTCACTGGGAATTCAGACACTTAATTAGGGTTTAGTTTGAATATCTCTGTGCACCTGGCTCTATGCCTGGTATGAAGTGTTAGCAGGATCAGCCCCCTCAGCTCATATGTTCAAATCTGCCATGATCCTTCTGTAGGCAAGCCCATCTGCTCCCTGGTGACTTCAGTGGAGGCAGGAGAGCCTGGAGGCTGCTCCTGGGGAGCTCGTTTTAGAATCTGAGTCTAAGTTTTATTATGAATAAGGAGCTTTCCATCTCCTTTTCTTTTTTCTTCTTTGGTCTGTGTGGTGATTTCGTTGCCTCTAAGATATCACAGAAGCAAGAGAAGTAATTGGAACAGGTTCGCAAAATACAAGACACAAGCAAGTAATTGTTTCAGTAATCAACTTTAAAAGACTGGGACCCTGAGTTTCCTTCAAGGCTGGTTCCTTGCTCCTCCCTGGATTCAGAACCAGTTAGTGTTATCTGTAGGCAGCACAGACAGCGTTAGGACAGTGTAAACGTTTCCACTGGGATAGGTTTGGAGTGACTGGAGTGAGTGGCCTTTCTCAGGAGGCAAAATTGTAGCTAATATATTCCAGGCAGGAACCAAATAGCTCTTAATGCCAAGCCAGTCTTGGCATTAAGTTCTTCTTTTCTTGCTGTCTTAGGACCAAAAAATAATTGCCTTATAGGCCAATTTACCTATAGGTGAAACTGCAGTGGGAATTACATGAAAGAACTGAGTTCTGAACCCTTTGGCTTCATGGTTCTGACAGCCCTAATTTGGTGCTAGTAGGAGGTACCAAGAGAACGATTTAAAAGTATAGAGGAGCAAATTTGACAGTGTTTCTCATGTTTGTCACTGCTGTTGACTTCTACTGTGTGTCTGTATTGACCCTCTCAAATCCTTCCTTGTGTTTTCTGCAGCAGTGTGGTGATGATCTGCATTCTGTGTTCCTAAAAAGCGTGTATGACCTTGCATCTGATTGAGTTACAAACTGTGTAAACAGACAAATGAGCTCCACCTACCAAACAGTCCAGAAGAAAGTGAGGAATTGACATGTTCTTATTGTTATTCATTCCTTCACCCGGCTTTGGGTCATCCGCAGACTTTATCGGCAGCAATACTGTCTCTTCCTCTGAACTCTGGAATATTATGGAATGGCACTGTCCACAGCGAGATCCCCGTGCCACTACCTGTGCTATGCCTCTTGGAGCTCCCAGACAATGTTCTTTGCACCTTTGATTTTCCATATAAAGTGGCTTCTTGGCCATGTTCAAGCCATAGACTGTGCGCTGAATCAGTTTTTGTAAAGTACTAGTTTAAAATTAACATTTTGTGACATGTACCCTGCAGATTTTTTTGATTTATTCTGTCAGCTCCACTACTTTTTACCAAAAAAAAAAATATAATCATGAAAACATTTTAAGCATTTAAGACTTGTGTTCCATTTCATCAAGAGGATTGATACTATCTGGGTTGTGAGCCTTAGGCTTTATAACTGATTGAATCTCATCACAACCTTATAATAGCCTTATCTGGAATTGATGCTGTGTTGATCCTTTTGTAGTTACCCACAATTCCCTAGTTTTTTAGAAATGTTGGTACATAAATGATTTTCTGAAAATCCCCTGCTTTTGCAAGATTTCTTAAATGAAAACTGCACAAGCTCAGAGCTGCTTGGACAACTCTTCAAAAACTCTTAAGTGTAAATATGTCATATCTGAATTCAGGCATAAGACTGATAGTCTTATAAGTATGATAGTAAATGGTAGCAGGAACCCTGGGAGGGAGTGAGCATGCAAAATCACATTCATAAATACGTCATGTAACAGTGAGTATTACACCTGTAGAACGTGTTTGTGTATTCAGCACTGAGATTCTGGGCTATGTCCTCTCGAAGTTGTTTTGAGGGCTGTGACAAGCCCTGCAGTAATTGAGGGGGGATGAGGGAACTGCCTCCATGTGTATCAACCCTGTGTAACCTACTGTTTTCTGTTCCACATCCAGAGCTCAGAATGGCTCCAGCAGAAGATATTATAGCCTGGACCTGCTTCTACCAGGCTTCCCTCCTTGTGTCATGGCTTGAAAAGGACTATGCATAAGACTGACTAAGTTCACACCAAAGTGGAGCTTTCTTTAAATGCCTCCAAGGCTGGGAAACCAAAGATTGCTATAAGGCAAGAGACTATAGATGACAGAATTCTTTCCCGTATTTTCTTTGTGCTTTGGTGCTGTTTACCAGCTCATCCTTTGTATTTTGAGACTTAGAAGTACAACTGTTTTGCTGGTTAGGGCTTTCTGCAGACAATAAGAAACCAAACTGCAGATTAATCTCCAAACAGTTAATGTACGTTTCTAGAGGAGACGACTGAGAGAAAGGTGCACTATCATTATAAAGAAAAAAAGGAAAAGCCCACTCAACAATTACTTTTCAAGACCAACATTTAGGCAATTTGCCAGAAAAACGTAAAATGCTGTCCATCATCTGCAATGTGCATCTTGCTCTTGCAGCTTGTCCCAGTGACTGCTTTCAAGCATTTGAATAAAACCTCGAAAAAGTTGTATTTCACGGAATAGCCTTGGAAAGCTTTGATTCATTGCTTGTGTTCGGGATTTGTGAGATGTACTATAATTGCATATGTTATTACTCTTGCAATATTTTGTATTACGTTACTGCATGTTTATAGACCAAAACTTTATAGACAGATAGAAAGCAGCCTGAGAAGGAGGGGAGACATAAATCAAGGTATAAAACTGCCCTGAATAATATTTTATGTTTCACTATATTGACCTGGAATTACAGGATGAAGACATTTTCCACTGGTGCGCTGTTTTTTTCTTGCTTTCTCTGTGTGTCTGTTTCAGGCTTGTTGGAGTTCTTCATTAAATCCAGCATCTGTATCAAATGAGCTGTAGTACGCTGCAGCACATAAAGGTTTCAAAGCAACAATTACTCTATTATTTCAGCAGAGATTACCTGTTTGAAACGAAACCCACACTGAATCCTTTCTGACCTGGTCCTTATTGTGATACTGATAACAAGCCACACTTTCCAGTCTCTATCTTACCTCCTACAGAGTAATCTTTTCTTCTGGAGCTTAATTCTGCTAATAGCACCCTTGACTGGTTGCCAGACAACAAACACAAGCAGGTGAAAAATGAATGGCTCCAGTCTGACCACTGATAACTGCTAGAGACTTTTTATTCTCAGAATTCCCTCCAAAATATACAAGTTGACTGGTGGACAATCAATTACATTCCTTGTATGCTTCTCCCTCCTTCAGACCGGTGACTCTTTGAAAGAAATTGTGATGATCTTTTCTACAGTTTCAGATTCTTTTTTCTTCCCTCCTCCAAACAACAGTAAATAGTAATTCCAGATGGTAGAAATTACTTTTAAATTAAACCAGTTAATACAGGGAACGTATGCTTATCTAATTCCCCTGTTTTAAGTGGTAACGATACGATGGAAATGGGTAAAACTGATGTGCAGTGAAGGTATGCAAAATAGTTTGAGATTGTAAAATGCTTCCCCCCCTTTTCTGATTTACTGTCCATGAAAATGAATTATAGACTCGTGAAGAAAACAGAAGTTTTTATTTGCTGAATTCAATAGGCTGCTTTCTGGGGACTTGAACTCTGCAAAGTGCTGAAAAAAAGATTACTGCATTCCACTGACAATTTTTCTGTTTGAACTGAATGGGAGGGATGACAGTGTGCCGTGCTCTGCCTTTCTGCTTCCTGAAGAAAATCCTTGGGACTGTTCATTGTTCCTCTGCCGTGTGCGGAAAAGTCAAGCCCTGAAGCACATGCTTAAAGACTTCGCTGAATTCTGCATTTGAGCCTGGACTTAGATTTAAGCGGTTCCTCTTAAAACCAAAGAGTGCGGAAGATCTTTAGCACCTTGCGGGTTTGGACCGTGTGTGAATCAAAGGCATTATTCTAAGGAGGCTGGTGTAAATTGACCTCGCTTCACTGGAATCAGTGAACATGCATTCATTCACACCAGCTGAAGATTTGGTGGGGACTCATTTGTTTTTTCCAAAGTGATTTTGCTTTTACCACTTGAGTATATGATTATAAGGTAACTAGTTAGTGCTGAGAGGGAATATGGTTGGCTTTGCTGGAAAATATAAAAGTATCCACTGTTCCTTCGGGGAAATCATTTTAATAGATAACAGCATGTTGTACAATGTTTCATCAGTGATATTTAGATCTAAATTAGGAGCAGTTGTGAGATGGGTTGCCGATTTTCTTGTGATAAAAGGGAAATAGTTCAAGAAATACAGACCAGATGTTATCTTAATCCAATCCTCATGTACAAGAGCACACTATGAGACAGTAATAATAGTCCCTTCTACCTGTTTCTAATTTTCCTGCTCTGAAACACCCCCTGTGAAAAATAGATTAAACCAACACATCATTTATGAATCGGCACTAGGCGGGTTTGAGTTTGTATGGAATGCAGCATGCGTGGCACAGACCGGAGGGTGCAGCCACTAGATTTTGATACATGTTTAAAAATGCTCGTTTGACAGTAACGTTTAAGACAGCAGCTCTCAGTGATTTAAAAGGAGAGTAGCCAGTTTGGGTTTGAATCAGGCTTTTGGTTCAGCATATCCCTACACAGTTTCAAATTTGTCATCAGCGTTTCTAGGCAGTACATGTTATACAATCCTCAGCAGGCCGAAAAAAGAGGGGGTTGATCCTCAGCTGCTGTAAATCAACACTGATCCATTGATTTAGATGGAACTACACTGATTTGTACCATCTCATGGTCTGGACAAAGTGTATTAACTTTCCCCATGAAAATCCTTCCCAACAAAAAGCTCCATTCACAGTCTTACTGGATAAGCAGTAACTAATGTGTCTCTGTTCTCGTAATAATGTTTAATACCTGCATCATTTCCTACTTGCTGGGGCAACCGAAACATTACTCTTTGCTTTGACGTAAGAAGTTGAGTGCTGCGCATTTGCAATATTTGGGACAGCTTTTTCCATAACTCCCTGTCTGAGCTAAAACGTTTTGCTGGAATATTCATGTCTCTTGGCACCAATATGCCAAGGAGGCATTTGGGCAGCTGTCTAGCGCCTCAGGAGAAAAGACCTTTATTTTCCTTTGAGGAACACAGTAATATGAAAATACTTTATTCAGCAATATTCAGAACTCCAAGAACTGCTGGGATTTTTTTACTCACTGGAAATAGCAATAGCTGTGAGGATAGTAATAATACCAACAACGGTGTCAGTAAGACCGCTTTATCTAGAGTAGATGCCTTCACATTTTGGATTATTCCAAACTATTTTTCACAGTAAAATAATGTTTTCCAGATCGGATATTTTCATATTTCTATGAACAGAGGAAACAAGGGCAGGCAATGAGACAATGAATCTTCAGAGACTGCCCACACAGCTGGCTGGCTGCTGCAAGGACTGTGTGAGGACAGAACCAAAGTTTTCCTTTCGAAACTAATTCCTTTGCTCTTCATTTATTTTTAAAATGAATGTATAGCATTGTAAATGCATTCACCCCTCTGTTGTTCTTTGGTTTGTTTTATTTTATTTTTTTTCTTTTCGACAGCTTTAAAGATAAATGGGTGAGCTTGTGAGGGAAAGAATGACTCTGAGGCCAAAAGAAGGCTGTAGGCTCACACTGGAGAGCTGGAATCTTGTGGATTCCCATAAAAGGTTCATAATCTGACTGCACATCTATAAAGACTCATCTATAAAGATACATCATGGGTGATACATCGACACATTAGGGAAAAAGTGTTCAGTATTTCTGTAGGAGAGTATTTTTATTGTGTTTTAAACTGTTAATCCAACAGCTGTCATTTTATTTATATTGTGTCTGTACCTCAAGGCCCTGCTTATCTTTTGAGGGTCGAGTTCTGTTCGATGGTGTACAAATGCACTGAAATTCTCTGGAGTCAGGCAGTGTAGTAAGATGAGACAGGTGGATCGACAGGAACAGGAGGGGATGGGATCATACAGGAGTGGCACAAGAAGATGCAAAAATAGAGTCCAGGTTGTCACATGCCCTGGACTGCTCACATCGATGGGAAAACTGTCATTTGGGATGAGAGTGCTTCAGAAATACAGAGGGAAAGCTTGATGGATTAAAGTAGTTAATGAGAAAATAAAATGAGAGGAAGAAAAATGTGGAGTGATTCAAAATAGTTATAGAAGAGGGAATCCACCTGCGGATTAGGAAAGCTTGAAACGCTGCAGCAGCAGAGATGAATCCACAAGTCTAATCAAAATGCAAAGTGCAGTTTAGAGACCTTGGTGCTAAAAGGCACCGGTGGTGGTGGTAGTAGTGGGGTACGTAGGTTAATACTGAAAGCGTGTTATTAGTAATGACCAAAGACCTTTAGCCTCCTGTCCAAAATGCTTTTTTACTGTATGGAACGGGAAAGTAAACTCTATCATGTTGGGCTATTTAGTAAGCTATTAGTGCATTCATCTTTTCATCATTTGACAGGTGGAAGTAGTAGTCCAGCTTTTAGTTTTAATTATAAGGGATTCCAGATGTAGAATAGGACATAAATTAAAACCAGATCTACTCATATGTCTTTTCAAAGTAAGCCAACTTCAAGCTATCTGCTTTTCATTTCAAAATGTTATTAAAGCTATTACTAAGAAATTCATAGTCTTAGCGTGCTCCAATAATTGACACCTTTAAAGTGACTAAACAGATTTAGAGTGTGCAGAAAAGTAAATTTGTCTTAGAGAATGACTCTAATCATCCATTTACATATAATGGACAAATCAGTGTTTTGCATTTCGAAAGGCTGGGTGAGCAGCCTGTCTACATGGCTCTTTCTGACTACTCCTCCAGCCTGGCCTGGCTGCCGGGTGTGAGGTTGTTTCTGCGATTATGCTACTATGTGAGGGAAGACAAAGAATTGAGGGCTGATCCAAAGCCAGTGAAAGGCAGTGGGAGTCTTTTGATGAGCTTTCCACCGTAGTCTCCTCCTCTTGTGTTGACTTGAGCTATGTTACATTATGTTGGAAGTTGCATTTTTTTTAAAAAGAAAATTAAATCCAGAACCATTTTTTTTCCCAGGGATAGCGTCTTTAAACCCCTAACTGTGTAAAGAAACCTGCAGATTCCTTTCTAAAAAGTCTTTCTTTACCCAAGACCTATTTATCTAGTGATAGGTTACAACCATGCAAATAACGCTGTACATCTGACTTCATAAAAAGTCTGAGGTTTCCAATAATTAGAATGATAGCTGGCAAGTCTGATAAATTAGAGAAATAACTTGTTTGGTGTAAACTGAGCCTGTTTCTGAGGCAGAAATGTTAGGCTTTTATCCTCTGGAGTGTGATTGAAAGGGTGAGAAGTTAATTTGGCAGCTTCGCTTCTATGGTTTCATAATGTTTCTCCTCCCCCCTCCCCTCAGCTTCAGGGAAGGACTGTGATTTCAGTACTTTGCGCCTGCCCTCATACAAGGCAAGAGCATGACCCGAAACGAAACCCCTCTCCCCAGGGCACATCCTGAGCAGTAACAGCTTGGCTCAAGTGTTTCTTATGAACAGCCGTCCAGAGCACTTGATCTAAATCATGCCATTTCCTTCACAGTATGGCACAGTTAACAAGTCAGTGCATCAACACAATCTGCAGATGGCAGTTCAAAAGGTGCACGTTCCCCAGCAAGATAAAGGGCAATGAGTTCCATGGGTTAGCTCATTACTTGGATTCAGGCAGGGGCTCCGTAGGGGTGTGAGGGAGGAAAAGGGGGCAGGCAAACCTTGAGAATGCATGTCTACACAAATAAAGCCAGCGTCGCGAGAAGCATGTTATTGAAGTAAAGTGCAAACAGCTTGCAGAGCATGGCTTCCTTCAGAGTTGGCTTGCTACGCCTCCGAAAAGCAAGAGGAAAAGGGGAGTGAAACCAGGGGCGATACGCACTGCCTGTGCGCCTTTGTTTATCTGCAAGGCCTGGCGAATGTGACACCGTTTCCTGAGCAAAGCCTGGAGAGGTGAGCGAGCTACCCACAAGGGCCCGGGGCTCGTGGTTGCTCTGCATCCTGCTTGGGAAGGAACCTGTTTTCTGGAGCGTCACAGAAGGGCTTCTAGAGAGCAGTGTGCGCTGCCGCACAAATTACATTAGAGCTAAACGTCCAGTGAAGAATCTCTGAGACATATTAGTCCTTTAGACTTCAAAACAAGCTTAAATTGGAACCATATTGCTGGAATACTTCTTAGCTAACATTTATATTACTTCAGTTACCAAATCCAGACTAAGTCCCAGGACTCGGCAGGGGAGGACATAATATATTAGGAAGTAAGATGGGGGTGTGCACTTCTGGCCTCCTATTTTATATAAATGTACAAAAAGTTTCCTCACACTAGCAAGGAAATGACTACAAGGCCCTAAAATGCCGATTTCCAGCGGCAAACGATGGAAGTCCGCTGCCCCTCCTCCCCTCTCTCCCCTGACCATTTTGTGTGTGCCATGCCTTGGGGATAGTTTGGATTACTTGGAGTAAGACTGTTGCATAGGAGCTCAGGTATCAGAGCAGATAATTATACACATATAGCTAGATACAGCAAAGGTCTCAGTGAATTGTCAGAGGATGAGATACATCTCGGGAGACCAAACAAGCCTCCCCTATACTGATCTTTGTAAACGAATCTCTTTGGGAACTATCAAGATGGTGCTTTACCACGATTTTCACTGCTGAGGAAAAAGGAACTCTTCCAAGCTGTTTGTTTTCCAGGTTGTATCAAAAGCTGGCGAGTGAAGATTTTTATTTTTTTTTTCCTTTCTGCGCTTATGTTAGTATGAATGCACTGAAAGGCGTTAACGTATGTGCTGATCTCTGAGTTCCCGCAGAAGAGAAGTTCAAGGCAGGTTAGGTAGGAGAGGAACAGTAACCCCCACTCCCCTCCCCGTAACTTCATATCTACAAAGGCTGACTTTCCTGTGAACTCCCTGGTCTACATCACCATTCTGTTGGAGAAACAGTGCTAAAACTGGGAAGGGCAAATCCTGAGTGGCTGCTAGGCAGAGGTGTGTTGAACTAAGTTCATTCCTTGTGTAATTTGATTGATTTAGTAGAGTTACACCAGAGAGAAATTTGGCTTCAGGCTTTCGGGTGATGTGTCATGTTTCTTTATTTAACTTATCAAACAGGTGCTTAGCAACAGCATCTTCCACTGGTTTATCCAGAAATCTTCACTTCTTTCTTTCATTATCCATTCTTTAATAACCTTCCAAGCTGTGCTGAGTTATAAACTGAGCCAAGACTTCAGGCTGTGCCCCACTGGGACACGCAGGTACGCAGCACGTTTCACCAGGCCCTGTATCCATTTCTTTCTTACAACAGTGCCTGGTAATTGCTTTTTTTCTCAATTCAGTGAGATAAACGAAGGATAAAGAGTCTCAGATTTTTCTGGATTTGGTGAGTTCAACCCTAAGCTAAAGCAGCTGAAGAGGACTTCAATGGTAAGGAGCTGAACTTCATTTCATTAGAAATGTTCCAGCTTCTGCTGAGATTGGCAGAAAACAAGTGAGCCCTAAAGGTTTCAGACCTGAGCTGACAGGCAGCAGCCTTCAGCAGTGATTCAGGCTGTTCACGGCTGCCACACAGTGTGACTTCTCTGGGCCACTTCTTAAAAGCTGCAGTTTCTGTACTAGAAATATCTTTGCCCAAACAACAGGTCTAGGACATGCACACGTCTTCAGACACTGCAAAGCAGCTACTTATTTCTCCCTGTTGGGCAGCAGCCTTCAAAATATTTTCTCTTTGCTGGAGAGTGCAGTCCCCAGAGCACTTTCAGTGCGGTGGCTTGAGTGCAGTAGGGCTCTGCCTTGGCTGGATAGATCCTGCTTCTCTTTCGGAGACATCTTTGATATCTCAGCCTGGTATTGCATGGTCCTCTGCTGTACCTCGTGTGTACCAGGACTGTAAAAAATACTATCATCTTTTCTGTCCCTTTTCCAGTCTCTCTTGAGAAGACATGAGGAAGGAGAGATGAGTGATCCTTGTGGTCAGCCTTTCCTGTATGTAAGTGACAAAGCCATGTGCCCTCTGTGCTCTGTCTGTGTCTTTTCACCAGGGTGGAGCACACCTGGCCATCCCGTGTAGATGGTGGAGGACCCCGCTCATGAGCCACAACCTGCCTAATCTCATATCCCTGTGGTGTATCCTTCACAGACATTGCTTGCAGAGAAATTTACTTTCTTAAGTTGCACCTTAAGTTCAGCCCAGAAAAATACACCTGACAAATAAACACGTTTGACTTATGGAAAGGGTTAAATGACATAGTTGCTTGTAATAGCAGGAAACAGAATTTAGTGAATTAAGTTCCTTCTTTCTTCATCTTCCTGTGATTTCCCTCCTAGTGATGGAGGTTAGAAAAGTATATGGTTTATTCTGGTAGTTCTTACTAATCAGTACGCTCATATTTCTTAGAACTACAGTGGAAATCTCTGGCATTGTGTTGAAACTGAATCTCAGACCCTCACAGTGCCTTAGTCTCCCAGAAAGCATTCTGCATCTTTATCATGAAACGGCAATGTTACGATAGCACTGAGAAGCCCCGAGGATGGGGACTCCGATGTGCAAGGAGCCATATACTGAGAAATGAAATAGAGAGATCAATCTCATGTAGGCGGTCTGCAGCAGAGCGAGCACACAGACCTGGGTCTCCTGCCTCCCAGTCCCGTGTTTTCATTGTGAAATCACTCAGTTCTTTCACTGGATCTCCAGGCTCTGTTCTTAGCACTGTAGTTTCTCTGTCCCTCATGGAAACCCCAGGGCTGGGCTTCACAGACTCTCTGCAACTCTATCCCTTTGGACTGTAATTGATTTGAAGTCAGGTGGTGGTGTAACATAACCCGTATGGAATCTGTTGGTGAGGTTTATGGCCATTCAGTTAAAAAAAAAAAAAAAGAAAAAAAAAAGGAAAAAAAAAGGAGGAATATAGAGGGGGAGCGTAGGAAGTGAATTAAGTTTGAGTTCTGGGATTTGAAGCTGTGGTGTTTCGCAGCCCAAAGAGAAAAGCTTGTGGAGGCCTTGGGTGTGGAGAAATCTATTTCCAGCTCGTGCACCACAGTCCTGCTCAATCTGGCTGTCACAGCCTGTGTGTATACAGAAGAACCTATAGAGAAACTCCTGTCCCCAGTTCTGTCAGTCTTTGAGCCAGTATGAAAAAGCAGAGAATTGCAGAGGGAATGCAGAGAATACTTCAAAAAATAAAAATAAAAAAAAAAAAGGAAACAAAAAAGGAAAAATAATTGCCCTGTTGCTTGCTCTGTGCTACCTGACTGTGTGGCTGCAGTAAATCACTGAGCTTGTGTCTCCCCTTACTTAAATTTCCAGGGCTTTTGTGTAGTGGAGAAAGGCATTCCCTTGGTCCCTTGAGGTACTGCAGGCAGCTTCGTGTTATTTGCAGATTTGAACAGCTGATTCTAGATTGAAAGTCTTGGAATGAACTGGGAAGATCTCCATTGATAGTACAGGATTTTCTGATTTGGCAAATTCATTTGGGGATGATAGAGATGACAAAAAAATGTTCTTTCTGTGACAAAAGAATCCCCTTCACAAGGTTTTGTAGAGGTTTGAAGATATTCTTCCAGGTGCAAAAAGTTCTAGACAAGTTTTCTTACCCAGCTGATGGGCTTCACCTACGAGTTACACTGAAAATGCCAACAGCGTTATGTGATAAGCATAGTATGTGATAAGCAAGGCCATAACCTTGTACAGGTATCCCTGCGCTGCTGAATTCAAACAAATAGAGTGAAAAAGGCTGCTGTGAGAGCTTAGATCATAACTGTATGTAAGGTTTTGTGAGACAAATACTCATAACTGTTGGAGGCACGGTGATTTACTGATACACAAGGGAAGCAAAGTCTATGCAAAGCAGTAATATTTGTAACAGGCCCATTTGTACAGCTAGAAAACAAATGGGCAGGCCTTTGAATACATGCTCTAGGTATTACTGTTGTTGCTGTCGTTACTGTAATCCAGGATCTTGCTTTCCAGGAGGAAGAGAGGAAGCCAGTTCTCATCTCAGACTGGAGGCAGATTGTTCCTACCTCTCTCTGAGCTGTTGGGACAGTCCTCGTTCTGCAAAAAATGCTGTCTTATAGAGTGGCTTTGGAGAGCCACCCTGCTGCTGCCACAAGTGGAAATACCACCCTTGTACGCAAGTGAAGTGTGAGGGTTAGAAACTAGCAGCTGAGAAGAAAGAGGGTTTGTCTTTAAGCACTTTAAGCCCTGGGTAAGGAGTGATATCTAAGGTGTTACAGCAACCCGGACATCCTGGGAGACCTCAGGTCCTTGATTACTCTCCTGTGGCACATTTTTTTCCTTTGCCCCTCAGAGGCTCCTCCAGACAGTACTAACATGGGAAGATGTCCTGAGGAAGGGATAAGGTGTTTCAGTCCCTCTGCTGACATGACCCTATGCAGAATGTGCTGGGGGTCAAATGCCCCCCGTACGCTTAGTGTCCTGATGGTTCCTTTCCTAGGGACTGTCCCAGTCCCTCTTTGTCAACCCCACTTTGTGAAGTCAAGATTCTTGAACACACCAAGATCCCGGTGCAGAGCAGCCTTCGGGGGTATCTCTCTTCCCCCGAGGTGTGCTTCTGCTGGCGTCCCAGAGCACTCCTGAACTGCGGACTCTGTTCTACGCTATGTTACCCTGTTCTACCTCAGTGGAAAATGAGATGTAACAAGGTTGAAACCAGTTAATTTGTAGGGAAAAATAACCTCCTATAGAAACGTAGAGATCGGTAAATGAAAACAGAAATAGGGACTTCTGAATTACTCTATGGCTTTCTTAACAGAGGTTATCATTTTCCATTGCATTTTGTTGGACACTTAACACTTCTGTAGAATGCTGCTTCTTCTCTATTAAGCTCTACCAGATTCTTCCATAGGGGTGATATTTTTTTTTAAAGAGAAATGACTGAAGCCCCACATGAAAACAGGAAACTCCATGAATTTTTTATAGTGAAATTTTTCCACTAGGGAAACATCCATATTTTACAGTTTGCAAAATGTGTGGGACCGTAAACTGTAAAACCGCATAGAGAACCACAGCTCCTTTGTACTTTAAAAATAGACATAAAAGTAATTTCTCCAGAAAGGAGGAGTGTATTTTTAAAGGCGAGTATTTGTAGGCCTTACAAAAGCTATTCCTCTGTTCTTGGAAACTGAATGATAATGTTTAAAAAAGGAAAAGACACAGATTGTGGTGAGTCTATTGCGACTGAATCATCTCTGTAGTATGTGCTCAACTGGAGCAGCCGTAGCACAGCTGCAGGAGGATGTGAAATGTTCCCACCCAGCACGTGAGCCTCTGGTTCCCCACTTCACCCAGAGATGAGCGGACAGGAGAGATGGTGCACAGAGATGAGCAGGCAAGTGGTAGAGAAAGCCATGAAGAAACTCAGGCTATTTCCTTTCTCCCGCAGCATTCCAGCCAGCGTAGCTCAGGTGGAATGAGGCTAAAGCAAGCTGCTGAGGCCACAGGATTGCCGCATTTCCCCCCACTCTGCAACAAGTGGTGAGCAGGGAAGGGGTCATACTTTATTCTCTCAGCTCCTTGGAGGTGGTGCAGGAATGACCACGCTCAAGGCTTTGAGCCAAAATTCAGTCTCACCCCTACTGGCTGTGTCATTGGTAGTAAATGAGAGTGACACTTCTCTTTTCCTGTTCGGATCGTAGCCAGGGCTATGCAGGACCTGACTGGGCTGGTCTTTCGAGCTGTCCAGCTGGGAGATGCACATGTGGCGGGATGGTGGTTTTTAGCAGATGCTCTGTGCCATGGGACAGCAGAGGGATGTCATCACAGGATATCAGGAGGCATTTCTCTGCTCCTGGGCACGCTGTAGAGGCAAGCAGCGGCAGTGATTGCCTGAGGCCCATGGTGTTTGAAAACAGGGTAAGACATCCAGTGTGTGAGTGGGCAAATGGAGAGGTGGGGACCCCCCAGCATCGAATGCTGGCTCTGGGTCTCTGTTGGTGAGATGAAAAACCAAGGGCAGGATATGTTCCTCAGCATCTTGTCTGAGTACTGAATTGGACCAGGGCAGATTGTAGTTCTAGGCAAAGCAGTTGTCTCGGAGCTGGCAGACTCTTTGGCCCTGCCGCCTGCTCAGTGCGTGCCAGATCTCTGGAGAGCCGGCTCTTCAGCTGCTGCTTTGGTGACAAAGCTGGGGTATGTGGAGGAGGTGGCCTTTCCCAGCAGCAGCAGCTATCTTGCTGTCCTCTCCTTTTCCCCCAGCAGCAGGAGCAGCAAACCTAACTCTTCCTAGCTCTTTCCCCTTTCCCTTCCTCCCCGGCTTTCAGCTCTACCTCTCTTTTCAGGCAAGAAAGGCCAGTTCCTGGCACAGGCTCCTCTATGGGTGACAACATTCGCTCTCATCTGTGTGGCAGAGGATACTTTATCTGACTCATAATTTGATAATGATGTCCTGTTTATCAAAGTTTATCCTGCTATTTCATATGGATAGGAATGTACTTTTCCATGTGCCGCTCAGTCCTAGTGTTGTTGAATAGTGTAATATTCTGGTTCGCTGTTTGTTTACAGCTGCCTTTCATCTTCAATTATCCACTATATTTTAGCAGTGGATAACTGACTGATTCCTGTATTCAGGCCAAATCCTGCTTGTTTGGCTCATGTGAGTAATCTATGGAAGTCTGACACTTTGTTCCTTGATCTGTCTGGGAATGCTTGCACGACAAATGGTCCCCAGACATGAGACCCATGAGCAGGAATGGAGTCCTGAGGCTGAGACCCATCTTCCTTTCATAGGCAGTGGGCAAATGCACCAGTGCCAGAGTGTGACTCTAGCTCTAGAAAGCCATCCTGTTCGTGACCAGCTGGATAACATTAATTTTTACAGGCCCTTTGCACATAGTGTGGAATATACCAGCTGCCTTTCCATTTTCAGGGAGGGGTGAGACAAGGCCTCGGGCCATTCCACTTGGACGGCACTCCTGAAAAGGGCAACTAGATGAGTTGGAAACATGCAAAGTGAGAAACTTTCCCAGTTCTTCTGTGCAGCTGTCATCATTAGCACAAACAGGCTGGTGCTGCCAGAGCTGCTGGGCTACCCACTGCTGAGACTGGTTTTACACAAAATCACTGCCCTGCTCTGCTGGCAAATGTATTTCTTTTGGATGCCTTCAATTAGCTGAGCTGCAGAGTAGTGATAGTGGTTTATCTCAGGATGGGGCTGCAATCGCTCCATTTTTCCTACCTTGAAGAGATCTGGGCTACGACCACTACAGAGGTGTAAACATGGACCAGGGTGAGGTATGTGAATTTAGAATAATTCCTTTCTTTCTGTCATGTGCCACCACCGCTTCCACAGTGGGGTCACCACCTGAGAGAGGAGGGCTGGTCCCCGGTAAGAGCATTTCCTTTGGACCCGGGAGACATGGGGTCAGTTTGCTGCTCTGTTAGGATTTTCTCCCTGAACCTCAGTAAGTAACTTAGATTCTCTGTGAATCGGTGTCATGTGTAAAATAGTGGTAATAGCCTGACCTTTCATCACTAATGCACGTAAAAGAAAATTAATTAAAGAAATGTTAAGAGTCAGCCATTAAAATGTTGACAGCCCAAGGGAAAAGAGTATCTACCGTGAGGAGATGAACTAATTGGGAAGGACTAAAGTAAATGGATGAAGTAGTTTAGGTGTGGGGATGAAAGGGGTAGAGGTATGGACAAGGTGGGGCAGGGAGATGTGGTTGCCGGAAAACATTTGGCAGACGTGGAGGAACATGAGGGTGTTGGAACCGGAGTCATAAGGAGGGGACTGAATGCGAGAGTGTGAGTTGTATAAACCCCCTAGAAAAAACCTAATTTTTGAAGAGAAAATGCGTCATTCAAGAACACTTTTTTGAGCACCTGGGCTAGAAACCGATGAAGAACAGTATGGTGTTGTGGGCTTGGTGTCTCTCCTCTGTACACACGCTGAGGTGGCTGCAGGAAGATTTCCTGCCCTGCTCACCAGGATCACTTGGGCTTGTTAACTGAAATGATGCTGTCAATGTCCCAAGCTGAATTGTTTGTCCCCAGGGTCTATCTTTGTCTTGTTTATTTGTTGGTTTACTTGCCTTTTTCTTGAACAAAGTCCTCATTGTCTGCTTTCACAAAATCTAAATATTTTGGGGTGTAAACTGTCCGTGTCTGGGTAGAGCAGTGGGTTTATGGTTTTAGATGTTGTGCAGTGCTTGTAAATAAAGTTACCGTGCAGATAGCAATAGCAATCACGACAATTAAGACCTCCGGTGCCTGGACTGAGCAGTTTGGCTGAGCTCTGACCATTTCTGTGGGCTGTAAAGACAAGACAGTCTCTTAACAACTGCTCCACGAGTCACCTGTGTGAGCCTTATAGCTTCCAGCTTTACTAGTCTTTTCTAACATATGAAGGGTCAAACGTAACAGCAGTCTTTCAAAAGGCTCTAAACAGGATCCAGGGATCTGCAGAAGTGTAATACAGACACTTGTATGGACAAATTAGTAAAAAATAATAGATATATGTATAAATATGACTTATTTGGAAGAGTCAACATGGTACCTGCGGAGGGAAGTCCTATCTTACAAATGTCTTGGAGTTCTGTAGGGCTCAATGAACAACTGAATAAGAGTGATCTGATAGATATAATAATCTGCTTGGGAATTCCAAGTGACTTTACACAAAATCTACCACCAAAGGCTTTTAATGAAACTTAGCAGCCAAGGGAGAGGAGACAAGCTCTTTGCATGGATAAATAAACAACTTAAAACAACAGGATACAGAGAGTTGAAATAAATGGTCAGTTCTTGCAGTGAGGGAAGGTCACTGGTAGAATCCTGAACTGAGGCCCGTGCTGTTCAACATATTCATAAGCGCTCAGGGGAGGAGAGAACAAACAGTGAGAAAATGTGGTGGCGAGGCTGCATTTAGTCAGGGGAATAAAGTTGTTGATAGACAGTGAAAGAATGTAAAAGAGCTTGCAAGACTGAGTGACTGGTCAACAAAATAGAGGGTGAGATTCAACAGACCTAACCGTGAACAGATGCACGCTGGGAGAAGTGATCTCAGCTTCACATACAAAGTGAGGAGCTTTAACCTGACCACTACCGCTCAGGAGAAAGATGCAATGATCACTAGTTTTCTTGGGTACTTCTGTGAAAATGTCTGCTTGATGCTCAATAGCACTCAAAAACCCCCAAATCATATGTTAGGAATTACTAGGAAGGGAGTGGAGATGAAAAGAGAAGATCCTTGCATTGTTACACAAATCAATTTATTGCCTACTCATTTGGTGCTGTATACAATTCCAGACCCTCATCTTGAAAGAAATATATCAGAACTAGAAAACCTTCAGAGAAGAATAGCGGGGCTGATAAATGTCTGGGGTGGCGGTTGGGAGTTGTTGGCCTGGCAAAGGCATGAAGACCGACTGACGTGCAGAGCAGTGATAGGGATCAGCTCTTCATGTACCAGGATGAGAGCCAGCAGGCGATGGGAGCTAGTCAAGCTAATGGGAGTGCTGGCGAAACCAGACAAAAGAGATGGGTAGTTCATCTCTGGAGCTCCTTGTCAGAGGATGTGTAGATGGATACAAGAATAGGTTTTGAAGGGGATTGTGCAAATACTTTAAGAGAGATTTGTGATGTTCTTCTAAATGGAAGAACCATGAAATCCCCTAGTCTGAGCAGAATTGGAAGCTAGAAGAGTGTTCAGGAAGGTATCATACATGATTGCCCTGTTCTTACTCTTTTCTGGATGTCTCCTTATTATTGTTACCGGGAAAAGGATATTGATGCTTGCTCTGACCCAGTATGAGGATTCTCATATTCTCACCTATATGTGCTTTATGGGCAAATATCCACTGGATGTTTGCATATTGTGTTGTACTGTAGTAGGGCGGGGTCTAATCTCTGTGATGGGGAGCCAGTTCAGGTCTGGATCTTAAATTCAAACCAGCAGAATCTCTGAAGGTTTTCACCTTTCTAGGGTAGAGGTACAGATAACCTCATAAAGAAGTTCAAAGGAGAACCCTGAGAAACTAGGTCAATGTTCTTAAAAGAACAGTTTCTCGATGCACCCTTATTTGCAATTGGAGGTAACAGAAAAGATCACTGCTTTTGTTTCAGGACTAAAATTTTAGCTGATCACGTCCTGGCCTCTTTCACCAGTGTATTTATTCTCCCTGTGCAGACTGGAAATGCTATCTACATTCCCTCCGATTCCTCTTAATTCAGAAAGCTAGCACAAGAACACGCTAAGAAGATTTGGAGAATCTTTGTTAGCCAAAACAGTTTTGGTTTTCTGATCTGCAAAAAGTGATGATCCATCTAACGCTGGTTCTTTTCGCTGAGGATGTGATATCAGCATGACATAGCTGGACTTTGCATCCCCATTCGCACTGTTTCTACTTAGCAGTTTAGCCTGTAAGTGTCTAATTTCATTGAGGCAAAGTGAGCCTGTTCTTGAAGTGCACAAAATATCCTCCTTAGCTGGAAAAATTAGAATAGTACACCTTGAAGATAAATAAAAGAAATTTTCTATCCAGGCCTGTTGTCATCTGCCGTTTTCATCTAGAAGGCAGATTCAAAACATTTGAAAATACCTGCTGAAATTCTAATGAGCCTTTGGTGAATTCAGTACAGTTTCAGCTGGCAGCTCCTTGAAAAATGCTCAATATTTTCACACGTCTGTTAAAAATCTCAATAAAAGGCTTAAAGAAGTCTTCCTTACCTGCAAAGGAATTGTTGTCTTCTGAGCTTTACTGGAATTCTGACACTACTCATGAGACCTCTTTCACTTGTTACCCTTCTGTTCTCTTTTTTGATTGTCCAGCAATTTTAATTCCTCCTAAGCAATACCAAGCAAGGGTGGAGGGAAAATCACTAATAGTAGATCTCTTTCATATGCCTTTTTTAACAAGGAAGACACTTTATTAAGGTTCATCCTGAATTCCTGTGCAACAAATCAACAGATTTCCACTTACAGTATTCAAGTAGTAAGTGTTTCAGTTATTTTTGCTGAAGCTGTGAAACAGCAGGGACAGGTGCAAGTTTCATAAACTGGAGACACATGAGACACCATCACTTTAATTAACTGGATCCTGTCCACGTTGCCTATTGGAAAATAAGAGAGATCATGCCTTTTCAATACTGAGAATCTTGATTTTGGCTTCCCTATGTATCTAGAGTGGATGTTACCTGTTAAACTTCCAGACATCCAGGGGACATTGCGGCTCATTTCAACAGGAGGGCTTAGGCCATCTGGGGAGAAAAATTCTGGAAGAAAATTCTAATGTTGATCCCTCGTCAATTTTAATACATTCATATATATCATATCATCATCAAAGCATCCAAGCTGCTACAGACTTGAGAAGAAATTTTTACAGCCATTGTTAACACTTGGGAGTATGCAGAGGAATATATTTGTGATTTACAATCACTGGAAAAAGAAGAAACAGTTCCTTACTTGTACAGTAACTGTTACTCTTAGCAATGTGCTACCCACAGAATCTCTCCCTAGCTTGCTTGTAACCTCTAGAGGGAGGTGCTTTTGGAGTTTACGATAAGGATGCTTTTTTTTTTTTCATTCCTGCTATTTTTTTCACCCCAAAAAAGATTTACCATCCCCGACTGGGTTTTGAATATCTCAACAACTTTCCATGTCTTTTCAACGCTCCTCCCTAATACCTCATTACAGAGTTGGTGGCAAGATATTGTCTTTCATCTGCTCATTCGTTCACTTTACAGAAAGTACCTTGAGTTCTCCGTAAGGATTTCTCCCTAGGATTCTAGTATGGGTTTTTCTCTTTGACCTTTTCACAGCCCTGGGGCATTCACCAAATATTTTGTGATCACGGTAGTTCATCTGAAGAGACAAGAAATACAGATCCAGCCATCGAGATGTTTCCATAGGCACTGCTATCCAAGAGACATCAACTGCCCGTATGGATACATGAGAAGCAAAAGTAGAATCCATGTGGACAACACATTTTGAACTATAATTACCATATGGTAAATAGTCATTCTTTATTGTATTGTCAACAGTCAAGGAACCTGCTCTGATGTGGAGGCTTGGGGTATTGCTGACAGAGTTAATGGATGTATCTTGGGGGAATACTCTTTTTCCCACTTGACACTCAAGTCACTTTTCTTAATTGTAAAAACATCTGTAAGAAGAACTGAATGAGTTGTAGGCCTTGACAGCTGATCTTCCCATGACTCATTCCACAAAGACAAACTTGTCTTATACTTGTCCTTTACGTGCATCCAAAGCGTTTGCCAAGAGGAGTGTCTGAATTTTGCTTAAATTATAATATTCAATTTCAGATTTTCCATCTGAAGCCTTTGCTCCAAAAAGAGAAGGGAAACTTTATATTGTGGCAGTAATAAGGTTTTAAGAGTTATTTTCAGTAGAGCCAGGGTATTTAGGAAGGCACTTCAGGCTTTTCTACCTTTGTGCATAAGGTTTAAAGAGGAAAGGTGTTTTTATTCAATTTCAGGTTGATATGAATTAACTTCTGCATGAAGAGATGTAATTTTTACTTGGATGTTAATACTTACCATGGGACCACGTGCAGATGTTAACAGCAGTCGTCTACACCTGAGCTACTTCTAATAGTTGCCTAAACCAACTCAGACTATATATTCCCTAAATTGTCTATTTCTTTTGTTTTCCTGACAAGCTCAGAGGTATATGTCTCCAATATAGATATTTAAAGTGACTTCAGTAACCCTCTTTCATTAAGATTTTGGGTAGATTTTGTTCCTCAGAGCCATTTCACTTTCGTTGCTGGGAGGTAACTCTGCAGCCTTTCGCAGTAGGTATAAATTAAGCAAGGAGTTCCTAATTTCAATTAGATTAGCTTGTCAAAATAAGATTGATAGCAAATTGTCTCAAAGTATAAATACCTTCACAGGTATAAAACACTTAGTAAAGTAGTGTTTTTTAATCTATTAGAGAAATGCATACTGAAACCTGTTAGTTAGAGGCTAGACAGATACATTTGAGCTGAAATTAAGACCTTTTTTAATGAAAGGGGTACTTAATCATTAAAGCAGTGCAAAAGAACCCAATTCTCCATCTTTTGATGTCGTCACGTCAAGTCTGGTTGCCTTTGTGAAAGGTATGTGTCAGCCAGCCACAAGTGACACTCCGGTCAAACACAAATTATTGGGTTCAGCACAGGGGTAACCCAGTGAAAGTTAATGACCTGTGATATATAGGAAATCGCACTAGATGATCTAATGGTTTCTTCTGGCCTCACGCTCGATGACTCTATGAATATGTATCCTCTGAGGCTGACTGCTAATTATATTCCTAAGCAGGGGAATAGGCAGCGGCTGCTTCAAAAGCAGGATTTAAATGTATTTACTGGTATCCAATGTTCTTCAGCTACATATTCAGATGGTTCACACCCAGCTTCTTTCCTTTCTTCAGTTTTCCTTCTTTTTTTTTTTAAGGTCTGTGAGAGGAGCTGGAGCATTTGGGAAAGCACGGTCGCCGGTAGACTCCACTGTGAGAATTTTGTGCTGTGAGAAGTGATTCACACAGTTCCCAAAAGGCGCTGCCTTCCAGCACGTTACCACATCTTGGCAACATTTGAAGGGCACCCTGCAAGCATGAAAGGCAGAAGTGATGATACAGAGAGCCACAGCGAGTGGTAAGAAACCCTTTATGGCTGGAATATGAAAACACGAAAATACATACACTTCTGGTGTTCGGAGCTATTCAGACTATCAAGGGAGGTACAGCCCTCAGCAACTGGGCTCACGTGCGTATGTCTGGAGGTGGCTGGTTCGCCTGCCGGTTCAGCAAACTGAGGCTTTACCCCCCATTTATTTCGTGGAAGGACAGTGGAAACTGGAATAACTCTTAGAACCTGGGACCCATCCTTGTGCCACGCTGGGGCTGCCCGTGTGTACTTACAACATCAGGTTCCCGTTGCTGGTTTTGTTTTGTTTCCCGATTGGGTGGGAATATTATCTTTAAACAGACATGAAAATGAAAACAACTGACATAAAATCTCTCTCCAAATAATAATCAAGGAGGCAAAGATGTTCACAGGAGGGGAGGAATAATAGCTGATGAAGAGGCTGGCAACCTGAGGGAGAGGAGCGTCAAGATTTGGAGAATGCTGGGGAAGTCCCATCTGTTTACAAGCTCTGTTTATCCACACCTGTGGGTTCGAAATGCTGTCATCTGAGGAGCGGCCCCATATTACAAGAAGGTCAAGCACCAAGCAGACCTAATTAAAAGCTCATTACAAGAGACAATCTCCATTAGCATGCCAAGTTTCATGCAAATCCATTAGCACCAGGGCTCTCTTCGGAAGCTTTAAATTCCAGTCCTGTGCCCCAGGGACTGGAAACCGTGGCTGGTTAATTTGCCATTCTCAGTCTGTGAACATTAGGCACAGTCCTCTTACTTTCTGGATTATTTCACATTCCAGCAAATTAGTTTTATCCGTTCTGAGAACATTTTAACAAAGAAAGTTCTTTTGGCATCACATGGATAAAATAACAAGGGATAAAAGAATGAGCAGTTCCCCCAATCAGGAACAAATAACTTTAAATCTCTCCTGAAAACGCAGCCTTTCCTGTTATTCCCACCCCCCCCTTCCTTTCATTTATCTTTCGGCAGTCGGATTTTTTAATTACGTTTCTGCAGCCAGATTTCCCTCCCTCTCTCTTTATGATGGTGTTCTCAAGAGCCATGTTTTTTTCTTTATGCCATTGTAGCAAGAACTTGACTAAAGATCTTCAAACTTGTTAAGTATAAAAGTTGGTAAATGATACTATTGTTTGAGTCAGGGGTGGGGGGAGAAAGGGGGAAGGCAGTTTACCTGGGGTGGCTGTGGGGAGGGGGGAAGGTTTAAAAAAAGGAAAAGAAAAAAGGCTCAAATGAACTGAAATGGATCAAAGTAAACAGAGACATCTAAAAGCTTTTGTAAGTTAAAAGTGGCTATCTGTTGCAAGTCCTGCCTCATTAACTACTGATAGAAGCACTGTCTTGGCCTTCCAAGATATCTAACGCCGGCTGCCTATAACAAGATGAACTCTGGGTTATTCCCTCTTGCCGTTCCCTGTCTTGCCGTGCACAACTGCTTAACCTCAACCTCTCCACAAATGTTTATCCTCTCCGCTAGGCACAGAGATGGGAGATTTAGTCCCGAAACTTCAGTTCTCGCTCAAAGGAAGAAACATAACTCAGAGAGGAGGAAGGAAGTGGGAGAACGAAGGAAATATAGCCCCGAAGTCAGTGTCTTGCCTGGGTGTCTGGTCTGTGCCATTTTGCTGTTTCAATAGGCCTTTTTTGAGGAATGAAGAGAGTGAGAGCCGGGGATCAGGCTGCCTGTTCTGGGTTACAGTATCCCCCATGCCGTCCCCTTTCGGTGCGGGAAGCCAGCTGAAACCGAGGGGCTTGCCTAGGGAAGCAGGGAGAGCGAGGAGGGATGGGGAGGGGGGAACACGATGGCTCTTTGACTAGGACCAGATAGGTCTCTGTGTAGAGTAATATTACAGCTCACTCTCTCATAAACAAGCTGCATGCCGGCTTCTAAAGAGCCCATCTGGCATAGCTTTGAGAATGGCAATAATTACAAGCTGATGATGGACATGGAAGAAAAGCCCTGCTGAGCTAGCTCATAAGGAAGTACAGGCCAGGACTGTAGGGAAATTACAGGCTAAAACCCTTTCTAGTTTAGGCCTTTTGGTGTTCTTAATCACAGACTTTAAATGTTGTAATAAACACTGTTGCATTTTATTGACCAACTCCTATGACAGGCAAATCTTTTTTATTTTATTTTATTTTTACTATTTGTTAGTTCGGAAAGCAGTTTAAGAACAATTGTTCTTAAGACTGGGTCTGTAGATTTACTTCATGAAAAGTGTTCCAAACAGCAAGAGTCCCTTTTGTTACTTTGCAATTAAAAAAGAACCAGAAAAGAAAGGGAAAAGAAATATTTTAGAGTTCCGCTTACCCCTGTGCAGTACTAGGTCACTGATAATGCCTGCTTTGTTTTGAGATTATCATTGAGGAATCAAAGATCTAAAATGAGTTGGTAAGTTTTTAGGTGAAACTCCCGTTGATTTTAGTGGCTATAGGATGTCACAGGAAAGAAAGCTGTTTTTAGGTAGGAGAGGTATGGGCCTGATCCTGTGCCCAGTGAAGTTCATGGCATGCTTGCTGACTTCGGTGGTCTAAACCAGCACGAGTGGAAGCTTAGAGGCTTCATCTGCGTCTGCATTTAAGTGCACTCTTACCATTATGACTCTGAGCAGCGTTTCTGAATGAAGGGGAAAATTCCAGGCTGCTGGGGTCACTGGGGCTCTGTTCCAGTGTCCCTTACCGGTATCAGACATCATTTTCATGGTGAAAAGTGTGAAATGTGTTTTCACAGCGGAACACGTGAAATGTGAAACACAGCAATGTTGATGCCCAGTTTAGGGCATCACCTGACAGGGTTGTGATTTTCAGAAGGTGGCATCTCTCCCTTTCTGGCACCAGGTTTCCGAAGTTTGGGGTTAAGAATCACCAAACTTTTGAGAATGTTAGCACTTCTGTGCCTCTAAATGTCTGCATTTGGGGTGTATAAGTGTATTTACTGTGTGGCTTTATACGGACGTGTATGTAGCAGTGCCACCTCTACGCACAGACGGAGATACAATGAGCAGAGTGCAAGGGAGCTGTGACAGTTAACGCCAGCTAAAGTTCTGCTTCAGAGAGCCTACCTGTTTTCCCAGACTATTTCCATTCTCTTTTTCCTTCCGTGGAGTCTAGAAGATCAGGAGTTAAACAGTTCTGTGAGTTTTATTTGACTCGAGTGCAATAAATCTCCCAGGGTGACTGATGGACTGATAACTCTCAAAATCCATTCAGTACTTTGTGTGTCAAACCAACAGTGAATATGGAGTGTTGTCAGTTGTTTTAAATAATGCTGTTTTGACAGTACGTTGTTTATTACAATTCAATACGTGTAATTTGTTTTCTTGGAGGAGATCTGCCTTTATTTTACTTTTTTTTATTTTTTTAGTTTAAGAACATCAGCCGTATATTAGAAATGCTGCATAATACGGTGGTTTGGGTTTACTGATCCTGTTGAATCCTGGAAATGTAGCTGTGTTTTTACAGGACTCATTCTCATACAAGATCCTAAATAGCAGAACATTCTGTTCCTGTAGATAAATGTTTGCCTGCAGGTATAGCTTTGTGTTTGTAAATTGGTTCATGTTGGTCCTATTTCAGCTGCAGTTCATCTTTCACAGAGGTTTCAAAGTTTCTGGTTTGCTTGTAGCTGTTTGTACCCCAGCATCTCATAATGCAGACCATTTATTTAGTTTTCCCGATTACCATTTGATTATTTGTTCAGGCGTCAGATTTTTTTCTCTTTTTGTTGCAAGGTTGCAGGAATGCAAGGTCAGGCAATGGAAATTTACCTCTCTGAATGCAGCCCCCTTTTCTTTCATAAACTTCCTTCATCTACTTAATCTGAAACTTGCTTGTCAATGTGAAATGATTTCTTTATATTTAACTGTCTCTTTCCAATACAGACTAGAATTGTTCCTAACAAAAGAAGCATGAATCGGTGGAAACTATATATTAAATGCAAGACTATTTGTCTAGTTTTCATTAGGTTGCTGAGTGAGAAGCCCAAACTCCTCTCTTTTCCCAAGGTACTCGGATATCCATGAAGTGCCTTCATCCCGTAGCCTTGTTTCCTCTCCCAGTAAACCAGCTTTCCAAAAGAATGCTACACTCTCTGCTCTTTATACTGTCAGCAGTGACAGCAACCAGCAATGCTGACATTTCTTATTGTTTACAAAGGATGAGCGCCAACAAGGCATCTCTGATCATTTGATAAACTCTCCTAACCCTCTCCCCCCATCCAACCCTCTGCTCCACTGACCAAACTAACCTTTTCACGGTACACTGCCTATTAATTACCAGTGAAAGACGCTAACCAGAAAGGATCAAAACTTCAGCTAAACACAAACAAACCAGCAAAACAGCTATGAAGATAAACTGCTTACAACTAACATTGGTCGGCAAATGGCGCAGGCCAAGAGAAACTGAGGAGCTGCAGGCGGGGGGTGGAGAAAGAAGAAATCTAACCCTAAATTCCTTATGTGCATGTATTTTTCATATGAATTTTAAAATTCCTTGAAAAAGCATCCTAGAATAGCGTTAAAATAACCTTATTGTTTGTTATCATAATCCTGTATATTTAATATCCTTTTTCCCCTTCAGTTCCCCCCATTCCTGCAGAAACTCCTGCCGACACGGTGGTGAAACTAAGTTCATAGTTCCTCATGATGAGCACAGGACTAATGCCTATACCAAAAAGAGTTACTTTTCAGTAATCGTGTGAGTTTGGCTTTTAACCCAACCCTCCCCTCCCGTTTCTAGTGTGACAAGCAGATACTGCGTATTGCTTTCTGTTCCGTTTTCCTGGAGGTGAGAAGCACCAGCACATAGAGTCTTCTCATCCCTCTCCAAGAGTGAGCTGGAGAGTAAGGTAGCATTGATGGCCTTTGTTTACCAGGAATGTTGATATGGTGGATGATAATACAAAAATAGTTTCAATTCCATCTTAAGAAATTGCATCTGCTGTTCCAGATTCTACCGGAATTAGCTGGATAACGGACTCACTCAGTAAGCAGAACTTTTGCCCCTGAATTTTCCAGTGCCAGCGAGTCAGACAGAGTTTTCAGGAGGGTATGCTTTTCTTCCCATACGCTAAGCAGTCTTGGTTCACTCTTTTCTTGTCTGTGATAAGAGGGCTGCTACATGGAAAACAACAAGATCAAGTTTAGGTCTCCAGCAGAAATCCACATCTTTAAACTGAAGCTTTATTTTAGGCAAAACAAACAGCAGTAGAAGGTCTTTTGGCTCTGCAAAATACCTTCCAGTTCTTGTAGAAGCCTTGTGTGCTGGGAACTCAGTCATGCTGTGTTATCTCCGCATGGAATTAGTCTTTTCAGCAATAAAATAATTTTCATTTACTCGTGTCACTTCTGCAGATGCCATTGATTAAAACCTTCTAAGGAATAACCCCAAAAGTAGCACTGCCACTCCTCTGGCCTTTGGACAGGCTTTGTCATCAGCTGGATACTCAACACCTATGAGACCTCTCTTCATCTTTCTTTCTTTCATCAAATTGTTGTAGTGTTGTGATGGATGAAACAGTTTGCACCTTAGCCCTAAAACCCTGATCCTTGGCTGGAAGCTTTAGCTGAAACTTCAGCACAAATAATAACCTGTTGCTCAATTGAAAGTGTCTGAGATCTGTCCTTGTCTGACTTTTCAGGGCTTCCATCATCATGCAGGGTCTCCAGAAATGCTGTTCATGTCAACGCAATTGGTCAAGGTAGTATGTGGTTGTTTTCCTTTCATTTATTTTAATGTCAATTTTTATGGTTCTCTCTTGAATTTTTATCTGTTCCAAGTAGATTTCACAACATGGCCAAACTAGTGAAATATGAAAAGCGGAGCCTACACAAGCAGACTGGAAAGTCTATGTGATTTAAGGACCATGAAAACCTCCTTTAGAAGTATGCTTCATTTAGCCTTATTGGCTTTCCTGCCTTCCCTCTATATCAGTATGACATTTTTAATCAGAAGGTTCTGCTCGAAAGTGGCTGTTTATGGACTTATGACACTCGAAATGAAAAGCAACCAGAGGTCTGAGATGTCGTGAATTTTCCCAGAAGAATGGGGCATGTCCTTGTGCATGTGATGTGCATAAATGCCTCTTGTTCCCTCCCAGCTCTTCTCGTCACAGTAGGTATATCCCGGGGAACTGGTTTGCTCCAAATACTCTTGCAAGAACATACTGAGTGAATTGCTGTGACAAAGCTGAGTGCTGCAGAGTCAAATGCAGTTTGATTTATCAACAAATAGGAACAGAATTAAAAGTTGCAGATATGCATCCTCTGAAAACATGAGCTTAAATATAAAGAAAAAACTCCAGAAGGCATATCTGAAGTTTCTAACCTAAACTATTTACGAAAAAGAAAATACAGAACTGTGCAAAATAACACTGCTATTTACTTTTTTTAAACATCCATAGATAGGAAACGCCTTATGTGAGTCTTTATTTTCCAAAATACCCACTGGCCAGTGAATGCAGATGCTAAATGCAGAGCAGAATTTTTTTTTTTTTAAACAATTTAGTGCATTTGGTGAGGGGAGACTATAAATTAGCCTTATCAGAGAAAGTCTTAACTATTGAAAAACTGCTTCCTCCCCATAAACATAGGGAGGATTCATAGATCATAAGGCTGAAAGGGACAATCAGGGGACGTGCTATTTCTAACATGTAGCATGTTGGCCAATATTGGGTATTTCTGAAATTAGATGCAGGAAAACCTACCGCTTGAGCCAGGGTAGGCGGCGGCACGACTGTAATCAACCGTCTGCAGTGGACAGAGATGGAATATACAACACATAGTCATCAGTGAGTTACACAGTCACTGCAAACCACTTGGGTTTCTTTTCCCTGCTGCTAATGTAATTAGAGTTCATATATTTCCCACTACTGTCCTTTTATCTTGCCTCTCTTTCATGTTTCCCAGTCTTGCTATCACCTTCATGCTAATGAGGCACTCCTTGGCTAATTAAGCACTTGTTGTTACCTTAGTATAAGTAAGTGGGCACACTGGGCATGCAAACCTTACCTGTTCTGAATCAACGTGGCATTTTATTTCTCTGCTTTACGTTAGTGACTTGCTGTCGGCGTATCCCTGTATTACCAAAGCTCAGGGTTGCAGCTGAGGGGACTAGGCAGGGAAAGGCACTAAGATAAAAACATTTTAAAAAATAATTCTTCCCTGTGCTCACACGTGCTGGTATTGTATCAGTCCCAAGAAGCCCCGTGAATTAAGATGAGGTGAAAACGCCAGCAATCCCTTTTATCTCCACTGTAATGAAGTCATGTCTTGCTGCTGAACTTTCATGTTACAGTAAAGATTTTTGCTTCCTCATGTGATTCACTGCAGGGAAAGTGGACTCAGAAAATTTTCAAGACATAAGTCAGAGGAGCAAGTAGGTAGCAATAGAGGCCTTTTTCCAAGTTATTTATTTCCAAGTCACATTAACAAGAACTGTAAGAGAAAGTCTTGCATCCATCAGAATGCAGTGATTGGAAATCATAAGATATTTATTCTTGGGGCATTACCAAAAGCCCCCGACTCAGGAGAAGATGCCAGTTGACTTCAAGGAGTTAGCAGGGGCAGGTGTGCATGAGACATAAAGGCCAAGCACTTAAAAGCCAATGGGCTAGTTGTTGTTTGAGCCCGCAGATTTCTTTCTGGTTCTTGGATCTGATGTTTAAAAATGTGAGCTCAGAATTCATGTCATTAATGGACAGAAGTATTTTACAGTGAGGACTAAGAGAGTAATAATCATTTTTAATGTCATGTGTCATGGAACTGCATATAGATTCTCTACCCGATCTACCTAAAATGAAGTGTCTCTGCTAGACAAAGCCAGTTGTTCCCTGGACACTGGATGAAGTAGCTTTCTGCTTTGTAGATTTTTGCTGTATTGCATTTGCAGGTGCCTCATATTTAGACACAGACAGCAAATAATCAGAATTTATCTGAATAAAATTTTCCTGAGTCTTCTGCCTGAGTGTTCTCACTGTCTATTCCCGGCCAAACTGCCTTTCCAGTTCTTTCCCCTACGTTTCTGCATAGTTCATTGCCCTCATTCCACCACTGGGGCCCGATGGTTTTGTTTGATGTCTTCTCCTTGTCTATACACGTCTGTTTAGCCCAGTGGCTTTCGGACTGGGTTACAGGGAGTCTCGGTGTGCGGGAAGGGGAGGTCGCCATGGTTTACTTCTGTAGAGTTCTCTGCGATGTCGTTAGGAAAAGCACAGTTATTGTCATTAAGTTTAGATTTGCTAGTGCGTGGCCTGCACTCCCAGGTGAAAACTTTGTAGGGCTGGAAATCCAAAAAGCATTGCAGCAAGTGGCATTGTGGAGGAGGAGCGTATCTCCGTGCTGCACGGCTCCTGCCTCATGGGCATGTCCCAGAACCTCCTCTGGGACAGACAGAACCATAGAATCCTCTACGTTGGAAGGGACCTTTAAGATCAATGAGTCCAACCATCAACCCAACACCGCCAAACCCACCACTACCCCATGTCCCTCAGCACCGCATCTGCCCGGCTTTTAAATACCTCCAGGGATGGCGACTCCACCACTGCCCTGGGCAGCCTGTTCCAATGCTTAACAACCCTTTTAGGTGAAGAAATTTTTCATAATATCCCTAACCAGTCTGTGTCAGACTCTCTCCTGAAGTGGCTGCTTTGTGTCTTTTTCATTTAGAAGTTACCAGGATGGTAGGTTTACTGACGTACTAATGGACCAGCTGTCACAGTGGTTGTTGTGGGGCACTGGATTTGGGCTATTATAGCCTTGGTGGGCCAGGTGAAGCAGAAACACACAGGTAAGCATTTACATCAAGGACACACTGTGTAATATCAGCAGTAAAACCAAAATTCATTTCCAAGCAACCAGCGTTTCTTTCTGGGGAAACACTCCAAGGAAGAATAGCAAGAAATGGGGAAAAAAATGTCTCTGAAACAGTGCTTAGGGGACTTTTGCTCCCCAAGTCGCTGATCTTGGGGACACCCTCTGCTGATCTTGATTAACTGTATTTATATGTCTGTAGAGCAAAATTTTCATCAGCTCAGAGTTACATCGCTGCAGAAGTCTTCTTATCTTTTGGCTTTGGCTTCTGCTGCTGCTTTGCAAATACACAGTGCAAAGTACTGGCTCTCTGCATCTGCTACACCTGATTATTTGGCTTTTATTTGTATGCCCAGTCATTGCAATGAACACCATGTTGCACTATCTGTCAAAAAGGGGCCTTTCTGGCTAATGAAAACTCCAGCTTCTGTTACAGGTCCACAGTTACAGTACTTTCCCTACGCCTACTCGCTCCTCTCAGCAGCTCTTAGCCCAAGAGCTTTGTGACGCCTCTGCACTGCCCAGATCATCCCCTGTTCCATGATGATACTTTTCAACATACATGGTGGCGAGATCTATTGCAAGACAACTGAATCAACCAGGCCAGCGCTGGCCTGGCATTTTCTATACACCATTCATCCCGCCAAGTCCAGTTCCCTCCCACAGTGTGCTCAGGCCTATGAATCCTTGGCCTTCCGTCTCCCCACCTCTGTCTTTAGGAAACTGTAGGGGTAGCTCCTTCTCTAAGGCACCAAAATGAAGCAGTTACCCCTGTACTTGTGATGTTTGGAACTGCTGTGATTTTCAAGCCTGCTTAAAGCAGAGTTTACTAGAGTTGTATAAATCTTTGCTTCAAATCCACTGTAAATACGTTACAGAATCTGCCAAACATGCATTAAAATATTTTGCTCCAGATATGCCTATGTCTAACCTTTTGGTTTTCTAAGAGCTTTAATCAGTAATCTTCAAGTAGGAAGTTATTCATCTTTATTGCCAGGCAGTTCTCAGTGGTGGTCGTGGCAACAATCTTTTCATTGCTTCTGTGTTTAGTTGTTCTTTGACATGATAGAAGTCAGCTGCAGTTCAATGAGCTCACTATTTGTGCAACTTAATTGCTTGCTTCCTTTAATATGTACTCAATTTTTCCTTTTATGAGCAGGGTTGTTGGAAAAATTAAGCTTAAGGATATAGCTATCCACCGTTAATTAACCTCCTTCCCAAACACATTAGTAAAATAGGTCAAATGACTGTTGAGTGTTAAGTGTACCATTACTAAGGTATTTCTCAGCTGGAAAATGAACCCTGTATTGGATAAGACAGGAGTTTCCAAAGGAGCTTCAAGGACTTAGGTGTCCGTATCACACTGAAATTCAATTAGATCCGAGTGCCTAATTCCCTCAAGCTGGATTTTACAAAAGCTCTTAGGAGTGTATGTTAAGGAGTTTTGATTTGGTGCATGTTTAGAGCATGCGTGTTTAAAAATAGACTGCAACTGCTTCCTTTTGTTGCTCTTTAATTAAGCTTAGTGGAATCTTTCGTTCCACTGGGATGTGTGATCCATGCATGCGTGCGAGTATGTGCATGCGTACACAAGAGCAGGCGAAAAAAGGGAATTAGTTTCTTCTTCGGTATTTGTACTTTGCATTAATAAGGATACTGCCTGTGTTTGTTCTTTCAAGAATGACTAATATTATTCAGATTTGAAATTCCTGGAATAGCTCTGATATGTGAGGATGTATAAATAGTTTTGATGAGTATAAAATATGCTCAGTGAGGGAACTGATCCATCAAAACAGCTTTATACAGTGATAGTGTAATTTCTTTCCATGTCAGGGATATATTTGGATGGAAAAATCACTTTAATTGTAGTGGTGATAGCTTGATTGGAATTTTGCCAATTTACCCCCCAAAACTGTACATGAATTTTAAAATCGTATTTAGAAATGTGAGTTCAATTGGAAAGTTCTTAATTTTTTAAATTATACAAAGGAATTTGTATTTTGCATTTTACAAAGGAATGGATAAGGCTTAAGAAAAATGGGAGTTGGAAGAATTCACACTGGGAGATAAAAGGCTGTGTTTTGTTATGATTACATCTCCCAGTCGCAGTTCCCAGGCTAAGTCGGGAGACTTACACTAGAAGCCAGTGGGACTTCCCATACCTGTAAACTCTCCTCATCCAAATATTACTGTGTGTTTCAGTATTGGCCAGCCAAGATCGGAGTCCACTGTGCCAGGCATGGTCCATGCGTGGAGGAGGCAACCCCTGCCTTGGAGAGCTTCCAGTTGGAAGAAGCAAAGGGAGAGGAATGAAGCATTCCTGTCTCTGTTTTACAGAACAGGGATAAAGTGCCCAAGGTAATGTTATGGATCCGTGGCCTCCTTGCACACCACCAGGAGGAATGTTATACCTTTGGGTTTGAATTGCGGGTTTTATGCACTCTTCACCTTCATGCTGTAGTTACACAGAGAGAGAAGTGCTTGTCTTTGAACAGGCCTTCTCCAGGCAGGATTTTCCAATGCCATGTCCCGGCTGTACTTCACAGTCTGCAATCCCCCAGACCTCTTCCAGGCACCGTAGCTACGTATCACCTGTGCAGAGTGAATGCCATCCTTTCCAGCACAAGCTCTGCTTCTGGTCTATTGTTTTCCCCTGTTTTTCTAATATAGCTTTATAAAGGGCTTGATAGATGCAAGGATGTTAGAAAATAAATGTATTAGTGGAGGCTAGGTGCTTCATTTGAAATGTCTTCTCAGTTCACCAAGTCAGTGGAAAACTTCTGCCTGTGTGGATGCAAGGCTCCAGGATGCAAGCTGGAGCTGTACAGTACACTGTCTCTCTCTTTTATACCAGATCAGAATGCTGTAAAAAGGACCTAAGGTGGGCGTAAGTGACATTTCTGCCAAAAATCAAGGCCCCTGTAGCCACTGCCAGTGGTATAATGGGGCCTATAATAAATGAGAATTAAGTCCTTATTTAGAGAGATGCACTGAAATGGCTGAAATGCTGCCAATGTGATACAAGCATCAGGAAATCGCATTTGTTCCATATGGCCAAAACCCACAGAGAAGCTCCACAAAGCACTTAATTTTTTAGGATGGCTGTAAATAATGTTGTAGAGAATTAATACTGAAATCCAGCGAACAGCTTCTAGACGTGCTCCTGCCAATGTGTTTTCACCCTCCTTTGTAGCTGCTGGTGCTGCACTTCAGGGTACAGATGGGAGATTCCCCTTGATAGAAATGCACCTGTACACACATGGAGGGTGGGTAGTAGCTGAGGAGCTTCTGCAAGCCAGGTAAGAGCCTTAAGTATTTAAAATTACTACAAAGCTGCTGCTGTTTGCAGAGTGGCTGCTCCTTTCAGGACACAGCGAACTGACACTAGCACATGGCTCACACACCGCTACTTGCAGTGACAGAGGCAGCCGATTTCTAGATCCTGGGACACCAGACCAAGAAAATAGTGCAGGGAATTAGCAGTTACTCCGTCGCTTATATATCTTCCCGCGGAGGAAAACAGTGTGAGGATTCCCAAGCCGGTCTGTGTGCAGCTGGAGAAAAGGGTGGCACTTGGTTATGCCGCAGGGAGGAGTGGAGTGTGTTAGAGGAGGAGTGGCTCATGTCACATTGCTTGTGTTGGGGACACCGTAAGGACCAGGTGCTCCGAGCTCTTCGGTCTGGTGAACTAAACCGGTGCTGGCTGGCCTTCCTTGGGGACCACCTTAAAACGTTATCTTGCATGTGGCCGTGGGAGCTGGTAGCCACAGAGGGGACAGGCGAATTGGCAAACCTTTCTGCAGCAGGGCCTTGCCGGGCGGCTGGGATTCGTGTCGCAGGCCAGAAGGTGGCACTGCGGATACTGCGTTGGAGAGGTCCCATCTGCTCCCGGCCAGGGACGGAAAGTGGGGGAAATACTGCAGTATAAGACACTGTAAACCGGGTTACGTGGAAGAGTAGCAGCGGTCTGAGAGAGCTTAAAGCAAGCAGCATGAATGGACAAGGCAGCAGTTTGGATGTGAATGGCGGGAGGGTATAGGGAACATCCTGGTGCGTAATCTTCCACTGATTTTGATCTTATTGATTGCAGAATTAGACTGTGCAAAATGTTGAAACTTGCCATTTTATTGCAAACTCACAAAGTGAACGAGCCGGCAGGAGGTTTACGGGGTGAGCATTGCAGAGGGGTTCTTGGCTTTGGCAGGACGGCATGGAAGGCTTGGTGGTTTTGAGCTGAAAATGGGCAAAACTTCCCCTTTCAGCCCTTCTGTGACTGACTTGGCAGTGCTGGGTTGGGAGAATTTACCTTTTGCCTTTCTTTCTGTCAGCAAATAATCACCTTTTTGTCAATTAATGTTCAGTAGTGAGGGACAAACTGATGGACTTTGGCTTGGCTAAAAGAGGAGACTTGACACCCTAAGGAAAGAGCAGGTGAACAATTGGCTGTGAGCTCTTTGTTAATGCAGAGCCCTCCTCTGGGGTTATACGTTTGGCTGCTTCACCGTCAGACTCTGTATATTTTGAAGAGGATTTTGTGCTCGGCTCTGAAGGAACCCTCCTAAAGACGGTTTGATTGGAAATGACTCTGGAAGGCCAGTGGGCGATTCATCATCCAAATGACTTATCCCTCCCCCAAAGTTTCTCTGAAGTTTCCTGTCAGGGCTCACGTGCCCTGAGGAAAAGTGCTTTTTCTTTTTTCATTCCTTCACTCTTCACTAGCTACTTGTGTGGGTGTCCTGAGGTCTCAGAGAAAGTGGTGCTGTGTCTGGATTTGTCCCAGCTTAACTCCACTCTGTTTCCATCCACCTCCATGTGAACCTGGAGTCACATAGTAAAGTTTATGGCGATCCACTCACAGACAGACTTACTGGCACATCTGTCAAGTGGGGGCTTTAGCCTTCTCCAGAGCAGCTCTCAGCTGCTCCCCCTCCACTGCCGCGTGGAGACGCTCATGCAGGTGACAGGAGAATGAGGATCTCTGGGTCCTAAACCTGCTAACCCTTGTGAACAGCCACCTTGGCTTGGGTTCAGCTCTGGCTGGGATTTGCGCCTGGGTATGGTGCCCAGCCCAGGAGCAGAGCCTACATGGGGGTGCTTGGAGCTTACAGCCCTAATGGGACCGGCCGGATTAAATCAGGAAGGGTGGCAAGTTTTCCTTCTGCTGTCCTGCTGTGGGTAGTAGCTGCCAGCTCAGGGACGGTAATAAGCAGTTGGAGAGAAGAGACTTGCAAATTGGGGAGGGAAGATAATGCAAAAGCTGAGCAAAGACATGAAGATCAGTGTTTTGGCCCTGGGAGCATCAGCCTTTTACCTGGAAGCGTGCTGTATTGCAAGGGGGAAATACCTCAGTCTCTGTGCTCTGCTCTTCCTATGAACGCATAAGAAATTGCTTCACCGAAGAGGGCAAAGCTGCCAGAGAGATGCAAGAGGCTTGTGCAGGGGAGGTAAGGTCTGCTGCATCCTACCCCACTCCCTTTTCCTCTCTGTGGGCAGACAGGGTGGCTCGCAGTGTTACCAAGCATAAACGGTGCAGCTCTCTGAATTGGCAGGGAGGGAATTTTATTTTATTTTTTTTTATTATTTTTTTGGTCAGGATTGCACTTGCAGTTTACAACAAGCTGGTTTCTGCTGAAAGGCAGCTGTGATGGCTCTGTCCTGCGAAGCCAGCCCCCATCCCTCCTCTTTCCATCCTGGTGGAGTCCTGAGGCAGGGAAGGCCGTGTACGGCTCCGAAGGGCACACATTTCCTGTCTCTTTGCTCCTGGCAGGTTTTGTCTGCAGACGCTGGCTTGAGTACCCTGTAATTACATTTTCGCATTTTTTAATATAGTAACACATGGCTGGGCTGTGGTAGAGAGCCAAGTGATGTCTTTGGGCCATGAGGACTATAAATAACCAAAGGGATCATTTTATTTGGTTATGGAAGGAAGAAGGTCTTTCTTCAGCAGTTACTATACAAACACAGCTTTGGAACAAATAAAGAAGGATCCTTTTTTCTATATGTTTGGAAGATACCCATGGATTCAGCAGAAACCCCCAAAAGACAAAAATTCTTTGAATTACGTTTCTGTACAGAAGGCCTTCACACACTGTCAAGCCGTCCAAATTATAGCTTTGTTTTCATTTTAGTTGTGGCAATTATTGTGCTTTTGTTAAAAATATCATTCTGTGTCAATTCTAAGCTCTCTGTAGCAAGGACTGTCTTAAAATAAAAGTATGTACAGTGCCAGGCACAAGAGGCCTCATCTGTGCCCGGGACCTTGAAGCACAACTGCCATATATACAGCAAATAGCTGGTTTGTGTAACAAGACGCAGCTTTTCAGGTCTGGATCTTGGCTCTATGAATCTCGAAATCCACGATTCCTCCTTTCCCTCCACAGCGTGCTCCTGGGCACAGGGGCGTGAGCTGTGCCAGATTGCACCCTGCTGCCAAGCAGCCTTATGTCCCCTGCTGTGGTGAAGCCCCTTGCCCGGTGTAGGGCCCCGCTTTCCACATCCAGGCAGCCCCGGGGTCTGTGTGTTGCTCTGACCAGAAATACTGACCACCGGGCAGGATGGTGCTGCCCTGCCACCAAAGGAATTCCCCCTCCCAGCAGCAGCCAGATCCTTTGGCATTTCTCCATTGGGCGGGTGGCCTTGTGTCACACAGACCTGGGATGCACCTCACTCTGAGACCTGGGTGCAGGACACAGCTTTAGTTCCGCTTGGGAGTAAGGTTCCCATGACCTAGTATCTGGGCCGAGTGCTGGATCTGCCATGAACAGTTCGTAGAATTTGAATACAAGCGTCTCCTAACAGAAAAGAAAGATGCTTGTAGCGGTTACAGAGGTATATTGTGCATCTGATATAATGGGTTTGTTTCTACCCTGATTTTGTGCATACAAAATGTGATCAAAGTGTACTCTGACTCTGATAACCAAGCAGGGGAAGAGTTTTTAGCACAGCCTTTCCCATTTCCTTTTGGGGAATGTTTTCTCCTGCACGTGATCCAACTCAGCATAGATGAGTGCCAGACCAAGAGGTTTCTTTCCTAGCGTGTGTGCGAACCGCTACATTTCCGAAGGGAAGGCGCTGTTCCTACGATTGCATCGTTACAAAGAGGTTATATTTGCATGATTGTCCTCAATTAGTGGTGCTGCCAGATCATTCCTAATGTTTTGTTTAGGTAGGCACAGCAGTGCAACGACTCTGCCAGTGTGTATGTTTTGATGTGGCGCAGTGACAGCGGCAGTGTCTATCGAGAACAACAATGACAGATTAAATAGCAGGGTCCTCTCTCTATCACGATGGGGCAGTTATGGGGGAAAATGCTCCCATTGTTTCCCCGGCCATATCGACCAAGGCCTACACAAGGCCCTCTTGATTAAATGAACTGGCAGCAGAACAGCAAGTTCTTGTTAACCATACATGCCAAAAGGCCCTAACACAAACAATCCCCATTATAAATTAGGCCTTTTACAAACAATATTTCAAGAAACTACTTGTCCGTTTTCCATGCCATTATGCATTTTTAGGATGATTACATGTTTCTGCTGGATAATGGCCTTTTGCCAAGGGCAAAATGGAGTTTCAATAGGACTCATTATGAAGTGAAAAGTTTTTCTATTCCTACCCCCTGGAAGGAAAAAGCCACTCACAGATAAAGCCTGTGATATAATTACGTTGCTTTAGATAACCAGTGACATTACTTCCCAAATGATAAGTACTTGTTTTTATCCTTTCTTAATCTCACAAGCCTCTTGTAGTCTTTTAATAGGAAGTGGTGGCAGCTGTGAAGGCCACTTGATCATTTGGGTCCTAGCAGAGCGCGAGGCTGCCCTGCTGATAAACGTTGAGACAGCTCCAGCTATCAGGATCGCTATTAGAGGAGGAAGTGCTGTCTGCAAGGGCAGACCATGCCAGGCAACTTTTCAATGCACTGCTAAATAATTATGTTCCATTATAAACCTTTCCCTTCCCCCTGTTGATTTTACAGAGCCTGATCTTCCCTTGAATTGAGACATGTTGTTTGTATCTGCAATGGGAAGTGAAACGCTGAGCTTGCGGAATGGGGCTGTCAGGGTTGGATCCTACATGGGGCTGAATGACCACAGTATTAGGGGCCGAAACTTGGATCCTGGTGCTGTGCACAGGAGTTCAGCAGCGCTCAGTGTCACAGAGGGGTTATGCAGTGGCTTCGTGACTGGGATCCCGACAAAGGCAGAGGTTGACTGGGGACTGAAAAAAAAGGGGGGCTTATAGTTTAAGCCCTGATCTAGGTCTCAGGAAATCTGGCTCAGTTTCCCGTCCTTGGTTTTGATCTGTCACTCACTGCCCTCCTTTTCCATTTCTTAGATGTCAATGGAAATTATTTCTCCTTTTGGCCAACTCTTAGGATTATAGGATCTTAAGATAAAGACTCTGTCATCCGTACAGAATATCAAGATCAGCAGGCTGTCTGTCTTAGTTGGGATATTGAGATGTTACTGTACCAGAAATCCCATTTCTCTGGTCTGTGACTCGTGTGACCAACTTTCTTTGTAAAGATGCCCATCATTCTCCATTACAAGCTTCCCCCATCATTTCTGCAGGAATTTCATCTGAAGGGCAAAAAATAACTTGATGACCGTGACAACAAAACCCCCATTCATGAAAATTCATTTTGAGGTGGCAAAAGCAATTTATTATACCCATATAGCAATTATTGTCGACTTACTGATTCCAAGATTTCATTACTATTTTTAAGAAGACAAGCCATTTGCACTTTTATAGTCTGAGGTCTTTAGGAACACTAATTAGAGCTTTTCAGCACTCCTGGAAGGGAGTAGATTTTATTGTGCACGGTCACTAGGAGGGGAGCAGGGAGTTAAGCCACTTGTCTGTGTGACAGTGAGAAGTCTGTCCTGACAGCTAAGGAGTTAGGGGACCCTTCCTTGGCTTTTGTTGCCTGATTGTTGCCCCTTGGCTTATCCAAGGAGATGGTCCTTAGGCTCCCTTGGAAGAGCAGAGAAAAAGACACCTCCAGGTGGCAACTCAACCTACTGAACATCCACACCTCCACTCACTAAAATAAATTTCCGAGGACCCTAACTAAGGTGCTGCTGGCAAATTACTGAAGTTAGATGAAGTGAAGCTGAGCTGAGGCCACCTCACCCTAATTCTGCTTCCCTCGAAGCCAGGAGAGCAGAGAGGAGGAGTAACTCTGGGGAAGGTATGTACTATCCAAACCCAGGGTGGTTGCGTGAGTTTGAGTGAGACATGAAGGAGTGGGAAAGGGAAGAGTGGTCCTGGGATTTAAACAGCGAGATGCATCTCTCATGCCGCCACAGTGGACGTGTATGAGGTGAGATGCTTTTATCGCTCTCTTGGCTGGAAGCCCTAAGGGCATGTTTTTCTGTTTCTGGGTGCTCCATCTGAGCTCCATCTGAATTGCAGGTGAGCTTAGCGCTTCAAACTTTGTACGTGAAGAATGCTGTAAAATGCAACGTACTTTGAAATCTCATGCTCTGGACATGCAGCGGTTTTGCCCTGTGCTGGTGTCGTCCTCTTTTCCCTGCTCACGAGGGGAATAATTGTATCTGTTTACACTGCAGAGGAGACAGAGCCACAAGAAGCTCATGTGGAATTAGGGCGAGGGGTCAGAGAAAAAGAAGACAATGGGAGTTTGACAAGTGGGTGTTTGACGGGCATATAAGGAAGATGACAATCTAGGCAATTCCTGTGCTCTGAGCGTTGCAGGAGAATCGAGAATGGGTAGTTACAGACTGTTCACTCAGACAGACAGAGGAGTTGAAAGGTGGTTGCGGGAAGTTAATTTTTAGTCTTTTTTCAACATAAGTGTGTTTTATAGAATATGTGTGTATATTAACACTATATATTTATGCTTATTTAGGAAAATAAGAGATAAAACCATATATGTGTATAAAGAAACACATGCCTGGTGGGGTGTGCCTCTTGGACTATGAAATCTAGTTGTCTCATGCTGTAGGCAGAGTCACCTCAAGGTCTGGGTCACAGAGGCAGCTGCCTGGGCGCCCTGTGGAGGGACAAACATACCACGCATTGCCAGCTCCTGCCACCTCTCCTAGGCAGACTGAAGCACCAAGTGGCGGCAGGTCACAGTCAAGGACCTGTACGCTGCCAAGGGAGTGTCAGAAGATACTCAGGGAGGGTGTCCCTTGTGGTAAGTGTTACCACAGCCTTGTGCAGCCAAGTCACATAACCCCGCTCCTAGATTTACCAAGCTCCGCCTGAAAGTGCCACAGTGATCAGAGGAAGGGGTTTGCAGGCCTGATGGAGTGCTGTCGTTGGCAGGTCACACTTTTAGACAGCCCTGATAAAAGCAGCCATGCTGTTAAATGCATTAGTCATTAGGCATTTCATTACCTCTTTTCACCTAGGACTCAGCCGACCTCTAATGACCAATATTTGTGTTCAGAAGAATAGGGTTGAATTGAAACAAGCACTGTGAGAAAGTCTAATGGCAATTGAAGTGACTTCTTGCCTAAGGTCATGCAGGAAGCCTGTGGCAGAAACCAACTCAGCCATGAAACCAAAGCCATTCCTTGCTGCTGGAGTCACTGTGTTCCATCTACCAGGCTGTGCTCCTGAGGACAAGTGAGAAGGAGGAAATCCTTTCACAGTCCTGGAAACTGGGGGCTCCGTCCCCTTGCCCCTGGAGGTGGTGGAAAGACTCATTGTCTCCTGGACACCAGCCATAGAGACGTCCTGAGGCTCTCCTGCAGAGCACAGGGAGGGAAACTGCAGGCCAGAGGGAGGGCCCACGGCTGGAAAATTTCCTGTGATAATGGGAAGAAGGAGAGAGGAGAGGCACCAGTGCCTGGGTCGAGAAGAGCCCTTTCTGTTCTTCTAACAGCTGCCTCTGGGGCATCACAGCTACACACTTCTGATGTGGGGTCCTGTCCTCCAGAACAAAGCGAACCACATAGAAACTTTGACCCAGAACTTGTGTGTGGAGACCCTTTTGGCATGGGAAAAATGAAGAGCGTCCAAAAGGACGCTACAGAAATTCAGGTATATAGATACTACACTGAAAAGACTGGGGTACTCTCTCCCAGTTAGTTGCCTGAGCCAGATGGTAGAAAGAAGAAGGATATTATTAGAAAAACTAAGCTTTTTCGAGGGGGGAAAAACTGAATAGAAAACAGATTGCTGCAAGGCACTTGAATTCTCTGCTCATTTTTGGTGTCAAAATTACCTAAAGGATGTTGACAAACTAAGAAAAGCTTAGGAAACCAAACAGATAATAAACCCTGATAACCAGCAGGCTCCTCAAAGACCCTGCATGCCTCAGGAAGGGGAATTCCAGTGAAAATCACCACATTTCCAAACTGCTGGGTTTAGTGTTAATCTTCTGGAGCTGTTTTTAAACAAGGTCTGCAGCAGCTTATGTAGCCAGCTGAGCAGATGATGTGAATAAAAGAAATGAGCCACAGATCAAAAAAAAGTCTACATGGTTTGGCTTTTAATTTTACCTCTTCGTCTTTTACCCAGATGTGGTTGTGGGTACGTATCAGCCAAGAAATTGCAGGTGGCATGGTTATCTTGCTATTTACTGTGCGATGATGCTGCTACCAGCTATTCAATAATAGGAAATGACTAATGATGTGGTGGAAATTATGAACCAGGATTAATAAAACTTGAAAAGGAACAGTCTGGTCCGTTTGATCCTCTGAAGAGGAAGTCTGTCTGTGTACAAGTCTTTTCCCTGAGGTGATGTTCTTATTAGTCTGATCTGAGTAGGGAGCAAAGGGAACGGAGTTTGGAAGTGGCTTAAAAAGAAGACAGTAAAAGAGGACATGAAGTATTGTCAAACATCCCTGGGTGACAGGCTCCTTTCTAATGCTGCCTTGCAGGAGGGTGGTGGTAAGTCACAGAAAAGCAGTTCCAGTCTGCATGTCACTTGCAAGTGAAAAGGAATTTCTTGGAGAGCTGCATTTGACTCTGGTCCGATTTTGCTGCTCTTTCTCCTGCCAAGTCCTCCTTGAGTCATTTTGCTTGACGAGGGACTGCAGTGCCGGGCTCCTTCCAAGTGCGGCTCAGCCTTGGGAACAGGAGGTGCCACCTTCTGAGTGCCGTAGCAGCGATGTAATTTCTTGGTGGAGAGCTGGAGGCAGATGGCTTTTCATAGGGCTGTTGCAGGTGCCATGCTTTGAAAGCAAAAATGTGCCTTTAAAAATCAGGCCCAAGAAAGGGAAGCAGAGGGCCTGAATGGAGTAAAATCCTGAACTGAGCTTAATGGAAGAGGGTTCTGGACATATATCCTAAAATGAGTGCGGAAGTCTTGGAGAACTGATTTTCCTGGGTAAAACCACCACCATCTGAGACGGCACCGAGATGGAAGTGTGTTTGATGTGGCAAGGCTGACAGCGAGGACACATGGTGGATTCTGGGTTGTTACCACAAACGAACGGTCCCCCATGTCTAAGAGCTGTGTAGCAGCGGTTCTAGGTCTATCTCCAAGTCTGTAATGGACAGGGTGATGTGGCAGGGTAGGAGATAAATAGGGCCATACAAGTCATGGTAGTGAGGATATAAGGGAGCTCTTGAATAGAGGCTGGGGAAGCTGCCCCCCCCAAACCCCCTTCCATTTCCCGGAGAGGAGACTTGGGGTTTCGTGGTCAAAACTGATGGCTTTCGCTTCAACCCGCTGAGCTCGGGATTGTACTGGATTGAATTAGAGAGAGGGGCTTAGGGGAGGCAGGAGGAGTGAGAGCACAAGAGAAGGGAAGAATTGGAAGGCAAGAACAGACTGCTGTACCCTTGTCCCCAGGGGAGCTCTTTTTGGTACACGCTGGTGCGGAAGCATGGCCCACAGCCCTGAGTTTCAGACCCTGAACTGCATTATAGTGGTTCATTGCTTGCTGCAATTTTCTGTGAAGTCCCCAAAGTCTCTCCCTTGGCATGTATCAGGCATAAAATATGGACCATCATGTAACTGAAACTCAGGCCGTTTAAAGAGAGCATGAGCAATCACAGGAGAGGATTGTGCTTGCTCTGGTTCACAGGACGGCAGCTGCCTGCTCATCCTACCCTGCAGTTTACTCATTGCCTGATAGAAAACATCTTTCTGTTGCTGACATCGCAGGAGCGTGTCATGGTGGCCACAAACACTGGCGAGGTGGGGCCATGCAGCTACTGAGTGTGTCCACAGGGCACTAATGCAACCCACTGGCAAAAGAACCAGCATTCTTTATTTTTTTGAGTGGCACTGTGAGCACTCAGAGGTTTATCTTCATGGTAGTCTCCAAGTTCACTAGGTTCATTAAGATAGTGTAAATCAGTTGCATCCACTCCGGCCACACTTCTAGCAGCTGAGGATCTGGCTTCAGTCTCATCTGCTTCATCAATCCAGACAGAGCGGTCGTTACCTGGTATTTGGACCTCAGGCTTTTAAAGGAATGAACATGTGGTTGCGTTTCAGTGTGTGTGTGGAGGACAAGTCGCCCCCTTGGATTTCAGAGTTTGCTGCTTGGGCCAAGGGACAATGTCAGTGTGTGAGTTTGAGCCCCAGAGGAGTGCAGGTAGCCCCCAGGTAGGGGGGTAGTTTGTGAGAGGCCGCACACCCCTCCTCTCCCATCTCTTGGGTTGTCTCCTCCTCCTTTCCCCTATGCCAGCTTTCTTTTTCTCACTCCTCCTCTGGCTTCCTCTTATTCTTTCAAATAACTTATGTTTTAAAGTGAAACTCGGCTATACAACTGGTTTTATATTTATAAATTGTATTGGGCTGACCCTCTCCTTACCTCTGAGCTGGTATTTTTAAAAGCCCCATTGTTTCCCGCTGCTTCAGAAGGTTAAAAGTCCAATCTCATTACAAATGCCGTGCATATGTTGTTGTTTAGTATTATATCATTACCTAAAACTGCACAGCCAATCATAACTCTGATGGACTGTGTCTCACGTCATCATACGGGTGGGATGGAGCCACTGATCTTTTTTTAAAGACATTAAATCCTGGTCCCTGCTTTGTAATATCTGAGGATCTTCCTTTTGTCCTTTTGGTATCATAAAGCATTTTCCCTCTCTGCTTGGGCAAGACAAAGAAACAGTCAGGGCTTGAAATCCCAGAATCAGCTTTGATCATGCTGCTTTTGGGAAAGTAAGGGCAGATGACTTTGTCTTGGTGGAATGTTCCTCCCTGTGAATGCTTTTGAAGTTATTTTTCTTATTATTTCCCCCTTGATTTAAACCGACCTACTAGATTTTTGTTGCTGTTGTCTTATTCATAAGCTATGCACCAAGTTGCTCTTTTTCTTAGTTTTTTTGCCCAAAGAAGATTTTCTTGACACCAAGTTCATTATCTACTAAGGTGAACAGAAACCTGCCTAATACTTTGATCAAATTAAATTTACAATGTCACCTGTACCTTTTTCTAATTCACCACTAGGAGTTCTCAATACTGAATCTTTAGTTTCAAAAGACTTTGCTTGTGTTTAGGGTGGACCTGGTCCTGTCATGCTTAAGTAACAGTTGTATCTAGGCCAGCGTATTCACAATATACTGTAACTGGTCCCCAGAAAGAAAATAAATGATCAGTCCTTGATTGTGGGGAACAAATTGCAGCTTAGTTGAAGCCAGAAGGAACAAATATAATGCCCTGACCCCATTGCTATTGAACTACAGGAGATTTCAAGCCAAAGACTGCCTCCGTTGAGCGAATCTTACCCCAAAAGGTTAATGATAAAGGTAAGGCTCTCACATACAGCCTTGGCGTCAATTTTGGAAGTGGTAATAATGGGAATAACATCTTTGTGTTACTGCTTCATCCACAAAAGCAGCCTGGGCTCGGCAGTGGTTCCCTCTCTCTATTCCTTCCGTAGAACAGAAGTATTTGCAGAACAGTGTCTGCTCTTTGTAGAAACAGATGCTCAACCTATTTGTTTTTCTTCTTTTTGCTCTAAGCTAGACGAGTATAATGTTCTCTTGAGTTGTAAAAGACTGGTTTTGTATCTCACAGTCACGTTTCAGTATCAGCAAATATTTTAGATATGAGTTAAGAGAGGTACCCCACTGACAGAAGAAGGCTGGCGGAGCTTGTAGTATCACGTCGTAAATTCCCTCTTCTGCTATGAAAATGTAATAAAATATGTGCCACGGCAGATTTACAATGACAATGCTGCTGCTGTGTTAAGGCAACTATTTTATCTCCTTGTTTTAAAACACCGTTTTTACTGTACTACACACAATGAGTACTTCCTCCAAGAAACAATGCCTACGAGCTTCACGTTAAGCCAATATGATATCATAGTGACTCTTCAGCAGCTTGTTACACCATTATCTCTCTCCTGCTAATAAAGTTCAGGACTGAAAATTTACATGCAAATGTTTTATTTCAGCTATCATTACACTCAGCTTATCGTGAGCCTGGTAGTGCCCCCACCCCCTTACATCATCCTTGGAAAAATTTAGTTCAATATGTCTTTTATAGTCTTACTGCAATGTTATATTTTTGAGCCTGACCACACACATGTCATGGGCTTCCCAGTTAGCTACAGCCTGATCCTACCGGGTGGTGCGGGTAGGCAGGGTCTTGCTGGCCTGGGGAGCTCTATTAACTCAGGGTGATTCTGTACAGGATGGGGGTAGCATGGGACAGGGCTATGAGTAAAGTGGTCCGTGTCCCCAGGTAAATCACTTCACTTCTCATTTGTTCCGGCTCTACTTAGGTGTCTCTGGCTGTTTCCCAAGTGCCTCATCCAGGCATATCGGTGTTTTCCTTCTCACTGCCTTTTTTGTTGTTGGGTTCTGACTTGAAAAAGAGAAGTTGAGATGACAACCTTTTTATTAAATATTAAGGCTTCTCCCATCTCCCCCTGTTAATGTTGTCCTAGAGGTGTCAGAGCTTGTCTGATGTTGCTGCCCATCTGATTCAGCAAGTGCTTATGTCTGTTGCGGTCCTGTGAGCACTCATTCATCCTACAAACTGCAGTCAGAAGTGAGAAGAAAAGAAGAGAGGTACCAATGATTGAGCACATGTAATATCAAACAAATAAAACAGTATGGCTTCTGAGCAGCTCACCAAAATATTCCAGTAGGTCATATGCTTTCAGAGGGATGGTGGGGGGCAGGAGCTGGCATCTCCTTCATGTATATTACTTTGGCACTCGAGAGGCCTTGCTATAGATCCAAAGGCCTGAGAGATAAATAGATGCTGTTACGCTAGATCCTAGATGCTGTTTGGTTTGGTCTGTGTTGGTATTGTCATTACAGCATTGTGACTTTTAATGAGCAATGTGATGGGAAATTCTACATGCAACAATAATAAGCAATAACACAAGTACGTATGTGAGAATTTCGAGACGCTGAACCTGGGAGCAGGAAGGTGTAGTTATTTAGTTATTGCTGTTTTCATACTTAAGGAATGTGCATAACTTTTATCCAGATCATTTTTCCAGTGGACTAAAAAGGTCTGTGAATTTTTTCGTAGCACACTCACTGGATACATGAAAGTTGACCTTATTTAAAATTTTCTGACTCTTTTGTTGTTAAGATAATAAAATTAATTTCCTTTTAAGGCAATTGCTCTAATTACTAAGGAGATATCCCATGACTGTTGTGATTGACTTTAATTTGTTAATATGTGTTTATGTGAATGCCTTAGTATAATGACAATGATAAAATTGAGGTTTATGCCTCCATGCTTCCCAAAGACACAGGGGAATAAGCTGATCTCATGGGTCTTTTTTTTAAGTGCTCACCGACTATTTTTCCTTCTTTGTCCAAATTGTACTTACAAAATTGTACAACTGCTTCCTCTCCATGTTTGCAGCTCTAGATAGTCCGTACTGTCAACACCGAGGTAACTCCCACAGACTAGAAGATTGCTAAAGCCAAGCAAACCTTACCTTACTACTTTCCTACTCTGTCACTGAGCAGGCTGAAGAAGACTTTTTGGAAGAACAGCAAAGGAGCCTCCAGATACTAACATCAGAGGCTGTGGTCATTGTAATTCTTAGATAAAAAATATCACATGTAGTCATGGGAAGAGAGCGGGAGAGGAAGCAGCAATTGGAAGAGTGAGTAAAGATTAGCTACACAGATTGGCATTTTCAAAAATTCCTATCAGATTAGAAATATGTGTTACGTTAACTGACTTGTGATCCTTCATCATTCATACACATCTGGGAACGTCACTACAAGCGGTGAAGGGGATCACCTTGGAACGGCGGAAGAAGAACATAAAATCTGACATCAAAAGCAGTTGTCTGGGTAAGAAGAGCTTTCTACTGAGGAACACAGACAAGTTCCCGAGTCATGAAAAGCACATCTTTTTCAGAATTGCATCAAAATAGCTGCAAAATCTTGCATTTTGTTATTTACAAAATGAATTTTTCTCATTTTGACATAAACTAGAATTGATATTTTCATTTCTTCAGTGGCTGCAGCACATTGCTGTGTCACCGAATCCATCTGCTGCACAACTGTCGGGATTGTGGCGCTTCAAACACACAGTGGCTGAAATACCATTCAGTTGACAAATCCTTGCTCAGCAGATCAACGGTCACGTAAACAAAAGGCACCAGTAAGGAGGAGCCTGGGCCCCATGGTATACAAAAATATTGCAACTACAACTGCTTCTAAATCTTCGCTGTTTACTTCTTGATACTTAAGAGACCAGTGGAAAGAAGTAGCTACAATGATGTGTCTGCAGGTTAGTGAAAGCCTGGCTCTGTGTTTGAAGCAATTAGAGCAAGTCATAGAAGAACACTGATGAAAATGAAAGGAAGAGTCAAAACGGCTTTCACTGTTACTCCAGGTCACCAGAGGAGGCTCAACCAACCAGTGATTTAAGATTAACACGTGCATCAACACATACGGACAATTATAGTCAAGCCAGGAACTGTTTTTTTCTATGGCCATGAGGAAAGTTAACTATTGTATCCTAAGTCATCTGACATTTTTTCCCAAACAGCAGAAGTTCCTTTCTCCTTCTGGAGAACTTTGCATTTTGCAAGGGAGTGTGTTTACAATAGATTCCCACATCAGAAGTGGTGACATCAGTGATTCCTCTTGCAATTTCCCATCAGTACCCTGGGGATAGGGCTGGCCTTCCTTCAATAGCACATGCTGAGATGTGGGGACAGCAGGGGCTGTAACACACCAAATCGCTAGTGCTTTCACTAAGCATGAAAGCCAGTGAAAATGGCAGGAGTACCCACAATGCACAGCCTGTATCAGGCTCTGCTTGCTCTTAATTTCAGTGCTCAGTGACAATTAACATGTTGTTGCCCAGCAGTGACAGAAAGCAGCGGCTGTGTTGCTGTAGCCATGTAATAGAAGGAATTTTGATGTTCGGTTCCAAACTAAGCAGGAATGGAGGTATTTTTACCAGTGCAGCACGCACTTTATTTGTGTGGATTATCTCCAGGTGTGGGTAACACGAAGGACAGACGAGCGTGGATTCACTGGGTAGGGTGCTCATTAGCTCATCCTTCATTTGCTACTGCTCCTTTTGCTTTTCAGGTTCTGGGGGCAAGCTAAGGTGGCCTGAGCCAGACACTAGATTATCCCCCTCCTACACTTTGGTCTCTGCAGCCCCAGGAGAAGGTCGAATCCACTCCCTCCTCTCCCTTGAGGGGAATCCGTGTTGTCCCAAGAGGATCTGCATGTGTTGCCATGCTGGAAGCTCTGCATATTCCTCCTACTCCTGTATAACTCCACATGCTGATGAGTCTGCTGCAGGTGGTTTGGGGGTGTGGGTTATCTGCAGTTTTATTTCTAAGGGGGTGAGCTGTCTGGCAAATGAAAAATAGGCTTTTCACTGAGTTACGCTGAATATGACTTTACTCGGGTTTGGTTTTTTTTTTGTTTTTTGTTTTTTTTTGCATTGATGCATATGCTGGGGATGTTCATCTCCAGTGAAATGCTTTAATACGCACTTCACATGACTCCTGGAGACTTCAAGCATTGTCAAAAAGAGATTGGGCTTGTTTAGGATTTGAGAAACAACTTGTTGAGGTCATTTGAGTACCCATGATTTAGCAAACTGCTAAGTGGTTACTTGATAACATACCTGTTAGCTTGATGCTACTGTTCTAGGCATCTGATGAACATCAGCAGCAGAGCTGATAGGTAACTAATAATTTAATTTGGTTGCTAAATGCTTATTTGGCCACTGAGTTACCTGTTTGTTAGAGTTTCAGGTGGTCATCAGAAGCGATCAGTCTTTTGATCACTTAGTCATTGCTTGGATGTACAGTGGGATGGATCAGTTGTTAACAGCGCATTTTCAAACCCGATCTGTAGAAGTCAGTTTATGTTCCCAAACAAGGACTAGGACTCTAACGAATTTTAGACTATTATATGACTTTCCCAAGGCGACGCCCCTCACCAGAGGAACTTTAAAGGTTTGTTACAAAGATGGTTGGAGCTAATCCGACTGAGGTTGCCTGGGCGGAAAGCATGTGTGTGTGTATTTATGTATCCCCACACACCATGTGTTTCTCTTCTGTGCAGTCAGGAAACAGATTCCTCCTCCTGCTATGTGTATTCATCAGGTGTTATCTGACCTCAGGTCCTACTTGAGGAAACATTGAACTGAGGCTGATGGAAGATTTTGCCCAAGTAATGGCATCGTTAACAGCACCTGTGATAAAAGTGGAGTGTCACCCACCGTGATGGTATGGAGCATTGCATGATAGCTGGGATGTCTGTGAAATCTGTACAAAATTAACTACAGCTGCACAATAGGTGATTAAACTAGTTTTCTCGTGGTGTAACTCAGCCCTCTTTAATACTCATTTAAGAATTCTTTTTCTTTTATAGGACTGTAATATGCATGAGCCCATTCCTTTCCACCCTTCCTGTTACTCTACAGCAATGCCTTATTTAGTACCCTACTTTTATTTTTATTGCAGTCAATCTCTTCTCCACAGCCTCTGTCCTGGGAAGCTTAGCCAAGCAATGGGGAACTTCTTGGTTGGGAAAGTGATGGAAAAGTAACAGAACCACACCAAATTTGTTATACTAGTCCCACGGCAGAAGTAGCTTTCCCAGAGAAAGATTGGCACGGGGTAAATTCCTCTCCTGTTTCTGTCTTCACACCTCTGAACCCACCTATGTGGAGTCTGTGTGGGACACGATTATGTCACTTCTTCAGTCTCCTCAGGTCCTTTTGTGGGATAAGAGGAAATTCCTCCCAAGCCTCTGTGGAGCTGGTCTGTAACCTCTGCAAAACCTGTGAAATCTGAAGGATGAGGCTTTCTTGCAAATATGCTTGGATCTGGTAACCACTGCAGGAGCTTTTCCTGAAGGAGAGGAGAAATTGCTAGATCTACTTCTGGTAAAATCCTGATGTAGTTCATCTCAAGTCAACTGGCTACGTTTGCTGACAACTGAGGATCTATTTCCTATAAAGTGAGAAATGTCCTGTAAAAAGGGGCCATAAACAAAGCAAGTTTTCAAAGACATTGAATGCAGTGTATCAAGATTGCCAGCGTGTATCATTCAAAGCTCGTGAATTTGTCACCACAAGCACAAAACCAGAGCAATTTGGGTTCTTTTTCCATCAGTCCCCGGGAATGGTTGTGCGTCTCTAATCCGATCAGCAAAATGTGAGCCAGAGAATTTCACCGTGTGGTTCCTGGGTAGAGTTCAACAGCTCGTGTGTCAGACTGTCTGCTGCCTATGAGAGGATGCGTTATGCCATCTTGACTTAAAGACTTCAAATGAGAAAGAACGGAACATATCCCACAGGTAATTGTTCCAATGGCTAACTGTCCTCACTGCTAAAATACACCTTTTGCTTTTTTGCCTCTGTGATTAATCTTTTAAGATTTTCAAATCTGTGAGGATTTGAAACCCGTTTTAATTTTTAATGAGGCTGAAATTCTTACATAATAACAAGCTGCTGGGACGTGGGGCTTTGAACAAAGTATTTAATAATACAAGACCAGCAATAAAATGGATAGAGTTGGAGGGACTGATACCGACAACTTACCTAGTCTTTCCAGTAGCAGAAGGTAACTTCTGAGTTGTATTTTTTTACTGAAGACATGAAGACTTTTTTCCAGAGAATGAATGAATGCAGCCTGATCAAAGAGACTCCCATCTAGTGAAATGAAACAGATTTTAAATATATTTATCCATTAAAATGTTGTGCTGAGCTTCTCTTGGTCCCTACTGAGCAGAAGACACCTATCCTGTTCACCTCTAATCCCGGAAGCTCATTGCGTCTACCAGCCCTGTTTGCAGCGAGACGCTTGCGGGAGACGAGACCTTGGCATGGGAGGTTGCTTGTCTCCGAGGGCTGTTGGAAGGGGAGCAGAATTCCTTGTCTGCCTCCGTCCACCCACGCAAACAGGAAGGGGTCCGTGCCAGATGATAAGTCCAATTTACCATCCAGGGTAACTAGATGCCAGAGAGGATTGTTTTCATTTCCACGGGATTTCTAATTAAGGGACATGCTTTAACTGTGTTTTCAATGGCTGAACATCCAAATGACAGTTTGATATGAGCAATTTGTCTGGCAGGCTAGATAAATTCATACCAAAGCTAAAGGATTTTCCGTTTAAAATGGGTGCACATCCTTAGCTGCGAATTGGATCAAACATTCCCGTAACTAAAGAATCCCCTTTATATAACAGCTTCTTTTTAACCTCCATTCTTTGCACTCTTGATGATCAAAGTCTCTCTTTCTCCTGATTTGTCCTCAGTCGTTGACTCTGCCAAGTGCCTGTTTTTTTCTGAACTCCCAGTCTTGTTCCAGTTTGATGAATGAAGGGAAATGTCTATTCCTATTTCTGCTGCCCCGCCCGGCCCTAACGAGCAGTAGCATTGTCCGACTGACTCCTGGGGGAATTTGCTACCTGCAGAGCTGTCAGGCTGGGCTGGGGCAGCTGCATTTCTTTTGATCCTTTGTTTTCTGGAGATGTGATCCACCGCCTGGAGAACAGGTAGACAGGAAAGGTGCTGCTCTCTTTCTGTCCAGGGAAGCGAGGCGCAACACGATTAGGCTGTTAGGCTCCATATGTTTTTGGAATATTGGAAATCCATCCAGCCATGAAAGATGTTGCTTTGGTTGAGGACATACTGCCTTTTATCGCGCTCACAGAAATAGATCAAAGACACGGTCGTGATATACGTGGCCGGCAGAGGTGAGGCGGGCAGACGTTAAGTGGGTTTGTTCCTGTAGGATTTCTAGTATGAAACGCTCTTGATAACTTTGCCAGGTTCAGCTAGAAAGACTTTGACATTTAGTGTAGCTTAATAAGAACTGTGAGCTTTGAAGGTTACATGATTGCATGTTCTCCCTTCCCCCCATCATCACATGGCACCATTCAAAATATGTCTGAGTGGAGAATACAGTTATTTTTGGTACTGGCCCAGAAACTTATCAGGTGAAGTGCAATTAATGAATCAAGTGCCTTAAAAATATCTGCCCAGAAGCAGCAGGTACTCTTTTGGTGACTGAGTGCAAGAATTTCATTCAGAAGAATGGCATGGAAAAAGCCTTTCTTACATCATTTCTTCACAGTATATTTGTCCTGCTGCTTCCTGGGACTTTTATATTTTTGCTACACCAATAAAAATCTCCCTGCACCTTGGCAAATCACAAGACTGAAAAAAATCTCAGTTTGTATGTGCTCAGCGGAGATTTAGCTGTAATCCTTGAGGGTTTGTCTGCCCTAAATGTAACTGCAGCCCAGGCAGCTGGGACAGGCCCCCCCATGGCGCTGGAAGGGGTCTCAACATGACTGCGGAGGTGCCTGCTCTGGGAGGGGGATGCAGGTTGGCTTTAGAGCTTGTTCCACCTGTGCTCGTCTTTCCTGAGTCATAAAATGCCAGAAAATGTACAGGTGGAATCTACGATTTAAATTCAGAGGGTACCAGGACTGCCACAAGGATGGAGGAAGGGGAAGATGGGAGCAAGGAGTCTTCCAAGGTTATGTCTGAAGAAGCGGTGCGAGGAAACTGAACAGGACTTGCAGAGAGATGGGTGCCATTAGGCCAAGGGAAACTGAGAATGGGTACGAGTAATGGGATAGAGTCAGTTGGGTGGGAAAGGACACACAGAGCTGGAGGCAGGGAATTGCATGGGGATAATAAAATCAGGAATGCATGGGATAGAAACAGTAGTCTGTGACAGAGAAGGGGAGGAGGAAGCAGGGACAGAGAAGCAATTTTTGTGGAGAAGATGCATAAATAGGTCAGACAGTGGGGACTAGCTTGACCACGCAAAAGGAGGCAAAGTGTTATAAGGGGGAGAGCGAGACTGCGTGTGAAATTGGGAACTCAGGTGAGCTGATGCCGAGAGGAGACCAGTGCTGGCACAAAAGCTACAGGTGGTTCTCAAACAAAATCAGTTTGAAAGGAGTCAGATTTTGGGACAACAGTGGGCAGGTCCGTGTCCATTTGTTCTCCAGGCTGGAACGAGACCTGGGGCCAGGGGCACACCATCCCACCACATCTGAATTCCTCTCCACCTCTGCTATCTGTAGTAGAGCATGCCTAAGGCCAGTGAAGAAAAATAATGGGTCCAACCTAGAAAAAAGGTGCGTACATCATTGCCTGCGCTCCGAGAACGTAAGGCGCAGGCAGTCTTGACCTGCGTATTTTCTAAGTGTGGAATGATGGAATTTGCAACTGTACTAACATCCTCTGAACGTAGTGTTGGTGAATAACACAGCAATGGGTTAAGGAGACAGGGAAGGTTTGCACTGTTCAGAAAGGAACAGCTTTAGCAGATAAGTAATTAGAGATAACAAAGGTGGAGAGCAGAGGGATGATACATCCTGGCTGAAATACCCGTCTTTATTAGTAAAGCCAAGAAGGAAGGACTGTCTCTGTGTTCTTATTTTCTATAATAAAAATGTTTGATAGTCCCAAAAGAGGTCACGGCTCCGGTGCTGGGCACTCAACGCTGTGATGGGAAGATGGTATTTGCATTAAGGAGCCTAGAGTTCAAATAGCCGAGGCAGAGACGGAGTGGGAGAGGAGCAAGAGCACTGAGAGGTAAAGCAGGTGGCAATGGTTAGTGGCAGAGCCGATCCCTGAACTTCTGAATCCCAGTGCACTGATGGGTCTGTTAAATCGTGCTGCTCTTTGCACTCGTACTGAAGCCAAAAGGATGTCTGAGTAAATGCTCAAGGCTAAAAGTGCTATGGGATTTCTGCCCTAGAAACCAGAAGCCAAAATGGGTTGATTTTATTTTTGAAGGAAAAAGCAAATGGATTGGTTCCTATTCTGAACGGTCCTGCTGCCACCGTAGCACACAGTGGGGCCTCTGTTAGGAGAGGAGAAATCCCGTTAAAATGAGTAGGACTGCAGCCCTCGAGCCCCGGTGGGAGATGCAGACATACTGAAAGCTGTTTGTATTGGCTGGGAAATACGCAGGTTAATAGTACTTTTAGCATTTACACAGGACCTAGAAACGTCCTCGATGCTTTGCGCAACAAATAAAATAAGTTGTTAATGACTTGTCCTGAAGATTTATATGATGCAATGTTAGTCCTAGACAAGCAAAGTTAGGGCAGCAAGAACAGCAGCTTTGCTTGCGGAGCGCATGAAGTTATGACAGGGAACACACCAGCTTTGTGTTCTCCCTACCCAGCTCAGCCCCTTGCTCCCGGGGCATTGATTTACCCGATGTTTGCGCAGTCAAATTCCATACTAGATCTAGCAGGAATTTATGTGAGTCTTTTTGTATACAAATCTCAACTCCTCTTCCCTCCTCTCAAAAACAGCTGAAAGTGCCAATACATTGCGAGATTTGTTTCTAGGATTTGGCTGGTCATTTTAAAAAAACGAAAGTTTTAAAATGAATTTAAGTGCTTAGTTGCCCTTCTGTACAGTGATGTTTGACTAACAGCAATAAAGCCTTCAGAAGCAGCGAATCTGGATAGTTATGTCACAACTGAAAAAGGGTATGACAGCATATGTTTTAGTTGAGTTTATTTAGGACATCCTGCTGCTAAAATCAGCCTCCAGAATGGTCAAATTTCATAAAAGTAACGTTCAGACTGTTTGTACTCAATTATACGTTTATTTAAAATTTCCTCTTGGTTTACTGATGTAAATGTATTGTTCATTTTTCACATACCAAGCACTGTTGTTTAGTCTCAAGGGAATTATTGTTACAAATTTAACAACTGTGACATATTAAAAAGCACATTTAAGGAAGAAATTAAGGGTTGAGAGGATGTGACCAAATGTTTCCATGGTGTTTTGCCAAAATGTCACTTAAATGCCAGTGCGATTTTCATAGGAGTTGCTCTTTCAGAACTCATCTTGCCCACCAAAAAAATCAAAAAAATCTTGTCTGCATCAGTAGCAGGCTTACTTTCATTGCACTTGCCAGAAAATCATTTCTGAAGTTTTATTTTCATTTTGGAATCTACTTTTAACTGCTGGGTGATTAACACGTTAGTTCTTCGCGTTATGCAGCTGATTAGCGAGGAGGAAGTCGCCAGCTCAGAGTGCGTAAGCAAAAAATGTTCAAATTAGATGCCTCATGTAGGCACCTGCGTCCCTAATTAACAACTAGCCCATATAATGTCAGGAACTGATTTTCAGGAAGTTCTTTGTTCTTTGAAAGTCAGGCCCCAAACTGGGCAATGAAAAATAGAAACATGAAACATCGATGATTACTTCTGAGAAACTTGAGCCTAATGGCGAAGCAAATTGTGAATGGTGCATGTGCAAGTCTGGGAAGTGCTGTCTGTGCTTATTTTTCTATAATTTTCCTTGCCTTTCTAGACTTATTAAAGCAAGATTGTTGCAAGAAGCAGATTCTGACATATGATTTCCTATGAGCAGAGAGTTTTCTGGGGAAAGCTGGAGTAGTGGTAGAAGGCATTCCTGGGAGATATGTCCCCCAAACTAATCTGTGTTAAGTGTTTTAACCTAGAGTAAAGTTTTCTAGAACTGTTTTTCTGCCTGTGTGGAAAACACCTTGGTTGAAAAGCTCCACATGGGATTTTCTCCTCCCTCAGACCTTGTGCTCTACGAAGGTGGGATGAACTAATTGCCATCTGAGCGCTGTCTCCTGATCACCTTCTTCCAGCTGCCTGCTCCAAGTGTGGCGCTTGCTCTGATGCTCAGGTCCGTGGCATGAGGAAAGACGTACGCTGGTTTTCAGTTAGGATGGCTTGAACCCTGCAGTCTTAGCCCAGGCTGGGACTGATGGCCTTGGGCTGAGCTCCTGGGCAGGGGTGTGGAAGGGAGCCCAGTCAGGGCCGTTAAGGTCTATTAATGCCTTCAGGGCCCTGACATAGAGAAGGAGTCCCAGTGCTGATGTCGATCTCACGGGCAATTTGAGAAACAAAGCGGTGTTTTCTTTGCGTTGTGAACCTTATGCAGGATGATTCACTTTGAGAGGATTAAGATAGCTTATGGTGGCCATACTGAAGTGCAAAACAGTAGCACGGAGGGAGTCAGACCTCAGTGACATTGTCCTCTCCCGTAGGCAGGACTGGGTGCTCTCCATTCCACAGCAACGCGTGGTAGATTTTATTTAATTCTCCTGCAAGGCTGTGATGGTGTATGTCCAGAAAAATATAATTTCTTTCCTTTTTGTCTCAAAGCTAGGAATTATTTTCAGTTGTATTAAAAAAAAAAAAAAAAAAGAACATGCCTGAGGATTACAGCTGCCAGAGCCTCTAGGTTTTTCTGAGTTTTCTCCTGGGAAGAGCTTGGTCCTGCCACTTGCTGGAATGTGTTTATCAAATGCCAGATGCATATGGATCAGCTGTTGGGGCATGTGGGGAAGGACTGCGGAGGACTTTTATGCCTGCAGGAGGGACAGTGAGGCAGCAGCTCCTTCGGACAGTTCAAGGGCACACTTGTGATTTGGATGAGCTTAACTAACCGTACATCACTACCGAGACATTGGGGCCCGTGGCTTGGCAACAGCTGTGACATTAAAATGTTTAAGATGTTACCAAAAGAAGCACTTGGCAAAACTTTTTCGACTTCCCCAGACATAAACAACAAATTTTCTCAACAATGGTAGGTTACAACTGGGGGTGAGTCACTAATGTATTTAGAAGGATGTCCTCTCCCTGCGCGGAGGAGACCACAATTGGCTAAATTAAGTCAAGACAGGGTAACCCTCGTGGTTGAGGGGCACAGTGGGGAATTCCCAGATGGCTTTCTGAAATCTGTGTATTACACACCCCTGCTGTTCTGCGTGAGAGCTCTGCAGGAGCTCTCTGAGTCTGTGCAGGGCAGATTCTCCAGTGCTAGGAAGTGGTGTGGCCCTTTGGTATCTGGGCAGATAATCTCATTTGTACCAGCTGAAAGGTCCTCTTGAGGAGCAGACCCTGGTTTCTGTTGCTAGCAAGAAGCTGACTTGGCCATTTCTGGTATTTCCTGTAGTTTATGGGAGGTACCTGCCATGGAATTCAAAGGGGACTTTGAGCATCCTGTGGTTATCTGGAGATAAAATGTAGTCTTTGTATCTGATAAGCCATTTATGAAACTTTGATTTCCACTTTTGAACTAACCTAGTGCTGGGGAGCTTTTATATATGGCCCAAGCTACAGAATAAATTTTTTATGTGACACCTTACTTTGGAAGAGCAAGTGTGGTGAAGATGTAGTGTCCTGATTGGTTCAGAAAAATCCACAGAAAAGATCTCCAACTTGGAGAAATGTATCTTCATTCCTGGAGGATGTAGTAACAGTTTAGCTCGTACAGCTGATTTTACAAAAATATTTATTTCAGTGAAATCAATTCCAGCTCACTTTTAGTTTCTTCCTTTAGTATTTTTCCTTGTTCCTTCTGTGACGAGGTGAGAGTTGCAGCGATGGCATGTAGAAACTCTTGTTTGCAATAACATCACTCTAACGATGCAGTCTGCTGAGGACCACCATAAGGCCCCATGCGGCCATGTGCGCTGACGCACTGACACCAGGATGTCGAAATTCAAATGGGAAAAGCTTCACATCTGCCTGGTAATGTAACAAAGCCATATTAACATTTTCATAACATGTTCTGAAATCAGTTTGGCTTGGCTCGCCATTCAGATACTCAAGCCAGAGAGACTGTCCTGAGAGTGGTGTAAGCAGAGCAGCAATACATCGTAGTGAGTGAGGTTGCAGGACCTTAAAGGCCATTTTAATAAGGCAGTTAATCCCTTGTTTTTCTGCCTTTGCCTACAGGAAAGATGTAAGAAAACCCTGCACACGGCACTGTACAGTGTCGGCACACTGTTTTCATCCTGATGCTCCCTAAAAAATTAATAGGAAGTTCAACCTTTATTTGATGTTTTTTCTGAAGCTCACCTCACGTACCCAAAGCTTAGGGGAAGGAGTGGGTGAAGTACTGTGAGACAGCCACTCTGAGTATCGAAAGAGGAAGTGAAGAGTGTATTTGACTGCAGTCTGCCCATCACAAAAAGATATCTGCAGTGATTTTTCATCTAGCAGCAAAAGAAATAACACGAACTGATAGGAACCCAAGGATGAACATTTCTGGACAGAAAAATGTAAGCAAATGGCAGCACTGAGTAATTAAATGTTGCTGCATTTTACTAAGGGGTGCCTTGAATGCTTCATCACTGAGAGCCTTAATGGCCTTGCAGGGAGGATACTCTAATTCAGCCATAGTTTCGTGGAGTCAGTGCAGGAATTAGAGGTTGAAATCCCATTGCCATTGGGATCAAAGTTTAATTAGGGTGGCTGTAACAATCCCTTCAACCCTTCTTACTTTTTCCTCCAGCTGGGCTTGCCAGGCTGAGTCTGGTGAGGTCCTTGATAACTCTCTGTCTGTGTATGCCTGGACAGATTTTTATTTGCATGCTAGTTTGGGAATTGGTTGTTCTTTGTATGCGTACTTGTATTTACATGTGAACAAGAATATTTGTTCTTCATCAGCCTTTGTTCTCCTATTTTTAAAAGGCTTACTCATCCCCTCAAAGATTAGAATCAGCTCCATCTGATTTAGGTGACAGTTCTCACCCCATGAGCAGCAAGAAATTGAAATGAACTGTTTCTGGAATGAGCCATTGTTGATCCAAGCTGTCCAACAAGTACTTGAATAACAAATATCTCTTACCAAACCAATGCTGGTTCACGAACAGAGAAAAAGAATCAAGTTCACTGGATTGCTTGTTTGCAAAACACAGTTCAGCCCTTTCATTGCCAAAGTCGAGCTGTCAGGAACTAGATCCTTAACTGCTATAAACCAACTCAACTCGTTGACTTCAGTGGGGAGGTGACAACTTACATTAAGTGATCATCCAGCCTCAAAAGTGCAGCGAGACAGCAGCGTGAAAAAAACGAACGATGGGAAACGGTAGCAAAACATTTCAGAATAGCCTCAGAGTTTTCTGGGATAAACTGTAGATATGGGCTGCTTTTTTGCAAAAATAAGTCTTTTTCGTCTCTTGTCACCTATTTCACTTAGTGCTTGCAAAGATCAAATGCAAAGCAAAACTTGTAAGGGGGAATAATGTTAGCCCAAGTGATGCAGCTGGGGGGAACAGACAACCTGAGGAGCAAAAGCTCTTCCTCTTGACAATTTTTGCCCTTCTTTGCATCAGTTGGTTCAATAAAGAATATCACTTGCAGCTAGAGAAACTGCTGTGCTCATGTTGCTGGGTCATCACCATTACAGGAACACCATCTGATCAAACGCATCAGATTTTCCACTGAAGTTGTGTTTATGGGCTTAGCAGTGCAACTGGCTCAAGTATAAAAAATTGTAACAATTTCAAATGTTAGAAATTCAATCATCTGCTCGATCTTCTCTTCTGTGGTTTGGTCAGGAGACAGTTGTATAAGGAGGCGTCGCTCCCAGAGTAGGAACACTGCGAAACAGGACATTCTTTAGACCCAAGTGAGCATTGTGTAGTATTCTGCACCTGTCCCGTTGCTGTGGCTTTTGAAGTTGTGATGTTTGTCTTTGCATAAATATTATGGGGAAATTGTGCCTCCTTGAACCCAAAGCAGATTTGAAATGAGCTGAGCTCAGGGGTCGGTTGCTGTGGATCCCGATGGGGGTAGAGTTAGCGCTAAGTCCAGCAACTGTATAAGGAAGATTCAGTCATCCAAATGAAACAAACCTGAGGAGTAACGTGACTAAAATGTTATTGCCTTACATTGAAAATGGGTCTCTGGGTGGGTGGAGGCCTGAGGGTCTAAAAAGTGGATTCAGTTGGGCTGGAGAGGAATCTTAATTGAGAAGTTCCCCTCCTGTCAGAATGGCAAAAAACATCCTTCAGCACTGAGCGACTTTCTATTAACATTTTAAAAGCTAATTTGTTATCATTTAGCACATTATTTTCATGGCACTTGGAAACGGGAATTAAATAAGGCACGTAATTAAGGGTTATTAGCATTACTTACTACCAGCATTGTTGGAGTGTTTAGAGGCCCTTCTTGGCTTGCTTTTTCCTAAATCATACAGCTTATACAATACATAAGAAGAGCCGGGTCTTCTCCAAAATATTTCCATTTAAGAACACTGTTAACATTAACAGAAATACCCCCCCAAAGTGTAAAGCAACCTTTCTTTTCTAATGAACAGATATTAGCAGCTACTCAAGATGTGCCAGTGACTTCTTGCTCACCTGCCGCTCCTGTAGGATGGATGAAAAAAAATGCAGGTATGAGATTTCTAAGTTACTTCTGCAGCAAGTAATGCCAGCAGAAATGTTTTGAAATAATTAATCTGTAAAAGCGTGTCAATGCCAGGGCATATATTGCATACTTTAATAGTTAATGGGTTGGTGAATCCTGTAGCTGTTATCTTGTTCCAACTTTAGGAGGCATTTCTAACAAACTTCCGTGAAACATAGCAAAAATCTGGAAATCAGCCGTACAGTTTTAAATCATCTGAAAACAAGAACGTTAGTGAATAGCTTCTCCAGTATCCTGTTAAATTTCAGGAGTCCTTCAACATCTGTAATTGGGAATAGCTTGACTTAGTCCAACAAAGCCATAGCAGCTGAAGATTTGGCCCACAAGATATATCCAAAATACTGCAAATTCCTACAAAAAGGAATTCTTTGTCTCCATTAGCATTTCAACACACACTCACTACAGAGATCTCACTGGGGGTAAAGCATTAAAACCCTTTCAAAAGTGGTTTAGTTGGCTAATTAGACAATAAGCATAAACCTGATGCATCCAGCTGTACAAATAAAACGTGACTTTAAAGTTTAATGTCCTGAGCGCACAGAGTAGTCGTGAACTTGGAGCCAAGGCGGGCTGAGAGGAAGGTGGCTGGCTTACAGCTCGGTAGTGGTGTGTCTGAAGGCTGAAACCTTCGGAGAACTAAAAGAGAGTTTATTTTAAGTGTAACTAAAAGGAACTAAGTACCAGTTACCACAAATAGGGTGATCTTTATCTTCCTTTGTTGGCTTACGTGGAGGGAAAAGAATCTTAAAAGACTTGCGCAGCCGCAGGCTGCACAAAGAGGATATCTCCCTCACATTGCTGACATGTCTCTCATTTTTTGGGTGCTACCTTATGGTTGAAGGAAATTAACAGGTCATTTTAATGCCCTCTTACCCCCTCGGCTCCTGGGTAGGTGTGATCAAGTAGCTAAACACATAACTGACATTTCTCCCCTCCACGTTAATGCACCCACCGTGCAATTGTTTAAGGAAAATTAGGCTCCTCTTGTGCAGTTTTCCACTTTGGCTCTCTTGGAGTGGCACCTGTAAGGGCTCACTTTGAGAGATTGCTAATGTGCTAATTACCCGGGACCCAAAAATGCAAGCTGTAAACAAATGAGGACTGTATTTATAATCAATCAATTTTATGACCTTCTGATGGTGATGATATCAGTGGAGTTTACATTGGGAGCCCTTGCACTCCTCCAGGGCAGCTGTGCCCTTATGTTTTAGTTACCGCTCGAAGAAGATTTTGCTAATTTACTTTATAGTAGGCGTACTTAAGAAAAATATTACCTTCCCTAAACAGCTGAGCCCGTTACCAAGTCTCATTTTTAAATAATGAAAATACACGGACTGTCAGTACCTTCAGGGTGTATTGTCAGGTGACGAGCTGTTTTCAAAACATCCACGGCAGAAAGTAATGACTTCAGAGCAAAATATTGTTCTCATTGGTATAAGTTGCCGTGAGACAAATCCCACACCCTCTGATGTCAATGGAAAGACTCCGTTTGACTTCAAAGAGGTCTGGATCAGGCCCTAAAAGAAACATTGCCATCGTAAAACACCACAAATGCTTTATGGGTTATACATTTTTAAAATGCTCTGGTCGCTGGCGATCTTCTGTGCAGTTTACCTGGCTACGTGTAACTTGTAATTTTTGTGTTTGCTTTGCAATGGATTTATGATAGAAGAATGCCCATAAAGTCTGATTTGTGAGGTGTTAAAATGATGTCCTGGAAAGCCACACAATGCCAAGGTATACAAGATGCCCTGTAATACCTCAGCTCGAGGAAGGCTATCCAACTTTCCTGATGTTACTAAGTTCTCACAAAGAAAAACAATGTTGTTTAACCATAGACAGATGTGTTAAAAATAGTTCGATTTGGTGCCCTTGTTCTTTTATTGGAATCGTTAGCTTTTTAATCTGAATTCTAAGGTTAGATTTCGAGGACAGAACTGTTTCCTGCGTTTCCCAGAGCTTTGCTTGGGTGGTTGCTGTTTTGAGCAACTTTTAAAAATGGGACAGGATGGGGGCCCTCTGTGTCTGTGATTATGAGCCCCTCGAGCTGGAAGCCCAGAGATAACTTTATTAGTTCCAAACCAGCAGCAGATGCAAGTTATTCAGCATAATTCCTTTCTCTGGACATTGTACCCTGATTTAAGTGTGCGTTATAAGTGAGATTTGTTCCTTAGGGTTGTTATGGATGTGGCTTTGCAGAGAGGATTGTAGCTCCATTTTTTCGTGCCCCATAGAATCACAGAATCATAGAATTGCCTGGGTTGGAAGGGACCTTTCGGATCATTGAGTCCGACCATCAATCCAACACTGCCAAACCCACCACTAACCCACGTCCCTCAGCACCGCGTCTGCCCAGCTTTTAAATACCTCCAGGGATGGCGACTCCACCACTGCCCTGGGCAGCCTGTTCCAATGCTCGACAACCCTTTCACTGTAGAATTTTTTCCTAATATCCATCCTAAACCTTCCCTGGTGCAACTTGAGGCAATTTCCTCTTGTCCTATCTCCCGTTCCTTGGGAGAAGAGACCGACCCCCCCTGGCTACCCCCTCCTTTCAGGGAGCTGTAGCGAGTGAGAAGGTCTCCCCTCAGCCTCCTTTTCTCCAGGCTGAACACCCCCAGGTCCCTCAGCTGCTCCTCACAAGACTTGTGCTCCAGACCCCTCACCAGCTCCATTGCCCTTCTCTGGACACGCTCCAGTACAGGGGGGAAAAAACCTCCTGTGATGCAATGCCCGAGAAGACCGCGCCGGAGCCCTGATGCTGGATGACGGATTAAATTAGTCATACAGAAGGTGCTCTGGAGCTCTTCTGAGCTTCTGTGAGTTAGTGCTACGCTTATGCCTATGCTTGCTGAACGCCTTTGCCTCCCTGAGATCTTGGCAGGATGGGGATGGGACCTGCTCCTGCCTGTGGGACAGGGGGAGGGGACCACGCCGTCCCCTGGGGACACCCCGCTTCCCTGGGCTGTGCTGAGCAGACGGCTCAGGGCGCCCCTGGGAGAGTCCTACCCTCCTCTCAGAAAGCTGAGATTTGGCGGTCCCGTTCGCAGGGCAGGCAGCCGGCCAGACAGCTGGATTGCCATGGCAAAGACAGTGTCTGGCCTTTTTAAAAGAGAAACTTGCTAGATTTATGTGCGGGAATGGATGTAGTCCTTCTGGAGTTGACGCGGTCTAATGAATGGGATGGGGAGTAAAATACTTTATACTTGCTATCAGGGGTTAACGACTCCTGCCCTCTCCGTTTTCCCCTGCTCATGTTTTCCCTCTCTCCCCCTCCTCTGCTCCCAGTCCCCCCGCTGCGCCTCTGTATTCTCCGAGCAGTGGCACCACCTGGTTTGTTTTCTGTGTCAGGTATATTACAGACTGTCTGTCAGAGGTGAACTGCCACAGCCAGCTCAGCCTTTTCTCTTCTTGTACCTGCTTTAAACTCCCTCCCTGCCTGGCTGCCTCTTGTTACGTTTCCCAGAATGTAACGGTACGCGGAGAAAACAGCTTTTTTGCTTCTTTTTATTTTTTCTGTGGTTAACAGGATGGTGAGGATGGTGTCTCTGCCCGCCCGTGGTCTTGGGAACCCACTTCGTGTGCCCCCATCGCTTTGCCTGTGTGCAAGACCAAGTGCACTCGAGTTACACATCAGAGACTCTGTTTGCCTTTTCTGCTCTCAAAGAAAACACTGATGTGAATTTTCCTCTGTTGATGCCGACTCTGGCTGCATCCCCAGTCCATATCAAAGAGGTCAATAACCCTCCCCAGCTGCCTACATGGAAGGGAAACTTCAGCTTGCGGCTCAGATGGGAGCTCTGGGATAGTTGTACAGGTGCTTGGCCTTAACCCTGAAAGAAGCAGGGCCTTCAGTTCTGGGCCAAAAGCATATCTGGGCCTCAGAGAAGGTACAGAAAGTCCTGGCTTCTTTCAGGGTTGAGGCCAAGCAAAAAGGACAGTAAGAGGAGATTTAATACAACAGTTTGAAGGGCAGCTATGAAGATGATGGGATCAAACTCTTCTTGGCAGTGGCACATGATACAGTAAGGGGCAATGGCCACGGATTGCAGCGTGGGAGGTTCACGTTGGACTTTAGGGAAAACTTTTTTCCTGGGAGGGGAGTGCAGCACTGGAACAGGCTGCGAGTTGTCGGGCGGGGGGAAGGAGAGAAATCTTCATCCCTGTAAGTTTTTAAGGCTCAGCTAGAAATATATTGTTTCACACGTGGCTTTTCCTCAACAGGCACTGGCACAAGCCCAGGTACACAGTTGCTCAACCGTCTCAGGACTGTACCTCTCTTAACAGTCTCATAAACTACACACGAACCCATCCCCTCAGGAAAACTGTGCACATTTTACTGCAAATCTGAAGGGCCAACCCAAAACTTGCCTTGTAGTCAACTCTCCAAACTGTGAAGGAAACATCAGCATAAAGCTGCCCTTGATGCAACCCCCCTGTACATCTGCAATGGGATGGAGACCTTTAATTGTGTCTCCACAAGCTCTTTTGACCTTGGACCACCACGGTGTTTTGGAAATGGGAGAAATGTCTGTATGAACAATTCCCATTCTCCTAGTAATGAGGTTGTTTTCTGCGGGATTCCTTTCTCTGCTGGTGCAGCAACTGGGAATTGTGTGATGAATGATGGACTGGATGGTCCCAAAATTCAGGCGTTGCAATGCTGCCTGGGAAAGTGGGGCTTCTGTGGTCCTAGGTGGGGCCATCCCTTAACGGGACGTTTCCTGGGGGTCACTGCATGTGTGTGCTGCTCACCTTCTGTGTCCCTGACTTGCCGGCCCACAAAGTTGATCGGCAGAAGTGCAAGGGACCACCAGCAGCCACTTCATTCAACAAGAGCAGTATGTTGAATGCATAATGCAGTATATAATGCTAAGTACCATGAATAATCATGTCCGAGGCATATCGAATGGGGCTCTGAAAATTAATGGGCACTTTTGACCTCTTTTCTGTGCCTCGGCTTCTTGCCTATAAAATGGGAAGTGTACCACTTTCCTGTTTTGCAGGGTGAATAGTAATTGATTAATTAATATTACATTGAAACGCTCTTTAGAAAAACCTAGAGAGAAATTACTAATCTTGCCTTTGGAACAGGGTTTGTGTTGCGAAACAAGGCATAGAGAGATGTAGCGCGTAGTGAGGGGTGACCACGTATTGAACAGCCGCTCATTCATTCATTCATCACCGTTCACTGTGTGTGAATAAGATATGTAAAAATTACCTGAAATGATGCTGTAATTAAAGACTCTATCGTGAAACATAAACACAAGGGAGCTGTAGTGAGAGATCTGCTTTCCTTAATTGTCAGTGCTTGATTTTGAAGCCTAAATGCCAGGTTTTTTTAAATGTAATTTTAAATATGGTTCCTCAGGATGGAAAGCTTTTGTTCCAGCAAAGGTCTTTAATTTGATTAGCCAGGAATTGCAGCCCGCGTGTCTTTGAAATGGATGAATTCTTAGAAGCCTGCCTAGAAATGAAAAGCTTGCCAATACAGGTACTAATGTGACTTCAGAGAAAGAATCAAATTGTAGGAGGTTTGGAAACAGCCTTTTATTTATATAGTTTCAGTCACTGAATAGAAACAGTAACTACATCAGGTAACTCAAAGAATGCAGCAAATACAAATATCTGGATTAACAGATGCAGAGACCAGCTAAAATCAAATCTATAATTCAAGTGTATTTATGCAACACGCTGTATAATTCCAAGTGCAAGTTACTGAGATTAAGGTTATATTTTTTTCCAAGTGATTCAAGATGAATAGGGGATCCTAAAACCAATAGACTAATTGTTAAATACTAGAAATAAGTTTCCTCACTGGAGCAGTGGGCAAAAGGATGGCAGTTTGTGCTGCAGAACAACACAGATGAAATATGAATCAGAACCAGTTCTTAGCTCAGAAGTATCAGCAGGACTATAGTTGGTAATAATAAACAATGCTGTTGTTGACATGCGTTTTACAAAAGTTAGGATTGATTTTCGTAGCCAGAAATATTTTCCCTTGGCCCTGCATTTGCAGCACGTTTTCCAAGTGTTTTGCGTTGCCTGTTAGCCTGTGGAACACTAGAGCATCTCTAGCATCACTGGGTGTCTCTTTGCCAAGTTCCAGGAATAGCAGAACAGCTACCAAGAAAGGTCGTTTTGCTGGTATTTCAACTTGCACAGTGAAATGTAAGGCATTTGAAAAATAAGTCTGGGAACTTGGCTGCTGCTCCTTGGGGATTACCCATCCATTCCCCATTCCCTCCGTCACAGACCAAATGGCAGAAGGGAAATGGGAAGGTTTCATGAGAAGAACAAGTTCCTTGCCTGGTTTCTTACACTTCCATCCAGGAAGAGTAACATCTCACTCAAATGGTGCATTATATCATATTGTCCTCTGTCATCTTCCTCCCAGGCATATGGCTAACAGACACTAACCTACGCACGCACGGAGAGGAGACCATTTTCCATCTCATGGTATTGTGGTGCCCTCAGCCCCCTCAGACCAAAGCGAGATACTGCTCAGCAAGGGACATTGGGACGCCCGAGCTGCTGCCGTCTCAACCGTGTTGGGATGATAAAGGGTGTAACAGCAGACCATCTTTCAGGTCTCATTGCAACCCAGAGAACAAGGAGCACAGTCTTACATTTGCTGGTGTACCTGCCATTGGCAGAAGTAGCAGCAGTTTCCGGGGTGGGATAATTTTGCCCAGCATTTTGGTGTGTTGTTGTAGCTTAGAAGGGGAAGAGGTGCACCCCTCACAGTATATTCATTTTATGCTTCTGGTTTTGATCCCTTCCGCCTTTCTTTTGTACTTATAAGTGCTCGGCGGGCTGGGAGCTTCAACTTTGTCTTAACAATTTTGCAACCGCGTTTATCACTGTAGGCTAAACACAATGCCAGCGGGACAAAGACGTGAACTGAGGTGGTGTCTTAGCTCGAGCAGGTTTTCATCTGTTTTACTTAGACCCCTGTGGATGGATTGAGATTATTCTTTGGATCACAGGTTATGCAGAAGTGCCTTCAGCCTGGATGTGAAGACATCATGTACTATAAAGGGGGAAAACAAATCAGTGAGCTGAAGACAGTCTGCTCAAGGCACTGTCTGTGTTCTCAGAGGGATATTTCTGGGGCATTCAGTATGCACAATATTGGCAAGAAAAATCCCTTTTCCGTATTTTTTCTTGCTAACCTGTTCCAGAGTCCTCCCAGGGAAAGACTCTGATTTACCTCTGTGGTCCTTGTGCCCTTTCAACTTGAATAACACTGCAGGCTTTTCCAGACACCCTCAAATAACATGAAGGTGACCCATGAGTTGAACTAATAAACACAACCAGTCGAGCTCCATAGGATCAGGCTTCATTGTCTCAGTTTCACCATCAGCTTTGGTTACTCCAGGCACTCAGAATCAGGGTCCTGAATTTTTCTCCCTTACTGTTATTTCTCTGCTGTGTTTAACCAGCCTCTCATTAAGCTTCAACTGATATTCATTTTTCATGGGAGCTAATTTTTTTGACCCATGCAAACAATTAATGGTTATTCTTAGAGCTTGAGTGTAATGTCTTGCATGCAGCTGCCTTTGATTACCATGTTTCTGAGGCCCCCCTATTATTTTGCCTCCTAAGTAAAGCCTTGTATGATGTTATAGTCACAGATAGCACAGCAAAAACTTTGCAAGTCTGAAAGAACAGAGTGGAAATAGTCGTTAGGAGCTGGAGGCTTCTGTCCTGTTGCATCGTTGCTGCCTGCTCCTGTAGAGCAGGAACTGGAGTTCAGTGACGGGGAAGCAGTGAGAGACTTTCTGCCAGTGAATCTTGAGTCCTGGTGGCCACCGACATTACTCCTGAGTGGAAATCATTCAGTTTTAGCTTTTTCCGCATTTACCAGGCAGTTGGGTGGGGTTGTGGGTCTAACACGTCAAGCCAAGTGGCTGCGGAAGGGCAGAGCTCACTGGGATGGATTCGATGCCTGTGAGATTGGGGCATTATTTTGGAGCAAGCATTCTCCTGCGTAAGTCTAGAGGAGCCTTGATGACTTGCATGGTTGCCGTGAAACTCATTTGCTTGAATTTTTGTTTCGTTCGTTTGTTTTTCCTTAAACCCCTCATCTTTAGTAAATCCTTCCACCCAACAAGGAGTGACTGGGACTTTGATAGAACCTAAGGTGATGGTCTTATATTGTCCTAAACTCCTTATTCTTCAAGTGAAGAAACAGAAATAAATAGAAGATGGGCCTGCATTTCTTGGGGTCAATGAAGGAGCAACTAACACTGCCTGGAGCGATGTCTGTCTTGGGTAGAGTGGTGCACGGCTCCGAATCGTGTTTAGCCTCTACCAGTAATCCCACAACTGCATCCTTCTCTATATAAAGCAACTTACCCAGAAGTTAAAATAAGTCCATTTCTTTACTATAGCAAGGTTTTTAAGTTCGCTTCAGATATGTTACGTACAGGTTTTTTTTAAGCACAGCATTTCAGAACCAGTTCTGCAAAGAGGCTTACCTTTGTGGGTTGCATTAAAATAAGCAAGTACTCAAATCTTCACAGAATTGATGCTCTCAGTAGAGCTGGCCGGATAATTTTCTGTTGCAACAGTTTTCAAATGGTTCAATGGCTGCCAAAACCCAACAAAAACAGTTTAAGAAAAGACACTTTTTCGTTTTAAAACAAAAAGTAGGAAAATGTTGAGGAAAAGGACTTTTTTTTTTCATTTTCCTCTAAATTTTTCGTAGAAAAACAAATCATTTCCTGAGTAGTTCCAGCTTTAAATAGTTCCTTTAACTGTCTTGGTTTCTTGATTGAGAATATAGCAAACTAAGGTTTGGGGGGGGGGGGTGTTGGTTTGTTTTTTTTTTTTTCAAGCAGGCGCGTGTTCACAGAGATTAGCTACAGATAGAGATATGGATAGAGATACTCCGATATATGCGCAGATTTGGCAGATAGGACTTTAGCCACTACAGAGCTTAAAACTACAAAGCAGTTTTGTCAACTATAGAAAGCCCAATGTATTTTTTAAAAATCAGATATTTTTTAACTTCAAGGGTGTAGCCTAGCTTTTAAAGTGGTCATGTTAGAGTCCCCGGTCTGGGAGCCATTGCATGTACGGGTAGCTTTGCGTATTGCAGTCTCTTTGGTCATAGCTACCCAGTGCCAAAAGCGCAGCCTCTGGTTCTGCTCGGTCCCCTGCCTGCTTTCCACCCACACAGGGCACACCAGGAAGGCAGCAGAAGGGCCACCTGCAGTGTGTCCCTCTCTGATGGGCTCTCTGGAAATAGTTGTGTGTTTTGAGTCACCTGCTCAGGGGTTTGGATCTTTTTACTCTACCTATGCCGTCTTTCTTGTGTTTCGGCACAATTTCTTACTCTGCAGCGGGCTCAGCATTGCGGATCTTAGCAGGGGCCTCTAGGTGCTACCAAAACTGCAGATATTAAGAGCAGTTTGTAAGCCTGGGCACCAAAGTTTGTTACAACACTTATTTATTACCAGTCTCATATAACTCATTCGTGGTAAACAATGCAGGTTTTATTATGTGTAAGTAATAGGAGACCTTTGCTTTTTCCACTAACAAACATGCCATGGGTAATTATTCCTGTATTAAAACGACATGTGGACATATTTGCGACATGCAACAGTTCCATTCCTTTGAAGAGAAGTATTATTCTAAACAAGGTTAGCCACCATTTATTTTGAGGGGCTCTTGCATTTCTGTGTTCGAAGCGCATTGCGGCTTTCCTTGTCTATTTGATAATCATTAACATGTTCCGTCGTTAACCTTCAAGCAGCTTTGCTTGAAACTTTATATGCAACTTCTCAAACATTTGTCTTGCATTGCAGACTGTGGTTTGCTGGGGTTGTTTTTATAATCGCTAGTGGTAAAATCAGGAAGATGAAAAATGGGTGTGTATTGAAGAGCAGCGTATCCAGCATTCTAGGTCTTAAATTAGAGTGATGAGCATAAACATTGCAAACAGAGCTTTTTCAACTCGATTGCAGTTATATTTGAAATTACCTACAATTACCAGTAACTGTCTCAAAGCTAGAAATTAACTTTGTAGGCTTTCCTCCAGATGGATCAGCTGTTAAACGTGCCGTCTCGTGCAGCTGAATGGAGGGGAGGAAAAAAGGGTGAGGAGGCGTCTGAACGGCAACTGCGCTCTCTTCTAGCTGAAGCGGAGCTGGTGCTGCCTGGCATCGATGTGCACGCATTCACTTTGAAATAAACCCCTGCCACTTTTGGAGACCTGATTTGGGAAACTGTTGCTTTGCTGACCTCAGCAGACTCTAACCCTGGAAGCAGAAAGTGACCCTTTATTTTATTTTTTTTTTCTGTGAAAACTGGCAGAGGGACTGCTCCCTCTTCACTGTGGAAGGCTGCATGGGGAGGCTGGGGAGGAATCTGACCCTGGCTGCTCCCCCGGCCCCGCTCCCCACCCATCCTGATGTTAAGGGGCAGAAGCAAAGCTCCCCTGTGGCACTCGGGGTTGCTGGGGGGAGGACCCCAACGTAAGAAGGACATGGACCTGTTGGAGCGGGACCAGAGGAGGCCCTGGAGATGCTGGGAGGGCCGGAGCCCCTCTGCTGTGAGGACAGGCTGAGAGAGCTGGGGGGGTTCAGCCTGGAGAAGAGAAGGCTCCGGGGAGACCTTAGAGCAGCTTTCCAGTATCTGAAGGGGGCCTGTAAGTCTGTCAAGGGACTTTTTACATGGGCATGTAGTGATAGGACGAGGGGTAATGGCTTCAAACTGGAAGAGGGGAGATTTAGATTAGATATTAGGAAGAAATTTTTCATTATAAGAGTGGTGAGGCAGTGGAACAGGTTGCCCAGAGAAGCTGTGGCTGCCCCATCCCTGGGGCCAGGCTGGACGGGGCTTGGAGCAACCTGGTCTGGTGGGAGGTGTCCCTGCCCAGGGCAGGGGCAGGGAATGAGATGATCTTTAAGGTCCCTTCCAACCCAAACCATTCTATGGTTCTATGACCCTGTCTCTCCAAATGGGAACCCCCATCCTACCGTACATGCCTGTACTGGATGCCATGCAATTTGCAGAATCCAACATCCAGAGGTGAATTAATGTGAGCAGGAGAATGCCCCCGAGCAGCTCCCAGAGACAGGAACACACTGCACTGGCTCTCACAGTAGCGCTTGGGTCTAGCAGAGTCCCCTTCCCTTCCTACATGCTCTTCCCTTCTCCGTCGGTGGAGAGCAGGCTGTCCGTGTCTCCTTCCCCCGGGTCAAGTAATGAGCAAAATGTTACGCTTATGGCAGATCCACTTACTGCCTGACCAGCTAGAAAGTAATATTTTCTAATCCCTGCTCTGCTTGATGATTTCCTGCTGTTATTTCTTCAGCTGATCTTCATAATTCATTTGGCTAACTCTATACCAATTTCTTCCATGGCCGCTGTGGCTAGAGAAGTTCAGACTCTTCTCCCTCCTCTTCCAGAATCAATCAGTACACAAGGATGTTGCCGTGGCTCCTTGGCTGCAGTGGACTCACTGATTTTTGGCTAGTGGAGCTGAGGGAGGTATTTTGCCCAAAGCATTTCAGAAATGCTTGTGATTTCAGTTTCCAACATGACTCTGAGTTGGGGAATGAGAACGTGCCAGGAGTGTCAGTGACAGCTTTAGAAATGGATTGTTTGCATAAACTTGAAAACAGTACAAGCATAAATGTATTTCCTTTGTTTAACTTTTCACTCTTGTTTACTCGTCTCTGCTTCTAAAAGGCTTTGCAAGTAAACTCTGCAAATCTTTAAGTTTTGCAGGCATTAATGGGGGTGGGGAGTTCTGGGACGGCTCCTTGGCCCTGCCGTCTGGGAGCTGAGGCGCAGGGTAGGGCCGAAAGGCTGGGATCCATGAGCCATCAGAACCAGCGGGAAGATTTTTACTTTGCCTTGGATGCCTCTGTGCCCTTGGGCTTTCATTGACTCCCCGGGGAGAGCACCCACCTCCTTGGTGCTGTGAAGTGATGTCTGTAGAGCTTGGTGAGCCTCGGCCCCTTCTCCACGTGCTTCAGAGGTGTGTGAGCAATGTGGAAGAGTGACCTGGAAAATTGGACAGGCTCAGGGTTTCCTCAGTCCAGCTGAGGAAAGTAGAGGCTTCTAGGGACTGTGTTTTTCTTTGCTAGAGGAAAACTACTTAGGCTGTGAGTTTTGGAGGGAAATAACTGGGTTTTAGTCCGGTGTTTTACAGCGCCAGTGCAGTGAGTCCTAGTTTATGCCCACTGGGGAAGAGGGAGAGGAGCTTCAACTATGCACAAATGAAAATCCAGGTCTCTTGTTGCCTTTCATAATAATTCCTCCTCCCCTGCATTTATCTACTCAATCACCTTATTAACCTTAGCCTGTACCTCTGATTGGGCTGTCCTTGCTCTGCATGGATTTAAACTGGATGCTGGCGTTGATGGGTGACATTTTAAATGGCTACTAAAACTACCAACTTTCTCCTTGCCTCTTATGGCAGCTGTAGGGGACCGGGAGGCTGGAGCTACAAACCCCTTGGCTTAGCACTGCAAAGGAGGACTGGGACAGCATGTAAGCCTCTTGCTTTGGAGCTCCCAGTTTGACTGGAAAGGCCTGACTTCCCCATCCCATTGTTACACGCATCACTGGTCTGCGGGAATTTATTTCCCATGGTTGGGGCTCACCTGTGGGAGGAAGGCTCAAAATTCAGTTCGGGCAGAAGCGTTTGGGAGCCCGGTGCCTGCCAGGCACGTAGAGCAGCCCGTGTGCCTTGAGCCGCTTTTGTAACCGGGGCAGACCAGAGGCAGCTGTAAACAGGCTCTCGAGCACAGAGAAAAGTGCTTTATAACTGGTGGCTCTTTTGGGACTGGCAGACTGCTCCTGTGGGCTCTCTTAAAAGTTAACAGAGAAAATGGTCAGAAGGCTCAGACTTGCTCTGTGGGAGTCAACGCTAATGCTTCATAGGATTTTGGCAGTTCTGGTATGCTGGACACAACTTGCTCAGAAAAAAGATTTGCTCTTGCAGTTTGGGTTCTGAACCGGCACGTGCAAGAGGTGGGTTCTCTCAGGTTTCCAGAACAACACTGGGCAAGTTACTTAAGCCCAAATCCACAAAGAATACTTGGCAGCTTGATTCCTGTTGAAATAAATAGGAATGAAGTATCTGAACATCTTTGTGGAACCTGTTCTGAAATTAAAATTTTGACAACTTTCTGCCTATCTAGTTTACTTAGACTAAAAGCTTGTGAACATAAGAACTGTTTTCTCAGTGCATATGAATGGAGCCTGGCAAGAACTTTGTTGCAGCCAAGTCCTCCAAGCACTGCCACGTCAATGTGGACATACTGTGTCATGTTCCATAGGGGTTGGAGCTAGATCATCTTTAAGGTCCCTTCCAACTCAAACCATTCTGTGATTCTATATGTCACAGAGCCTTGTGTTAAATGAGCAAGAGTCTGCAATGTGACAAGTGTTCCCCCTGCAATTTTGGTCATTGTTTTTAAAGATGTAATTTTCTGTGGATTCTCTAGTGTTTAGTATGATGCAGAGTCCCACAAGCCTGTGGGACTGCTCGTGCCGGTAGTTGCCCACCATCGTGCAAACTCTTGTCCTCAGCAAATGCATACTCCTACCTGCCTCATGTCCTGTTAGAGGAGCTGTGACTACTCATTATTGCTGAATCTCACACCAAATCAGTATCTGCTGTCAACATTTTATTTCTTTGAAATTGTCTCTTACATCAAAGTAAACCCTGCAGTCTTCTGACTGATATGGGTTTCATTTGATACCACACACCTTATAGAACAATATATGATTATTACTTTTTTCTTTCTCTTTTAAAGGTTTCAGTGGTACCAACAGTCCCTTTTCTGCACACAGTCCATGGAGTAGACCATTAACCCAGTGCATTCCTCAGGAAGGTGTTTGCACTTCCACTGGCCTAAGGACAACAAGGAGGATTTTACATTGTAATGTATGTGGTCACCCTGGATCTTTTCCTTGCCTCCGAAACTAAATAGCTGGGGTAGGTGGGATGCTAAGTAATATTCAGACTTTTTTGTGAGCCTCTAACCTTGTCAGATGTGTATTAACACTGTCAGGTGCATAAAATTATTTGGCGTAACAGCGTGGTTGTTGTAGCTTTCCTTAGTCCTGCCTCCTTTAGCTTTCTCTAAGTCAGTACCACTATCTGCCCTGATGGCTGTGCCCCAGCCACTTCACCCCTGCAACACTCGGTGAAACCTTTCCAGGGCTCCATGCTGGATCCTCCAGTGGTCGCCTGGGGCAGCCTAAGAAGCAAGGAAAGCCATCTTTGCTCTCCAAGGTCATTGCTTTCGCTGCCGGATTACAGCTCCGAGGAGAAAAGCTGCTTCTAAGCTTGGATTGTGCATATAATGGTAAAAAACACAGTTGGTATCAGTGCTCATGAAGGACGGCTAGTGTGAAAGTACTTTTCTTGAGCTGCCTGGTAGGTCCATGTTTCAGCTTTGTTCAGTAAAGCACTTAAGCATGTGCTTAAAATTAAGTGTGCTGCTGACTGGAGGCCTTGGACAATAAATATGCTACCGGAAAAGTATCTGGACCATACATTTATTAGTCTGTCTAAAAGCCCTGTTATTTATTCTTCAGTTCTGAAGTAAATCACGTCTTTCAAAAGCCACAGTTGTGGGTAAATGTCTGATTTTGATAGGCGTTGCTTATTGCAGCTATTGCTAATTTTAAATAAACTTATAGATGCTCAGTACATCCGCAAATGAGACACAGCTTGGCTCCTTTCAGCGGTTTAGTGTTTTTTGAGAAATCGCTCTTTGAACTACCCATCTGCAGGCTTTTCCTTTTTACTGTCTGTGTGGCCATCCTGCAATTACCTGTGGGTTTATGATCCTTCTCTAGAGAACAAGTTGGTTGGACGGTCTGACGATAAAGAAAGATGGGAGTGATAAAACGGGGCAGAGTATGATATCAGTTACAAGCATCACGTGAGTGTCCCTCCAGATTTACACTGCTGCAACTTTGCTCTGGATCTGGCTCCATAAACGGCCATTTCAAGAATTTTGGAGTTTAGTCTCTTGAATAAAAAATGTAGCACCAAGGGTTGGGGCCCTTTGTGATCACAGTGAAGACAGAGCAGAGTGGGCAACTCCCTGGCAAAGTACATAGAAGGTAAATCTGTGGGAGTGGGAGGAAGAAACTAAAACATGTTTTTAAAGGGTTTATGGCTAGCAATTTATTTCCTTAACCCCTGGTTCAATGCCGGGCAACGGTAAACAATGAAGGAGCCATAGTTGCCTCTGAAATGAATTGACCATGCAAAGAAAGGCTGTAATTCCCCAAAGCGGCTAAATATTTTGGGAACCTGCTTGAAATGCTCTGAAAGGGCTGGGGAAGTTCAGGTGAGTGCTTCAGCCCTCTTGGAAAACTGGATTTCTGTGAGGTGGAAGGAGAGCAGATCTCCAAAGCAGCGTTTTCTTCTGAGGCGCTTCTTCGTAAATACTGTCTCTGATTATTCCTCTGCAAGGCCAAATGTTCAGTGGTGTAAAAACCTCTGAAAATAAACAAGTAGAGGGATGAATTCAGGAGCTGAAGTGAGCATGCACAAGTCAACGTGAAGCTTTGGCATTGCCCAAATCTGAAGTCAGTGTCGAGCTGGGCCTTAGATCAGCTATTTTTAGCAGTCAGTAGTGCAAGAGCACAACCAGTCTATATTTACATCAGATAATATTTGCGTTTAGTATGTAATTACCATCGACCCTGTTTACGCATATAATTAACAGTTTGACATCGCGTCCCACTGGGTTGACATCTGTAGAATGCAAAAAGGGCTCAAGATCTCCAAAGAGTGTTTTTGTTTCAGGTTAGACTTGGTCTGATTGTCTAAATTAAAGACATGTCAAACCACATGAAAAGTGCAGGACAGAAGGTAACCACACAGGACGTGGCGTGTGGGCCAGGTAATCACAGTGGTGGAAAGAATGGCCACGCTTGTGAGGAGCCTTCTTCTCTACGGGCTTCGGAAAAAAAAAAGCTCCTTTTTTGTTTTTAGTAGGAAATAAAAATTAGCAAATGCAACCCCTGGCTGCAAGGAAGCGCAAATAAAGCAAACCAGATGTTCATTAGCTAATCACTTGCAATTTTTTCCCCTCTTGTTCTTCATGGAGGAAAAGAAAATTGAGCATGTGGGAACTCGCCTGTTGAGAAAACATTTGGATCTTCAGTCATTTATCTGTTTCACCTCTGACTCGGTTCAGGCCTGCATTAAAAGGCAGGCGGGGTGCTATCAGAAAGAAAGGTCAGCGGGGATCACTTCAGATGCTTTTCAGCTGGGGCAACCCTCGAGGCGATCCCTGCTTTTGTGGGCACGGAGAGGCAGTTCAAAACAAAACAGAAAACCAAACCAAAATCCAGCCGGTGCGGCGGAGCTTTGAACTGCATCACTTGTGTTTGTCTTATTCCTAAATTACAGTGTCATTTTTGTACAGTGCTCGTTATAATCACATACATACATCAGGAAGTGTGTTTATTGCATTGAATACCGATGAATCCCCAATGCCAAGATGCTTATTTCCCAGCGCTATCAAAGGAAAGTAACATAACCTTTATTCGCTTTGGATTGGTGTCGTTTTCTTTTCCTCTCTGCTTAAGATGAGACAAAAATAGGTGCAAGTTTGTACTGCAGTTGGTGGATTTTATCAATAATAAAATGCTAGTACATAAAGCCATCTATGTGCGTAAGCATCAAACCATGTGCCTCTTTGTAACAGTGTTATTACATCAGGCGAAATTACAGTAACTCGGCCAACGCCTCTTTCATGAGTGGTACTTGCTTCATGCTCTAACATTAATTTAAGAGTGTTAATTTTAATGCACAATGGCATAATGATTCCTAGGAAGCTGGCACTACATAATAGGTCGGGTGGGTGTAAGATCTTGCCTACCTTCAAGCTGAACCATCCTCATCATATCTTATCGTCACACCTCATCATACTTTTCACCTGACAGTTGTCACGTGAAAACTGTCTCTCTGCAAGCTGCTTTACTTGGGAACGTTAGTCTGGGAGAGTTCAAACAGCCTTTCTTTGTAAGAGCGAGGCTTTCTTTGGGTTTTATTTTCCTTTCATGCTGGTAGCACTGAGGTTCACAGTCATTCTGCTCCTACGTGAAATGAACTCCACAGCCATGGGCCAGCTGGCAAGAGGGTGCTTACATGGGCGGGTCTCCGCTGGGGCCAGCAGACCGGTGGTTCCTGAGGGGTGTAGATGTCAGGAGAAGTCACAGTAAGAAAGAGCAAGGTGGCGTCCTGAATCATTTGTGTGAGTCCAGGGAGAAGTTATGCCAAACCTGGCAGCTTTCTTGGATTAGATAGCTGGGGTTTCTAGGCAAGAAGAATGCAATGTGTCTTACCTATCTGGACATCAGTAGATCATTTGATGTTGTGCTGTTTGCATGTTTATCACATCAATTGGAGATTAGAACAAGTGCTGTTAGGACGCTTGAAGAACTGACTGAGTGACAAGAAGTAGTGGTGTTAAAAGGGAAAGTATCTGGCTGGGTATATGAGCGGAGTTCTTCAAGGATTCATCTTGGGGACCAATCTCATGTAATATTTTCATGAATGACCTTGGCACAAAACATAGCATGTGGCTGAAGTCTGCTGATGACACAGACTTGGGAGGCGTGCCATGCAGAAAGAACCGGATGACCTTGAAGACTGGAGTAACAGAAATGAGATGAAATCCAGTAGTGCAAAATGCAAAGTCATGAGTTTAGGGAGTAATAAGAATTTCCACTATAAACTGGAGATTCGTCAGCTGTAGATGACAAAGGAGAAGAAACATGTGTGGATTGCTCCGTCCCAGGATGGGCTCTGAAAAAGGTATGCGCAACTTCAAATATAACCCAGGAGGTGTTTCTTCCTGGAGAAGGTAGAAACTAGTTCCCAGGTAGTGGCGAAGCCTCGTGTGGCATCCTATGGACAATTCTGGTCCCCATGTTTCTGAAGCGTGAGTTTGACCTGGGTAAAGAACACAAGGCTAAATGGGTACAAATTGGCCTGAGTACTCTAGGCTCAAGTCAGGGGAAGGTTTGTGACTATGCAGAGCAGGGAGGCTTTGAAACAGCCTTCCAGTAGGAGCTGGGGACAAATAACATCTTGGCGTGTTTGTGGGAAGAATTATAACACTTGGGCTTAGAGGATATGGACAGTGGAGGTTGTCTCCTGGGGAGTGCTGAGCCTTGAATGACAGCTTTCAGTGGGATTTAGACCACTGGTCTTATCAGAAGCCTTTTTGTGGCTGGTAATTTCCTTACCTGGACAGGACCTTGTTTTCAGGGGGCTAACATCATACTTGGTAGGGGCCGTAAGCCGGTCACATCTCAGGGTGCTTCAGTATTTACTCAGGTTTGTATAATTAGAGCTTGGTGGGAATCAGATGTTTTATGTTTGGACTCCCTTGGTGTGTATGTGATTAATCTGGTTCAGTTAATGGACACTGCACTCGATCCTGTGGTTTCTGTGTGTTGATTCTGAGTGTGGTGTGTATCTTTTGGGTGTTTGAGTTGGTTTATGTTCCTGGGTGTCTACATGACCTGATTAATACTCCCAGGTTAATGCAAATGCAAACAGAAACCACAAAGGAAGGCCTGGCCAAAAATTGCATATTGCACAGCATATAACTGGCTATCACTGCGTTCATCAGATAAATAGGAAATTAAATATATTAACCCAGCAATGATCAGGGAGTACAGTTGTTAGTCTTATCATTGGTGGCTAAAAATTAAGTATTTAGGTCTGAAGTAGCATAACAGATAAATATCAGTATTTTTATTTTCAGCTGCTGGGCAAAACCAGCTCCTTATCTTTGTTGTATCCCTTGTTGTACCCCCTGAACAAGCTTCCCGTGAGGCTCAAAGGGACCTTCCATCCTTGCCTTATACGTAGCCATCTCTACTCCAGAGCTGAGAAGCTCCAGCTCAAGCAAACCTGTCTATCCTCCAAACTGAATTTCCCAGGACAGGTCAAAAAAAAACCCCATGGACTGTTAAAAAAACAAACTGAAGAAGAAACCCAGAGAGATGTCAATGAAATCCAGGCTCTGGAAGAGCTAGCAGGAACGTCTCCAGCCACTCCTATGGGCGTAAATTTCACAGGTACTTTTGAAAAGTTGGCCGTTCACTTCAAAAGAGAGGAAAATAAATTATTAGAAGTTAGAAACGGTTTCAGAATAGGAGATTTCTGTCCCTGCCTGTAGCCTGATGCACTGACCCCACGCAGCCTGAGCAGGTGCTGGAAACAGAAACCTCCGGCTGGGAAGGTGGGCTCAATTCACTGCCGTGGCTCGGTCTTACAAAGCTCCACACAAGCTTGTCTTGAATCAGCAGGCACTTGAATGTCTGTGAGACGGGAGGGTGCAGATTGCTCCATTGATTTCAGCCCCTCTTTCAGGGTTAAACTTAAGCGTACGCTTAAGGGCAGTGCTGGATCAGAGCCAGGCTGATCTGCCTCGTTAGATGGGCTGAAAGCAATTCCCGAAAACTCTTTTCTTTCCATCAGCCAACCCCTTGACTTGCAAACTCTCAGCTACTTGGAGCTGCTTTGGCTGTATCTTATTTTCTGGTACCTTGCAGTTTCCTGCAATACTGTGATTAGGAACTTGTGTAAATTCTGTTCCAATATTTCATTTTTGGAGTCCTCCTACTGTGGATGTTTCTATAGCATAGCTCAGCACATCTGGCCACTTTTAATAACCCGAGGGACAGCATGTCAGTTTAACACTCAAGTCTCTCTTTCTTTGCTTTGCTAACCAAAGTGTTGAGCTCCACAAAAATATCTGAAGGGATGCTTGATGCAAAGAGCAAAAATTTGTGTCATGTGAAGTAAGGAAGAAGCCAAAGAAAAGAGAAAGGAGGCTTTTTAGCCTACAGCTTTCCTCTCGCTTGGTCTGACCTAAAGTACAGGGAGTACTCAGCATTTCCTTGGAGGTGGGCAGACACTTTCTCCTGTAGATGGCCATTGCCGTGGTTCAACGGGTACTCACACAACGCTCTTTTCAATGTGTATGGAACGCAGACTACACAAAGTGGATTAGGGAGTGAATCAAGCTGGATGCTTTCATTAGGCGCAATTCATGGCAGGAGGACTGGGTGAAAAGAAATAGCTGGCAATAAACAATAAACCTGGATTTTTCAGTCACCTGGCGTTGCCTTCCTTGCCAGGAAGAGAGCCCAATCTGCCGAGCCATAGCTGTCAGTGAGTGGGGAGTCAAAGCTTTTCAACCCTTCCCTTACAGTCTTTCATGAGCGAAGGTCCTACATCATCTCTAGGTGCTCCAGGAGCTGCCACTTGAAAAATGCTGCTAACTAAGTGGATGAGCACGGGTCCCTGCTGACGGAGAGCTCCCAAAGACCTGTTGCCTCCGCAGGATCAGCTCCTTATACAGATGTGGCAGATCTAATCTGTAAAGACCCTGCACTGCTGAGAGGCCACAGCTTCCCTCCAAGAGGCTCGGCTGAGGGTATGGAGGAGAAGCCGTGATGAAGCCGTGGAGCTCTGATCCCCTGGCTGAAGAGGTATGTGAGAAGGGAGGCTTTTGCTGTGCTAAAGAGACGAGAATTTACTGGGCTGCTGAAGCAGAGAAGGGCAGTCTATCTACTGCTCCCGTTGCCCAGGGCATATTGGCTTTTTGTACAGGTTTTGATTGCACCCTTCATTAAAAGAGCCATTCCTTCATCCAAATTAGGTGGAATCCAGCACTGAAAGAATCCAGCCCGAGTCCCAGTTTATTTCTCCATAAAACATCTGTATTGTTCTTCCAGGATGGCTCTGCCAAATGAGTCCTCAATAAACCCAAAACCTGGCAATAGACAAAACGCTAAAAAGCGCCTTTTTAATATGGAAAAGTATCCTGCAGTGTCGCAATCTTCCAGTGGAGACCACCCCCTACCCCTGAGAAATGCAGAATAGCACCAGGCCCACAATTTGCCTGGGGTAAAGCAACAGAGCTGGGCCTGCGCTGATTTACTCCAGCCAAAGGATCTGGCCTACAGTTTCTCGTTTTTTTTTTTTTTCCTTTTGTTTTTTTCCTAAAGATCCTTAACTTCTCTTTCCTTTTTTTTTTTTTTTAAATTTTTTTTTCCTGTGGATAGAAGCTTTGCAAGTTCCTTCTTTTATTGTTAGCTCATTTGGCAGGAGCAGCTGAGCAACAAAAGTGTTTTATTTGGAAATAGTTGAGGGGGAAGTCGACAATGTCCGAGCTCTATTCTGATTGCGTGAGCTCTGGGAGGTTTTCACCTCTGCTTCCAGGCTGCACCAGGCCGGGATTATCTCATTTGATTTCGTTGGATCTGTGTGCAGTTAAGAAGTGGGGAAAATTAAAGGTTAGTGAAGTTTGCCTTTGTGTCACACTAGAAGCTTTTAGTTATTTAAGTGGGAAGTGCTCGCTCCCTCTTCCTTCTCTGAGACTGAAGTATCATGCAATGCTCTACTTAGCAGATTTGAATGGGTAAGCGAAATGTGACTTACACAGTTTATATTCCATTGCAGAAGAAATCCTGAGGAAGGAGCACGGGGGAGATGGCTACGTTGGCTAAAGCGGGAAAAACGTAGTGTGTGAAAGGCACTGATAGCTCTATCTGCTCCATCTGGGTATCGCACTCAGAAATGCTCACTCTTTTATGGCCAGCAATAATACTTGCTTTTATTTTGATCTGTGATGTTGCCTATGTCTGTTGATTTCTTTCCAAATCTTTAAGACTCCCTTCACAAAAGCTCCACTCGGAAGAGATTAAAGGCTCCACTCAGCAAAGGCTCAAAATAAACCAGAAATGGTGCATTAATGCAGGCAGATCTTTTCTCTTTTCTTCCATGCTTGAGGCTCCTGTGAATCGGTCGGGATCTGCCCCCTTTTGTGCAGTGCTAAGCGCGCACATGAGCTGAGGGTTGTCTTTCCTGCTGTGCTCTGCAGGGCCCATCCAAAATAGCTCAGGGCCAGATTTCTAAGAATTCGTCACCCACAGTCAGGGCCAAGTAAGGAAGTCAAAAGTGATCTTAATGTCATGAGTAGGTAACGGCTTGTGGCATGGGGAGGAGCTGTGTATCTGTGGATGTTTATGTGGGTGTTAAATGATTCACCCAAGGCCAAAGAGGGCCTCAGTGTCAGCACCAAGATTAGCCTTTCAGGGTATGGTTTCACGGGCCCGGCACTATGGCCTGGGAGCAACTTTTCAGCCCTTCATTTTCCACCAGGACAGTTGTAATGAGATGTTCAGAGCACGGTGCACGTGCACATCTCAGTGGGGATGGGGTAACTCGGGGAAGCTGGTCCTCTGCCGAAGTGCCGAGCTCTTAAGAAGCCAGCCCTGGCCCTGGCAGCCTCACTGGCCTGGGGCTGGGACATGGAGCCTCTACGCACCTGCAAACCTTCCCCGGCCACTGCCTGAAAAAAATGTCCTACTTCACTGGCGAGTTAGTAGAGTTAATTAATTGCTGCTTCTAAGACAACGCGATGATAGAAAATGCTCTTTACCAGATAAATATTACTAGTGCCCTGTGGGCATCTGCAATTCAAATGTGCTGTTCCCTGCAGGGACTGACTCGTGTCATTGCTACAGTGTCATTACTGTAGAGCTGCTTAGCCGACTGTCAAATGCCTTCCACCGGCAAGAAACCAATACTTGTCATCAGACAATGCACTTTCCCAATCACTCGTTGGCTTCTCTGTAGCCGCTCGCTCCCTAGATCACAAGTTGGGCCTCCTGAATTGCAAGAGTCTTTTAAAAGTTACGAGATGGCTTTATTCTGTGAATGCTACTTTCAGCCTTTAGCACGTGTTCGGGCCATCTTAAAGAAAAGTGTTTTCTTTAAGACCATAAGGGCCACAGACTTTTTTCTTAAAGTGAAAGTGCTGGATAGAGTGGCGCGTCAGGAGCCTGGGTTTCACTTAACATCCGGGAAGATCTGCAGTAAAATCACAAGAGTTGGCAACAGAGGGGGTTTCTTTCTGAAAGGGCCGGCACAGCTCGACACGCAGACGTTCCAGAGGGCAGCTCCTTCGCTGGTGCAGCTCCAGCTCTACTGGTGCCAGGGGAAGGATGCAAATTTACAGCTGCTGAGGACTCGCCACCCTCAGGCTCGTTGCTGGTCAGTCTCTTTTGCGTTTTGAAGACCACAGAGAAGCACCAACTGATGTGGTGCCTTGCTGGAGACACATGCCAGCTAATGAGCACAGCTGTTAATCAGCTCCCCAGGGAACTGCCCTCTGCATGATCACAGAATCATAGAATCTTCATGGTTGGAAAGGACCTTTGAGATCATCGAGTCCAACCACACACACACAAGCTGAACTCCCTTTCTCCCTGCTCTTCACTTTAGGGGTGGCCGGTGCACAAAGGAAAGTCCCAGGGCTTCTGTTCCACACGACAGTCCAAATAGGGAGGGAAAGATTTCAGCATGGAAAGCCGTGCCTTTGCACCAGCTTTTGCATCCAAACAAGCACAGGCTTTGCCTGCTTTATTAGTCAGGCTTTCAGGGCACCTGGAAAAGAAGGCTGGCTTTGAAGAAAAAAAGATCCCGTCTTACTTTTAGGAGTTGACCTTGAGAGCCTGGGCATGGGGGATTGTCTCTATATTTTGGGGACAGGCTGGCTGCTGTGTTGCAGGGACTGCCTTCTGCGCTTTCGCTGCTGAAATCCCACATCACAGAGCTTCCCGGGGTCAGCCCGACAGCGGCCATCCAGCCGGCACACAGAAAGCGCAGCTTTTGGAAAAGTGAATATAATTTTAAAGTTGGCCTGAGAAGCCTCCATCTAGTTTTCAGGGTTCCAGAATGTTGTTTTATTAGGATTACAGTCTTGTTCTTCTTAGGTTTCAGCAGGCGTTTATGACTGTTACAACAGGAATGAAAAGCTGGGGCTGGAATCGGCATCGCTTTCTCCTGCCAGGCGCAGGGTTCACGGTGGAGGCCAGACATATGTCTTTCTCCCACAGATGCTACTTTTTTTCTGGATGGGGAGGTGAGCTCTATCCTCTCCCTGGAAGAGAGGGCTGGCAGCAGCTCTGAGCTGAGACGCGGGGGCTGCACAGGGGGCCCATCTAGTGAAGGTAATTGCCCTGTTTGGTTCACATCATTCCCCTCTGCCCTTTGCAAGGAGGAGAGACCAGGTCCTGGCGGGTCTGTGGGGAAGGTCATGCTTGTATAGGATGCTGTAGCCTTGTGTTGTTCCCATCTCCTTTCTCCCATGCCTCATGGACACATTTCCCTGGAGGCTCTGAGGTTAGCAGAGGGGTTTGGTGAGCGAGAGAGCACTTCAGGGCCAAAACCATCTGTGCCTACAGACATTTCCCCCTCTGTTTTTTTTTTCCCAGCCTGCATTATTCCAGACCCAATACCATTCATCTATCCATGTTTCTCTCTGTGCAGGTCAAAATGTCTCCTCAAGGGCTTCTGAGCCAGAGAGGGATTCTCTGTCTCTGCAGAGCCCGTGCTGTTGACATGTGAGAGGCACGGGCAGGAAGGTAAGGGTAAAAGAAGCCCCCACCGGCCACCACAAGTCCCCTGCTGTCCTTCTAGATCTTGTGGCTGTGGTGGTTTGGGGAGCTAAATCCCCTGCATTATCCCCAGAAACGAAGGAGTTCAGCCAGCTCAGAAAACCCAGTTTGGGGGGAAGAACTCAGCCTTCCTGTTGGGTAATTTCTGGCTACAGGATAGTTGGGCCCTCTGCACGGTAATAATTAGCAGACAGATCCTGCTGACTCGGGAAACTCATCTGAGGGTTTGTTTGTGTGTTTGTTGTTTTTATGAGAAGGTCCATATGCCTTTCAGATTTTGTTATTTTCAGAGAGTTGATGATCTGAGGAACAGAATGAAGACTTGACATCGTTGGTTGTTTTCTTGGCCTGCTTTAAATAGCAGATGTAGGTTGGTAGAAGGGATACAGCTTGTTACTTTATACTGGTGGAATTTGATGAGTTTTATTGCAAAGACAATAGGGCAGCTCATGACAACGCTCAACCCAGGGAGAAAAGAGAAGGCTTTGTACCTGGCGGGTACTGATCATCCACCAGTGCGCCCCCTCATGTGTTGGATCATGTCCAAGAGGCAATATGGGAATTTCTGCATGTCGTTAAAGTTTATGAGACTGCCTGCCTGAGTGCGTGCGTGTGTGTGTGCGTGCGTGCGGTGGAATGAGGATCTCTAGCACAATGCTTGGTCAACATCCAGTTTCACCAGTGGGATAAGGCAGATCAAGCACCAGCTGAATATGATCCTCGGGGTCTGTGCCTACAGCTTAGACATCGTGTTTATGCCATACAGAGCAACTCAGTAACTGCCGATGCACATGGTATATGATTTACCCCGAAACCCTGAATCTGACCTGGATTTTCCGAATCAGAACCTTGTTTTAAATCTTAAGATAATAGCGCCTGGTAATTCTTGCATTTGCTGACCTCTGGGGCAGTTCTAGTTCAATGCTGGCTTTTTTCTCAGGGATGGAAATCCTGTGTAACACGTAGTGCCTTTTGCGTCTGATTGTTACTCTGAAATGTGTGCTCAACTCAAGGCGTTTAAGAGTTTGAGCAACAGAGTTTGAGCCACAACTTTATCAGCAGAGAGCACAGATATTCAGCTCTAAGTGCTTTCTAAGTCGTGTTCCTTCTTTCATCGCTCTCCTCCTGCTGAATAACCCCTATCTAGTGGTGTCTTTATCAGGTTTTTGAGATTAAGTCCCTTTCCCTTTTGCTATCAGAGCTCCCAATAAATGAGAGCAGGCAGCATCATTTTATGACTGTTTCTAACCTAACGAGGGCGCAGCTTCAGACTTTGGTGCTCCTCTTAGGGTGCTCTTTGTGAACCCCACTACCACGATCCATAGAAATATTCCCCTCCTTATTCCTGGCCACGCTTGCCAGCATTGACATTTCATTTACTGCATCCCTTTACTGGCAGGATGTTGTCCCCTGAGGTGAATCCTCCAGGTCTGTGATCCACCTGATTTCACCAAGCTAGGCTGCTGCAGCTGACCTTCACCTAGTTAGTCCTCCTGTATCCTGACCAGCCTTTTCATCTGTTTTCCACTCTTATCCCAGTTTGAATTAATCTCAGTCAAATACGAACGAGCACAGAAGTCTTGAGGAAGAATCACCAGTGCCCTCTACAACGTCAGTGACTGTAGTAGGATGTTGTATTAGTCCCTGAGTGATCTTGTGGTTTGTATTTCATTTCCTCAGGTATGATATTCTGATCTTCCTGGTATTGGTGGTGTCTTTTAATTCTGTGCCTCAGGCAATTTGGTTAGAAATACTTCCACATTTTGCAGCAGCACTGGTAGGGGCAGTGTTAAATGCAGTCATCCCACGGCTGATAGTGAGAATTCCTCCAGTAACCTCCCTGCGGCTCACTTGTTCTCTCAGTACAACGTGCTATCATCTCCATTCTAGCCAATTTATTATCCTCCTTACAACACTTGTCTTATCCCTATCTTCTCCAGTCTAACTAATAATTTCGTGTGGCAACATATCAAGGGTTTACCTAATATTTGGGTAGAGTAGCCTGGTACAAACGCATGACATCATTGCTATGCCCAGACTGAAGTTTGTCCCCTACGTCACGTTTTGCCACAGCTGTCTTTAATCTTTACCCAATGTTTCTTCTGAAGCTTTGTCTAATATTGATACTGGTGTTATGAGCCTAAGAGTGATCAAATTAAGATCAAGTTGAAAGGCACTGCATTTTCTTTTCTCTAAGGTATCGGTTTCAATATAATAATTCTTATCACCAGATTTGCAATTCTGTATGCTGCTTCTCTCAGTGTTCAGAGATGAATTGACATCGCTTCCTCCCAACTCAAGCACATTCGTGTTTAGAGAAGGAAGCCTTTCGTTTTCCTGCTACAGAGGGCTTTTAATATCTGGGGTTTTCATATATTTCAAGTCAAGTATATAAAAAGTCTTACCTTTCCAGGATACACTGCATAAGGAAGACAAACCGATGTTAATTTGCAAGTGTGGCTGAAATAACCCTACATCTACATCAAACCTCTCTGGAGACGAAGTGGGATAAGGTCTATTCTTTATCCCTTGCTAGCAATTTTTAAGCCCTTGTTGCAAAGAATTAGGACAACAGAACCTTTCAAACCAAAGGGCTCAAGGATTGTTTGAGAAAACCCTTGAGCAGTGTTTGTTCCCCAGACCTCCTTTGCTGAAACAGGTGAGTCATTCCAGCCGATATTAAAAAAAAAAAAAAAAAATCGTCCCTACACACAAACTAACCCTGAGGCCCACGATTAGCGTGAGTTATTTCACCCATATGGCTGGAGCAGGGCAACATTTTAAACCACTAAAACCATGTTCTTCAGAAAGGAAGCATTTAATAATCTTTATAATAGAGAGTAGTGCTATCTCTACCTTTAACAAAGGTTTCGTTCTGCTAAAGCTTATTCCCAGGCTTCATTCTGAGAATATACGTAAGTGTTGGCAGGACCGGTGACCCACATAACTGTAATGCAGTGGGCTGCTATAAAACAAGTGAGAGAAATCTAAGGTTTTATTCTGGCACTCTTAGTGGAGGTGAAATCTGTGAGTCTACTAGCTGAAGCTAGGGGGGCTTTTGTAGGAAAGAAATCCCCACCTGTAATTTTCCCATTAGGAAATTAGCTGTAGAAAAGTAATTTTTAAAAGATCTGGAGGAAACCTCTACTTTTTTTTCTCACAATTTGTTATTTTTTTTTTCTTGATTAAAAAAAGAGGAAAAAGGAAAATTAGTTATTTAATAGATGTCTTTTTGACTTCCTTTTTTTTTTTTGAAAAAAATTTAGTAAGCGACGTATTATTTGTGTTAGTTTCTTCAAGGTGGATAGGGTTAACAAGGGAAAGTTTTATTTTTAAATGTGAAAAGCAAGACTTTTAAAAGCAAGATTAAAGCAAGTTAAAAAGTTTAAGACTTTTAAAAAGCAAAGTACTCACTCATACTTATTTTTAAACAACACTTACTCTTGGGGAGGAGTAGTTTTTTTTAAAAGAGAAAAGGAAACGTTTCCAACAGTTCTCAACTTAAGATGCTCAAAATTTTATTTTTCCATAAAGCCTTTCATTTTGAATTTAAAAATCCCATTTAGCTGAGAAAAATGACTTTCAGATAAAATAGTTGCCTTCAATAAATCCCAGATTTTCAATGAAGAAACTTCAAAGTCTGCTCCGTTTAACTGTTCAAGGTGTAAAATCCAGAGTAGTGAAATTGAACGTGGCAAAAATTGACCTCAAAAGTTTGCTAGGCTCTCGAGCCATGTGACTTCTTTCTAGGCTTTTTAAACACAAAGCTAACGTTCGAAAGCACCAGGGGTTTTCTGTGCTCCGAGAAATGTGAATAGTGACAGTGAGTGATTTTATAGGAGGTGCTCAACCTGCTTCATCTGTCTTTTCTCCAGATTTTAACAGGCTTCAGGAAGTTTTATTGATGCATTTGCCTGTTGTCCACCATCGTTGTTTCAAAAACAAACCAATGGGACTGAGGGCGGTTGAGGTGGCCTAAATCAGCTGATGTTTGCTTATCAAAGAGATGATTTTGCAATGCTATGCTATCTCTCCCAAATGCGTCTCTCGCTAAGGTACAGACAAATGGGGGTTGCTTTCTCGAAGGGCAAGGTGAATGTCCGTTTTGCATATCCCATTTGTGTGCTAAATGGCCGTGGTATCTTAAATAGGGCTACAGTGGCAATTAAAATAACGAGATACATAAAAGACACCTGCTTTAAATAAATACAGTAATCTGCCCAAAGCTCCCTGAATGGACTGGTATTCGGTGAGAGCCCTGAACCTGCATACATACCTATGCTTAGCAACATAATCATTAAAGAGCAGAAACCTTTCCTTCTAATCCCCCTCATACAGGACAACATGTGGATGTTAGCATATTTGGACTGCTTTACATTCCTTCTTGCCTACTTTTGAGAACATACTACATTTTAAAACTTGTTGGGTTCTTTCATGTTTTATTTGACCCTATGTAATTGCATTCCTGAAGGAATAACAGGCTCCCACAGTGATTTATACCCTGTATTAAATGTCAGTTTTGAAGAGACACAGTTAGCAGTTTGGTTTAACCTCCTGCCTTCCTACGTAAGTTCAAAACTGAAGGGGAGCTTGGGATCCAAGGGGAAAAGTAAAAAGATGAAAATGGACTTATAGGCAGCATGGAATGAGACGGATGTGTTCCCGGCCCCGCACCTTTAGAAGCCACCGGAACGAGATTCCATAAAGCCACCTCTATTTTTAACTCTAATTTGTATACTTCATTGCTGCCCTTGACCAGTCGAGAAGGCTGTAAATTAGCACTGCAAAACGCTCTGCTTTCTCCGGGCAGACAACGGCAGCATCTCAAACAATGGGCCAGCACATTTTTCCTGCAAAATCAACCAAATCAACCAACAAACCAACCCCCAGTGGGTTTGGCATGTGTCCCAATAAGAAGGTCAGCAAAATAAATTGTCCTTGTAATTAAGAGTTGCTCCTTTGTTTTTATGTGTTTAACTGTGCATAAATAGCAAGGCAGGATAGGTATGTTATTACTGTTTTAAATATTTCATTCCCTTTGTAGATTTCCTTACGACACAGTTAACAACTGCTTAATCATATGTTATGACCTAATTATGGGGGATCCAGTTAAATAAATCTTGATGTAATGGTGCTCTGATGGCTGCTTTTATGTGCATGTGTGCATTTAAATGTAAAAGTAAATGCAGCCTAGGTCAGGATCTGACACATGACTTAAATGGGCATCATCTTTAGAATCGCTGGTGAAACAAGTTACAAGGAGACTTCTTTTAAGCAAGAATACTGTACATAAAAACCTATTTCCTCTATGCCCAGGAAATTAACATCCTAATGATCACTTTCTTTAATGTGCAACTGTAATGTTTCTTTTCCCAGAAAGGAGATTTAGCTGGAGCTGCTCCAAGGAGGATTCTGTTTTCACACTGAAAGCAATAGATTTGATCCATCAAAGCTTTGCTCAGATTAGTTTTCCCTAAATATCTTTCGCAAAGGTATTTAAATTAATGCAAAGCTTTTGTAGGATTAGGCCAGGGGACCATTGGTAGTTGTTCTGATACAGGCAAATGACTACAGTTTTTCAGCTGAGGTAATTCAGGGCATTTCCATTGCCTTCTCCAGAGCCCCACTTGTCCATAAGACGAATGATGAGTGCAGATCTGGTCTGCTGTTTGCCAGGTGGGGAGGCTGACACTGATCTTTTATTTTGAAGTGAAAAATGTAGGTGATAATGTTTTCTTGGGGTTGGATTTATCTTGCCAAAGACAGGTGTCTTAAAGTCATGGAATAAGTTGCCCTCTGGAAACATGTATCTCTGTTGACTATTCAGGGAGCTGATATGACTAGCTTAGACCTGATGCTTGCCTTTCAGGTCGATAGAGTTGGGTAAGATGAATCCTACCATGTGATGTATACACGGTATTGTGTATCCGCTTCCCTCCTCCTAGACGTGCTGCCAGATCACTATAAATGTTTGTGCCTTGATGTGAGAGACTCTGGGATGGGTCCCTCACCAGCTAATACAGCTGGAATACAAAAATTTCATGGTAGTCTGAGGGTACAAGGCCATGGGGTGCAATTAACATCTCAGGAATATAGGATGAGAGTTGTCTTTCATAGTTTTAGATGGCAGAATGAGAGATATCCATCCCTGCACTTGTCACACTGTCGTCGGTGGAGGGAAGTAGTCTAATGGGATTATTCCTGACAACGTTATCGGTCCAAAGCCAAAGGAGCAAGTCTTGAACTCGAATTCCCGTGCTTCATGGTTTGCCATGATGTTTTTTGTCAGTGTTAGGTTGATGGTTGGACTGAATGATCTGAAAGGTCCCTTCCAACCTAGACGATTCTATGATTCATGGTTATGAGACTTGGTTCCCCTGCGTTAACTAGGATCACCCACAGTAGCTGTTCCAACTTCAGGATCATGAGTAGCCTGTCCTAAACTGATTTGCATTTCCTTTCTGGTCTTTATTTTGCCATTTGTGCTACCTAGCTGGGACTGTGGGCTCCGTGGGCAGAGCGTTGTCCGTTCATGCATAAACTGAGAGCAGAGTTCAGCTACGCTGGTTATAGAGTGGGAAAACGTGAAGGTGAGCTTGAGTTAAGGCTCTCATTCGATGGGCTCAGGTTTAAACAGACCTGTGCACGTGCACACTGCGGCATGTTTGGTTATTAAGTGACTCAGGTGGTGATGGCGTAGAGGTTATATCCTGGGTTTAAATCTGTTAGCCTCCCTGGTAGGTTTGATTCAAGAAGGAGGTTATCCAACAGCAGAAAAAAAATCTTCAACTAGTGTGAGCAGATAAAAATTGATTCCCAAACAGCGTCAATGTATCAGTGTGGTTTTTATTTAATTACACCCAGCCCTACAGCCAGCACTTGGTCTCAGTAGTAATAATTAGGAATTAGAGAACCAAGTGAGGAGTATCTCCTGGATTTCTCAAATCTTTTAGAAAATACTAGTATTTCCCAGCCATTCAAGACACTAAAAGCTAAACCAGCAGAGGGAGACAAACCCTGTTATCAGACCGGCCCAGTCCAGCAAGACCTGGAGGATTCCCTGCTTTTTTATAGGAAGCTGAACTTCAAACCTGAAAGAAGAACACCTTTTGTGGAATGGTGTGTGCCATTAATGCCTGCACATATTTAATAAAGCGTGAACTTAGGGATGAAAGAAATTCCCTTAAAAAAAAAGTCTCTCGGTACCACACTAAAAGTTTCATTGGCCTGAAATACATTAAAAATGCAGTTATGCTAACAGTTTCAAAAATTTGTTTCAGGTGAAAAATCGGAACATTTAAAAAAGATTCACCCAAGTATTCTTGCCTTTTTCTGTTGTGGTTTTTTTTTTTCCTTTTTTTTTTTCTTTTTATGTAGGGTAAACCGTTACTAGACTTGATGCAAGTATACTTTTAGGCTTGGCCACCCTCAAACTGTGTTTTCTGGTGAATCACGTAGCTATCTGAAACATTTTAATCAGACCAAATTGCGATGGTTGTCCTCAAGTAAGAAAGCAACCCAGACTTCCATGGGTAAGTTAATTGTAATGCCATTTGAAAATAAATTAAAATAATGAAGAAAGTGAATCACAAAAGCATTCTTAAGGTGTAAATGGCAGAAGGTATTGCCTCAGGTTAGCTACTTTTGCTCTCCAGACGACACAAAAAAGTCACAAGTGGATCCAGAACCATTTTGCTTTCATAAAGTTTAGTGCCAAAAGAAACTGTTTCCTTTGCTGTGCGTAGCCTCAGCCCCTGTCTTGGAAAGAGCAGAAGTGGAGAGAAGATGGAAAGAAAGACCTGAAAATGAACGTGTGTCTTCTGCTTTGCAGCATAATTTTTAACCCTTTCCTCTTCTGTTAGGTTGTGAGGCAATCTTGGTTTGCTTGAGGCCATAAGATGGAGATTTCTTTCACCATCGAATAATTACATTTGTATTTTCTTCACTGGCCAGAGAGGTTGGTTTTTTACTCCTCTGGCTGTGCATCTACGAGGATGATTGTCTTGAACTAATGAATATGTGGAGAAGCATCCCTTTGTTTGTGTACACTGAATATTGCATGTGCTGATCGAGGGGGCAAATGGCTTTTTATGGCAAAGGATTGCTTGCAATGGTAGGAATCTGCGGTGCATTTTTCAAAAAGCAATTCCATTGTCCTTTGCATTGGAGATGAACTGGATGGGTTTACACAACTGTTACTAGCAGAGCTGGGGTTCAAAATTCAAACTTTAAATGTGCGGTGGGCTTGAGTTGCCCACCTCAGAAGGAGAGGGCCCTTGTTTGCCAAGGTTAGCCATCGGTGCATGCTCCATGAACGTTGTAGTGCTACGTGTTTCCTGCAAAACTCTCATTTTGAGCAGTGCATGGGGGTGACGTGTGTGGTTGTAGCTATGAGACCCAAGGATCTGAGGTGGAGGAAGCCCCCTCGGTCAGATGATGTTCGTGTTGGCCAGGTCTGCAGGCATCACTTCCAGGCAGGACGAGATCTGCTTGCCTAGGAGTCCCACATCTCTTATCTGGAGAAAAGCTTTTGAATGGGGTGCAGACCTGTCACTTTATAGCATGAACCATAAGAGAAAACATGTGCAGGGGGATAGGTCTGTAAAAATCATCCTTTAATTAATTGTCTAAGTAGAAATAAATGTGTACGCCTTCAAATGCACTGCCACTATAGATAAAAACAGCAGTAAAAATCTCTGGGAGTGTTGAAGAAAGATTTTCTCTTTCCCTACTATGGAACAAAGATACTTGTGGTAATTTTGACTGATATAAATATGTCCTGGTAGGAAAAGGGGCAGAGGGGACCTTGAGAGATCATCTGTCCCTCTACCACAAGGCAAGATTTGCCAGGTCTGAGCCTTTCCTGGCAAATCTTTGCCTCAACAGTGACAGAGAGTCCGTAGCTCCTTGACTAATTTGCTCCAGCCCTCACCTGTCCTTCCTCTTAGGAAACATATCTAATGTTTGACCTAAATCCTCCTTGCTGCAATTTAAATCCATTATTTCTTGTCTTATACCCAGTGGACATGGAGAACAATTTATTACCTTCCTATCTGCAACAACCTTTTACATAGTTGAAGGCTGTTATCATGTCTCCCCCTCAGTCTTTTCTTCTCTAGACTAAACAAACCCAATTCTTTCAATCTTTCCTCATAGGTCATGTTTTCTAGACCCCTGATCATTTTTGTTATGGAAATAAACATCCTTTAAATCAAGTTCTGTGAATCAATCTTGTGTAGAAAGGAAGGGAAACAGAGAGGTTAGAGTTAGCATTGGGAACAGGAATCTGGTGGTGAAAGAAGTGAATTTTCTGAGGTCTGTTGAGAGTACAGCCTTCCATTCTTCTTTGTGTTTAGGAAGTATATTGAACAAAATTTTCTTTCCCCAAATTTCCTTGGGAAATTTTTTACCTCTCTGCTACCGGAAGGAAGACATTATTTCATTTCCACAGGTTGTGTGCAAAGTGGTCTCTGGGAAAGCATTGGCCAGGGTACCAGAGAGAGGTAATTTTTAATTGTACGGCGTGTCCTTCATGCAGACTTTCTAAAATCCACTTGCCTGCAGTGATATCAACCCTCATTCTCCATCAAGTGATGTAGGTCATCCTCAAAAGATAGTTTAAAAGTGGATCATAGTATCATAGAATGGTTTGGGTGGGAAGGGACCTTAAAGACCATCCAGTGCCACCCCCTGCCCGGGGCAGGGACACCTCCCACCAGACCAGGTTGCTCCAAGCCCCATCCAACCCGGCCTTGAACACCTCCAGGGATGGGGCAGCCACAGCTTCCCTGGGCAACCTGGGCCAGGGGCTCACCACCCTCATCATAAAGAATTTCTTCCTCAGATCTCATCTAAATCTCCCCTCTTTCAGTTTAAAACTGTCCCCCCTCGTCCTATGTCTCCCCTCCCTGATCCAGAGTCCCTCCCCAGCTTTCTTGGAGCTCCTTTAGGGACTGGAAGGGGCTGGAAGGTCTCCGCGGAGCCTTCTCTTCTCCAGGCTGAACCCCCCCAACTCTCTCAGCCTGTCCTCACAGGGGAGGTGCTCCAGCCCTCTGGAGTAGAGGGGCAGAATCGCCCCCCTCACCCTGCTGGCCACACTGCTGGGGATGCAGCCCAGGATGTGGTTGGCTTTGTGGCCTGCGAGCGTACATTGCTGGCTCATGTTGAGCTTCTCATCAACCAGCATCCCCAAGTCTTTCTCCTCAGGGCTGCTCTCAATCCATTCTCTGCCAAGCCTGTATTTGTTTTTGGGATCATAACTCTTGGACATTTAATACAAACAGAGACTCGACAGAGAAGATACTGATGAGTATTTCCCTTCTGTTTTGATTGTAATATTCTCCTTCATAACATGAGCTGCTCAGAGAGCATTGGAAATACCAGTACAACTGTATCAGCCACAAAAACATATACCATCCAAGGCTGTAGTAGGCTGTAGTCCAAATCTATGGCTGTAGGCTATAGTAGTAGGCTGTAGTCCAAATCTATGTTGTAGAAAGGAATGCTGTAAGGATTACCATCATTTCTCCCTGTAAGGGTTTCTTTGACAAGAAGGAGGAGGAGACAACTCTTGCTGCTCCTGTGTTCTGTGCAGCCACCTACCAGAGCCCGGAAGGGAAGAGATAATAGCTATCCCAGACTAAGCATGCACAGAAGTGCTGGATCAAGATATTGATCCAGCAGGTCCTGAGCAACCTGCTCTAGCTGACCCTGCTTTGAGGAAGGGGTTGGACTAGGTGACCTCCAGAGGTCCCCTCCAAACTCAGTAATTAGGTGATCCTGTAATCAGGACATTATATTTGTCCAGCAGCTGATTTAGGAGAGTGCCTCATCGTTTAAAGCCAATGGCTGAAAAGGGATTATCCTTAGATGGACATCTTGGGCCCTTTTGCTTTTGAGATACTATTTTGGGATTCAGAGAAGGTGGATCTACTGCTTCTTACAAAAGCTTTCTGTCTTCTGTAGAGTCGCTATGAGCTGGGTCTTTGACACTGAAGAATCAAGACATTAAGGAGATTACCACTGTCAACTTAAAAACTGCGGGCTGCAGAAGGATCCAAGAGAAGTTTCCTGTGTTTATCCTCCTTTCCATCCTCAAAACAGCATGGGCTGGCCTGAAGCTATTTTAGGTGGTTTTCTAGATCCTGGATTGTGGAGGACTATGCTGCTAATGCTTCTGGGCAAGCGAAGCCTGTAGCATCCTTTTGTTCTTGTTGGTTCAGACGGGCGATGCACTGACTCACGACTTCCCTGTTACTCAAAGGTAAGCATGAAGCTGTGGTAAATCTCGTTTCAGATCAAAGACGCTGCAGCCACATGATATAAGGTATTCAAACAATCACTTTTCTTTTAAAGAATGTTCTTCTGAAGGCTTTATGCTGGGTTCAGATATCACCTGTCTTTCCACAGCCTGTGTAAACAGTGAAGCCAGCGGGAGCGCCAGACTGCGTGCTTTGGTTAACCTGAGAGAAATGTTGTGTGCTAACATCTGATCCAGATTCCTCACTCATGGACACAGAAACATGGCCTCATTGCTCGGCCTGCAGAACAATGAACCTATAAACATGGGACAGCGTAAAATTTTATAGAGAGAACAGAAGGGCCAAGAGCATCTTGAAGTGGATTGCACTGATGTGCCTTGAAAAAGGAGTTCAGGAAGATATGTCAAAAGAAGAAAAGATGGGAGCGTAGAAGCCGCAGAAGGACAAGTTTCAGTCCTTGCAGAGGAGATGCTGAAAAGGCGAGAGGTTTCCTGGTAGCTGATGTGTGGTACCTGTGTGAATGTGAAGTAACCAGTAGAAAGTGCAAGTAGTTCCCAGACAGGCAAAACCCTATTGAAAGGACTGTTTTGCAGAGAAACTTCCCAAATGTTTTCTCACCAGAGACAACACGGATTTGACCTGGCAGACATGTTATATTTCAGGCCTTGTCTGTGATCAAGATAGCTGGGAGTTCTAACACTCTTTAGCAGAGGTCCAAAATAAACAAGGTGTGGTAAAGAAAAATGCGTTTTGCTCTGTGCAGATTACTGGGAATGGTCTTCCTTCTGCTGTCTGACCCAATGGTAAAAGCTCGCTTATCTTCCAAGAGCCAGACTTTAAAGGATGCACGAGTGCTTCCTCTAAGCAAAGTGAAGGAGGCCAGGGACAATATTTTGGCTGAAGTGAGACACATTTGCTCTTGAGATGACAGTAAACACATGCATTCCAAAAAGCGGTTTTGCTTTGGTGAGTTTGGTCACCATGATGGGTCTGTGTTGTAGTAATAGCCATGAAAAGGCGCTAGTTTTAGATATTCTTATTTTTACAAATATCTAAGAAACTCTACTTCCCTTAACTACTTATACATGGTATTTTAACAGAATCAGTCTTATAGCCATTGAAGACAGGCTTCCAATGTTAGATGCAATACTCAAAGTTGCACTTCTGAGATGATTTCCATGTAATTTCTCCCATATGGACCCTAAAACCCCAGATGCTCTGAGACATCTTTAGGGCCCTGTAAGAAGCAAGGGCCGTCACTAATTAGCAAAGACCCTGTGCACGTTAATTTTAAGCATGTGCTTTTCCCTCCCAGCAGTCCATAGGATTTAAGGACTTTAAGTGATATGGATATGGGATATGGTTTAGGGATATGCTTAAAGATAAGCATGTGTTTAGTTGTTTTCTTGTAATGTGGCTTTGTTTTTGCAGAAGTCAGAGAAATGAAAGATCTTATTACAGATCAAACACAAATAAATGTCCAAAACACAGCAGGGAGCCTTTAGGTCTTGGTTCAGAGCCCAGTGAAGTCAATGGAAAAACACCCCAACACCTCAGTGGACTTTGGACCTAACTCCTTAGAGGACTGATGATGAACCCACTGCAGAAACTTATGGAATACCTCATGTTTCTTTGCAAGGCTCCCTTATCTTGTATCCAGATGTTGCTAACAAGGATTTTTATTAGCTGCTGAGAGGCATGAGAGCGTCAGTTTTTCAGCTCTTGAAATACACGCACATATAGATGGGGTAGAAACCATTTGCTCTGCAGTAGCGATTAGGGTCTGTGGAGCTGTGAGTGTATTTCAAAAGATTCTCGGTTCTTGTCAGTGGAACCATTTCTTGGTCCCATGGATTGTGAAGTGTTTGCACTCTTTCTTTCATGAAGTGCAGTGAGGCAAGTGTGACTCTCCCTAGGGTAAATGTTGCCTCTCTGTAGAGGGAAAGGTTTACACAACAGGAACAGCAGGTTCCTTTGACCAGCATTCATCTTTTGTGCCGTTAGATCTCTATGGTGTATATAGCAACACCCGAGTTACTCATTTAGATTCCCTTCTCAGGTGTGCAGGGAAATAGCCACCATTTGAGAGCAATTCGATCTATATTTGGTGTTCATTTCAGGAGGAGATGATGCTGGAGATTTCTCCATTTGATCAGCCGAATTTCCACGCATACAGCCGGATTTTGATCTTACAGTGCAGGCTGAAGCTTTCCTTAGTTCTGCAGAGACTGCCCTAACCAACACCAGCAGAACCACCTGAGCCATCAGCCACCACCCAGGGGGGAAAATGATCCTGCGCCGTCTTGTCAGGCTTGTCATGAAGGTAGGCGTCATTAGAATGGATGTCTTTCTGCCTCCTCCTCAGAAGTCATTTGGGTTGCAGAGCCATGGGACAAGCTTGGTCCAAGCTAGCAAGCAGAGTGCCCATCTAGAGTCTCTGGAGAACTGGTAAGCAGCTAACACTTGCTAAGCTGATATTGCTTCCTCTTCTATTATTACTTGTGTTTACTAGGTCAAATTGACATTGGTCTGCAAGGATGTGCCACGGCCACATCAGAATGCTCATCCAGAGTCTCTGGGGAATTGCTAAGCTCTTACTACGTGCTAAGCCCATGTCTATTGTCTATTATTGCCTATTTTTGCTAGGTCAAAGTGACACTGATCTGCAAAGATGAGCTGTGCTCACACCTTCAGCTTTCTCTGGAGGAATATCCTCTGTTGCTCCGGGCCTTACTTCCCCATCAATGAAAAACTTCTGGTAGTATCCGCTGATGGGAGCTCTGGGAAAGGGTCCCATACCAACCGCTTAGCACAGTGGAGTTGTACCATTCTAAGTTTAATAGATTAAAAGATAATAAAGTGATATTATTTGCAGCTTGAATGCTCACTGGGTGAGCCCCACAAAATCCCTGTCATGTTTTATTCATTTTTGGATTAATTTCTGATATCTTGATTTTTAACTGAGATCTCATTTTAAGACTAGAGAAAAAAAATGCCAGAATTCACCAAATTCCAAAATGCAAAAGCAAAATGTTGGACCTGGTCTTTCATTTCCTCCGTGGTTCAGAAATTGCAGGGAAAATGATTGGAAGCATTTTCTTCCTATAACACCAAAACAGAGCCTGGCTTTTAAATTAGTATTTCTGTCAAGCCATTCCACAGAACTGGAAGACACAAATCACTTGGTGAAATCACTAGTACTGTAATTATTATTTCTACTTTTCTTAATGATTATGATGACAGGAAACGTTTCTTACTTGTTCCCTAGAAGAGTTATTTCTTCTACCCAGTCCGCGTCTTAAATTTTTGTAGTCCTCTGAACAGAATCTGCAGTCCTTAGTCACACCAAAAAAACCTCCATTGGCTTGAAAGGAAAATGTTAACTTCTTCAACGAGGGGAAAAATGCTTCTGTTGCTTAAACATAGGTAATTAGACTGAGGACTTTCTCGAAAGTAAACCTTGACAATCTAACAATCATCTGTGGCTTTTGCACTGCATGGAGTTTCTTTTACATTGTTAAATGCATTCCATGTTTCAGTAAATGACACCAGACTCACCAGCAGTGACTGAGTGATTAGTTTATCATCCTCTTAGTGCAGCCATCTAGATCTTTAACTCTTTAAGCAGTGGCATTTAAGTCTTGAGAACACCCAGGATCATGCCTGAGGCTTTAGACATTCTCAATTCAAGCCAATCTTGGATATCAAGTGAAAATGAAGAAAAGAAAGTAGGTGGATGCATTCTGATAACACTTTAAACAAGTCAGGTAAGCTAAATTGCAAATAAACACCAGGCTTTTTGCAGAGGAAGCCAGTTCCCCATTCCTGGGACCACTTAGGTCATTAGGTGTCTGAGAAGCATAAAATTACACAGAGAAAATCTAACAGCGTACAAAGAGAGTGAAGGGTGACAAATCTACGTTTCCTAAGACCCAGGGATGTGGGAGAGGTTTTTTGGCTGGATTTACTATTCATCTCTCATGGGGCAGTAAAATTAATAGTTTTACAAAACAATTGATAATAAAAAAAATTATGTTAGCTGAAACACACTGTGCCGGTGCTCTTGTGCTAAAATTTCGCTCATGCGGAGATGTTTAAGTACATAAAGCCTGGTAGCAACAAAATTCTTTGGAGAACGAAGGGTTTCTACTTGCTTTGGAAAAGAAAGGTGCAGGAGGATCTTGAGCCAGAAGGAAAAGACTTTGACCTGCGAGCTGCTGACCAGCTGCGCCTGCTGCTCAGCATCATGGATCTTCACCTATCATCTGATCCTGCTCGGTAAAGTGAGCCAGATCACTGTGTGTGCCCTCTGCCATGGGAGACATGGAGCTGCTCACCCTGGAGAGACAAAGTGCTTTGGGAGCTCTGTTGCTGGGAAGAATCTGAAATGTATAAACACGGCATTTACATGCCTCAAGCAACAGAAGAGAGCCCAGCCTTTATTTTTTTATTTTAAAAATGCCTTTCATCTGCTGGCTGTGGGGTTTTTTTTGGGTTTTGGGTTTTTTTCAGACTGGACCTTGAGTTTTGCTGGTTTGGGTGAAAGGAGTTTTTGCCCAGCAGTGCAAGGATGATCCTCCGTGGACAGGGAATGGGTGATGCTAGGATGAGATAAATTCTCTGTATCCTGAAAAGGGTTGAGAGTGGATTGGGAGCTACCTCTGAGACAGCAGAGCGCTGCATCTCCTGCAAGCACAGGCAGACTAGTTAGGTCTCCAATTTTCTGGTGCCTATTGCTTAGCCCCCTGGCCGTAGCCATTTTTAACCCTGTAGATACATTCACGCACCTGCTTGAAGTACCTCTACCTAGCGGAAAACATGATGGAAATGATCTAGTTGTGCCACCCATTTCAAGGCATCTCCTCCGTGGTGTTCTCACCTTGGGCTCTTGGTGGCTTACCAGCTGGGAAACCTCTGAAAAAAAAATGGTGACTGTGCTGGTGTCTGCCAGTGGCCTCAAGAGAGGGAGGGAAATGAGCCCCACAACAGCTTTGCAAGTCTAAGCTGTCCTCATGGTACCACACTGAGAGAGATTCTGTCAGGCTCACCTTTGATGGCTGCTGTTGTGTTAGATCTGGGGTTTGTCTCCACTATCCTTGACCCGAGTCAATACTCATTGATTCTAAGTCCTCTTTGGCCTTCTCATTTTATCCTCTGCTCTTCAAACATCTGTCTTAATCCACTTCAGCAGGAGGATTTCCTGCCCCGCTTTGCCTCCGCACCCAACGGTTACCTGGGGAAAGAGTGATGGGAGATGAAGAGAATTGCTGAGGGCCTCTGGAGGCAGGAGAAATGACTGTGCTTTTGGCAGCCATGGAGTTAGCTCCATGTTGCGTCTTTATGAGGAATGTTTATGAGCTAATGCCACATTTATAAATGACATTGCACATTTGGTCTTTGCAAAATTTCTTTGGCTAGGGGCATGGTGTCATTTGAATACGATACCTGGTTCTGCATCCTGTTGCCTTGTCAGGTATGTGTACAGAGGGTGGGAAAAGGCAGCAGAGTCAGCAGGATGGAGACGGAACAAGCAGGAATGCAGGGTGCGACCAGGGGATCAAACAGGTCCTCAGGGAAATTGCTGCAACTTAGTTTTGCTTCCCTGCGCCTCAAAGTGTAACGCCAGCGTGGCCAGGGGGCTGGGACTGGGAGATACCAGTGTTACGCTAACCCTGGATCCTGCACAAGTAGGAGCTACTGGTTCAGACCCTTCGTCCTGAGCTTTTTGTTCAAAAATCTAGTTTTAAGCCTGTTCCTCTTCGCATCTGGGTGATGCTGTGCACCTGCCAGTAGCATCACTCTGGGTTGTCTTTGCAGACCAGTGCTAGCCCATCGTGACACCTTGGTGCCTTTGGCTTCGGTCCCATTTTCTAGAATTGCACTTGGCCTTGCCTTGGCCCTTTGCCCAGACTGAATTTGCCTTCTTGGTTTTCACTTCTTTCCCATATCGGTTTTCTCTCCTGTTCTGTCTTCCTGCGTATCCTCTGGGGTCTGCCTCTGTAAACCCTTCTGCCCAGGTGGACCTGTGTGGGTGAGCAGCCCCTCGCTTCCAAGGTCCCTTCGTACAACCCAAGGTTCCCCCCCTTAGAGAGAGTGAGATACAGGATGTCTTCAGACTCGCTCCCTTTTTGCCGCTTCATTTTCTTTCTCCTTCCAACTGATTTTTAGATATTCCTCTCCTAAAAGTCCCTCTTCTCCTTTTTTTTTATGAGCCAGTTCCTCAGTTTTATTCCTCTGTAAGCTGTTTGGTAACTGATATTTTTAAAAAATAAAATAAGTAGATCCTGCCAATGGCCTTTAATAGAAAGCCTAGTTTGCCTGTGGGATTAGACACGCACGGTACACACGTACAACGCTCATTTGCCCACATCGTTTGGATAAGGTATCAGAGAGTACAGACTGTCTTTGCATTGAAGCCTGCAGGTCAAGAAATTGGCCTCCCTTCAGTTCACAGGCCGTGTGGCTGCCAGCCAGTAATCTAAAGCCCTGACGACTATTTCTGGAAAATGCTGGAAACCCACCTCTGACTACAATGTGTTTCATTCCTAGTTTCCAGGCGTATTCACTTTCGCTTCTTCCTTCTGGTGGAGGTTTTCCTTCTGTAGTTTGTCAAACGTCCCACAGCAGCGACTCCATTCTGCTCTTCTTCTCAGGCGGGTGCGACAGGAGAGAGTCAGCCCAGGTCTTTCTGCTGTAGGTGAGACGTGAATCACTGTGTGTGTCTCCATGATGTGTGGGGCAGTACGGCTTTTGTTTCATGTGCTGTAAATGAGAGATCATACAGAGTCGCTGAGTCATGTTACTCTTCCAGTACTTCCCCGGGGACCGGAACCCCACTGAAATGGTTTGAAAACCTTCTGTTTGCTGGGTTGGAATTTGAGGAGCTGTTTGGAACAAGTGTTTATTTTTGCTTTATTTCTGAGAATGGTGCAAAATGCTCTTGTTCTTCCAGAATGGAGGCTCTGACATGCCTTTAATTCTAATTGCCTCCTTTCCCCATTTTTTTTAATTACTCATCACTGTTAAGCATATGCTTAGCCACCTGGATGAGGTAGGTTCCTGGTGATTCAGCCAGTGTCACAGAAGGACAAGGCTGAACCTAGACCTTCTGAAGTCCAAATCAACTCCATCATTAGGCCAACCTTCCTTTAGGCATCCCAGTACTTGCAGCACTGCACCAAACCTATTGCCTTTGAAATTCCCAAGTAGCCAAAGGCCTCCTTTAGGCTGCTGAGCCAGTGTCTGTATATGATGGAAGCAGTGGAGGGGAGAACAGGTAATTGCTTATGTAGAAAAGAGCCAAAAATGAAATCAGATTTCACTGCTGTTGACACAAACTGTGCCCCTGCTCAGGTGCTTTTGGGTAGTAGTTGTTTGGGAGAGGAGGTGGGCTTTGATTCTGCTTACAAGTGGTGTTGGTTGCCCCACAACGGAGCAGAGCAGGTAACAGTAAGTAAGAATGTCCCTACCTTGAAAATAAACCCAGCTAACACCTCACTCGTTCGCTTGCTTTATCAATAATAAAACAGAGAGCCTTGCTGCACCGTAGCAAAGTAGGTCCTGCTGAAGTGTTTGTCGGAAAGGGGCGCAGGTTCTTTTAGCTCCTTCCTTCTGCCGTACGGGGCATTACCCCTTTCATAAGGATTAAACCTGGAGGATATTTGCAGTGAACTGGGTTGTCCTGACAAAGCTGCTGCACTAACACCGATTGTTTTGTACTAGAATAAGCCATCAAGGTCCCACCTTGGTTAGGGCCCTGCTGTTCTCAGGATGTTTTAGCCAAACGCGATGGATACATGCGTTGTCTGTGTGTGTGTTTCTGTGTACGCATATTTATATGCATGGTACATGTGACACTGAGCGAGAAGCAGGCCAGTGGCTTGACAAGGAGCACCTCCAAAGCCCGTACAACCTGCAGCCTCACATACAGTGGTGCAGAGAAGGAGCCTTTCCCTCAGAACTGACCTCTTCCTCGTCACGTGTCTGTGGGAGGCTCATGCTCCATTCATACACGTTTGTTGTGTAGGGTTATTTGTTGAGTACTTTCTAAGAATGATCCTTGGGCTGCTGATTATTTGTGGGCATGTGCTTTGTCATCAGGCAACCGGTACAAATGAACCCCACCAGTTTATTACTGCTGGAGATGGAGGCCACAAGGCACGTCCGTGTTTCCCGACTGGGAGTCCCTTGCAGGATCCGTCCTCTCTGCTTTCAGGTGAGGATGTCCACAGTAATGAACTCCAAATTCAGGGATGGGCTGACATTTCCCAGCACTTGTCATAACGTCTACCAGTAAAGTCCTTTGCTGTTGCTGAAAACCAAATAGGGCTGGTGTGATCTATTTTTGCAGCAGCTGGCCCGCTCTGCTTATTTACGCCTTGTACGAGTGTCTGAAACCATTAAAGCGTCTGATGATAGCAGATCTCAAGATACAATTAAAGGACAAAGACAAACGTCGGCACCCTGGAGGTGCCACGTGGTTGTGTGGAAGGGTAGATTTGGCAGCGTTGCTAGACAGCGAGGAAGAGCAAAGCATTTGAAATATCAGAGTCGCAGCCGAACTCAAAGCCGCGTATCAGTGCTGGAGACACGCTGGAGTGGTATGTACGGCTAAGGGAGCTGCCAGCGCTTGTGGTATTCTCAAAAAGTATTCATGACTCAACAGATCCAAAATGAATCTGCTTATCTGGGATAGCCTGATGACAACTCAGTGGCCGTATGGTGTTTGTTAGAAGGATGATGGTCTTTATTAGTACCAGCTACAATTTCAGAGCAGGAAGAATGCGTTCTTCATCATCTTCTGGAGGTCCTTCTTGCTTCTCAGGGACGAGGCTTTGATTGAGTGGAGAGAAACGCAGGGCGGAAACAAACGTGTGCGAAAAGCAACATTTCTTTCTGAAAGCTGCAGGAGATCAGTGCATTTTCTTCTTGTAACATTGATCAAGGAAACCAATCGATGTATAGATGATTTTACAAGACAAGTGTTTCTAACACAGTTCAGGAAAGTTTTAATAGCAGACTATTAAAATGGCTCTACCTTTATTTCGTGAGTTGTATTGATGAAGCACTTCCCTAATACTCAGGCCTCCTAGTTTTGGTGCACCGCACAAACGTCTCTTAAGGAACAATATTTAGGAGTGGAGACCTTACACTTTCCCAGGAGAAGACCGACGATGTATGTATGAAACACAAGGGGTGAAATTTCTAGGCTTGCTCAGTCTTGGGGATCTTTGAAAAGTGAAAAAAAATGAACGAGTCAAGTAAAAGCAACTAAACATTCTCCCTGTGTGGGGGCAGTAAACCCTTTCATAGCATTCACAAAACAACAAAAATCATCCTTAAAAACTTAAAAATAGAAAAAGCAGACAATCCTACTGTTTCAGCTGCTGTGTATCTGATTACCAAAGGCTGCCTTTTTATAACTGCTTTTTTTTTTTTTTAATGCTCCCACACAGTGTTTTTATAAGTATTTGTAAAAAATGTATTTGGAATAAACCAGCAATCCTGAACCTGATTCACTTCTAGGCTCAGGAGTGAGTCGTTCTAGACGTGGTCCTGACACCTCAGCAGAGACACATTAATGTAAAGCCGAAATAAAGTCCAAGCTGGGCCCGGCCCTGTGTTTCAGGAGTAAAGTACAACTTTCTTTACTCAAGAGAAGGTAGAAAATGCTGGTAGAACAGGCCAGCTCTGAAGCGTTCAGAGAAATCAGGAAAATCTCAGAGTGGTTGTAAAAAATGTTCTTTTCGCCATTCAAGCAGCTGCGCTTGTTTTCACCGGTTGGAGTCCGGCTTTTTAGTGAAGAGCTACTTTGGAAAATGTAATCCCTTGGCGTTGTTTGCTCAGTTCCCTGTGTTTTAATTGACAAGCTTAGGCAGTTGAAAGGAAAGGCTAGGAGGGAATTGATCTTAGCGCGCACTTATGGGCATCTCCTCCTGTAATTCATGTCATTAAAACCTCTCTGACATGTGACTTTATTTATTTATTTATGGTTTTAGGCTTGTTTCTGCTCAAGCGCAAATCTGGTGAGACGAGTTTTTTTTTCCCAAGGCAGGTTGTTTGCAAACTTCGGAGCCCAAAAGGTGCAGCTGCTCTAAAAATAACAGAGGATGGCAAGAACTGGTTTGGGAAGATCTCGCTCTGCCTCAGACCAGAGGCATCTCCTGAAATGCTGCCATTAGAGGAAAAGTTTGCTTGTAAAACAGAGCTGGGCTCATTTCTAGAGATGCTGAACATCGACCTGCGTAGCTCACTGGTGGGTCCTGAGCACACGAAACCTGGGTCAAATGTTAGTGGCTGGGATTTTATCAGGAATGCAACTGGGCAAATCCATGATTACCCAGTTGCAACCAAAAAAAAGCAAATAATTGCCCCACAGCTAGTGAACTCTGCAAGCAGAGCTGGGTACCCAGACTGCAGGAGACCTGACAGCTGTTGGGCTTCTTGCTGTCACCCACAAAACAAGTCTGTCACAGTCGAGGTCCGAACATACATGAATCACCTCTTTGTCTGGCCATTCTTTGCAGGGTGATGTCCCCAATGACCTGGTGCTTAGCTTCCAGAAGAGGCAAATGGTCTGGCTCTCCAGGAGCAGAGGTCCCCAGAAGGTTTTTCACGCAAGTCAGAGAGTCAAAAACCTGGTAGCAGGACCCCAAACACGGCTGGGACTGGATCACAGGCAAGAACCACACCAATCCCCCCCTCTCACCCATGCGAGATGGGATGCAAGTGGAGGTGCGTCTTGTGTTGAGCATGGACATAATGTTCTCTATTTTTGATGTGCTGCATCTTTAAAACGCACAATGTTTTATCTACCGCTGAATTCAGCAGTGTTTGCTTTTCAGACCTTCCACATTTGTATTTTTAGCTCCATTTTGGCATTCACTTTTTGGGTTGGAATATAGAACGCACTCGGTTGTTTAGCATGCCTGGACCGAATTCAGCCAATGTGTAACTCCACGGGCTTGAGCAGAAGCGATGTTCAAGGTGAATGAGTCTCTATGGGGCTAAGGAAATCCAGCTTCCGTAGAAATGCAGTTTGGCTCCCTCAGTAAATGCTACACTATTTCCATCCGCACGTATTCCTTTGTGGTTTGGGTTATGTATTTACATTTTACGGAATAAATACTACAGCTTTCCCCATGACTAACATTTCTTAGTAACCAATAAGCTACTCAAATACACTATTGCCTCCTACAAGACCCTAAACCACACTCCTCTCCGCTGGCTTTCTGTCCCCAGCTGGCCACCTCTTTGCCCAGATCCATGGTTAACCGGCATTGCATAAGCAACTTTTTGGATCTCGGTTTAACAGGATAGCTTACGAGAGCAGGCACTGGATGGCGTGGGACCAAATTCCTCAGTGACAAACATTTCAAACACGGCCACTCTCTCATCCCACCCAAAATGCGAGTGAGGTCTTTACACAAAGAGTGGGATGTACGGCGGCTGCTCCCACAAAGAGGGAGCGAGTTGCTTTTCCAAATCCAGAGGTCTGTTTTAAGAGTGGTGCTATACAGGCCCTTGCGTAAACTTTGTTTATAGACTGGAGTATTTTCAATGAAAATGTTATTTAACTTTAAAAAGTTGCACAGCAGCTACTCCAAAAATTGTTTTTCCTTGTTAAGAATAACACACAGTGTGATACATTTGAAATGGCGATAGCAATATTTCACAAATTTTGATGGATTCATAGCCCAAATACCTTGCTAACAGATGTTTCTTTTAAACTCGGAGTGGTATAGGAATAACTCAGAGATATTACAGTGTCAGCACTGCCTTTTATCTGTGCGTGTCCTTTCAGTGACATCCCTGGGCTCTTCTAATGCATGGGTCAGGCATTAAAAAAAAAAAAAAAAAGAGCTAAAAAAGAGTGAAATATTAACAGAAAGTCATATCTGATTGTGTGTGAGCTTTGGGGCAGTGCTGTAAGGAAGCTGACGCGTGCTGCCCTGGGCTCACTGTCCACTTGGGCACAGTGGCCTGGTGGTTTGTGGGAACGTGCTGGTTTGCAGCCGCCATTTCTGAGCTGGCTTTTGGTCGTGGCTAACTGATGAACTTAGGAGTTCCTGCAGCCGCTTCATGACCACATCTTTTGGTCTCATAAATTAACTTTTCTCTCTGTGGCTGACATTTTGCCTGACACAAAGGGATACCCCAGCAGGGCAAAGGGACAATGTTTTAGCACCCTGGTGGAGTTCTCTTTACCATGGGGGCGTTCAGTCTACTCTGTCTCTCCAAAGTACGTGGCATCCATCGCTGTTCGGTAGGGGGGGTCTTTCCCAGGAACTGCCTTCTCTGCGTCTTGTTCGTATGTCACCCCCAGTGTGTCCAGTTCGCATGTGTTAGTGGCAGACCAGTCTGTCCCCAAACCCCACCTGGGAACAGGCTCAAACCTTGGGAAGCCTGCCTCTTGCTCTCAGCCCCAAAGCTGGCCCAGGGTGATGCTGGGGTTGAACTGGTGGGGCAGGGAGCATCCTTCCTCCAGGAAACCCCCATTCCTACCCCTGTGGAATGTCCAGTTGTGGTCTTACACAGCCTGCACCAGCTTGGGAAAGTGCCTGGATGCTTCACATCCAGGTGGGGGTCCGGGAAGAAGGGCCGGTGTGAAGGGGGGAGAGAGTTACTCTGGCAGGCAGGGAGGGAAGGGGGAGGAGAGGGAGGAGAAAACCCGGAGCGCGGGTTGGAACCCAGAGCAGAGATAATCCACGGGCCTGGCAGCGGGCTCCCGGGAGCGTGAAGGGTTTTCCAGCTGCGGGACCCCACCAGGGCCCGGCGGGGGACGCGAGCCCGGGAGGAACCGGGTCTCTGACGGCGTCCCTTTCTCCCTCCAGCTGCCTCTCATTCCCAAGCGCTCCCTCCCTTCTCGCCAAGGGAGAGGCGCTTCCCAAGTTTCCCTTCCCGAGTTTCCCCTTCCCAAACCGGCCCCTCGGCGGGTCCGCCGGCCCGGCGGGCGGTGACAAGGACGCCCGGGGGCACCCACGCCGACGGCCCCCCCCGCTCCCCGTAGAGAGAGAGGGGCAGGAGGGGGCCGCGGGGTCCCGCCGGTCCCCCGGGGATGCACCTGAGCGGAGCTGGGGGAACCCCCCCCGTCCCCCGGGGGGCCGCGCTCACCCCGTCCCACCGGCGGGGTGCCGACCCCCGGGGCGCAGCCCCTCCGCTCCCCCCACCCCCGGGAGCCCGGGGCGGGCGGCGGGGCGGGCCGGGCCGTCCCCCGCGGGGCCGGGCCGGGCGGGGGCGGGCCGGGGGCGGCGGGCCGGGCCGGGCCGGGCTGGCGGGGGTGCGCGGCTCCACGTGACTGCGGGGCCGGGAGAAAACCGGGGCCGGCGGCGGCGGCGGCCGCACTGCGCTTGGGCGGCGATCGCGGGAGGCGCTCGGCAGCCGCTGCCCCGGGGCTTTCGGCGCGCTGGGTCCGGGCTGGCTCTCCAGAATCATGGACTGTGCTGATATGCCTTGCTTGCTGTCAGTGAGTACAGCCCTCTTCTTCCTCGGCTTTGCCCTTTGAGTTTTCATTACGCTTCTTTATTTTAGTTTTTGGGTTTTTTTTCAAAACTTTATTTTTTTCTCTTGTGTGCGCCCCCCCCCCCCCCGCCACTTGCCGGGCGTCCGGCGGCGGGACGCGAACTGGTGGCCCCGCGGTCCGCCGAACCGGGCGCCCCTTTTCCCCGCCGGGCGCCGGGGCCCCGCAGCGGCTTCGCCCGACTCGGCCCGGTCCGGCGGGGCGAGCGGGGCCGGGATGCGCCGCAGACCATGAGGGCTACCGGGCGGCGAGCGACCCGGGGGCGAGCGGCTCATCCCTGCTGCCGCTCGGGGGCTTCTCCTAATGTCGTTTTGCCATTTGTTATTATTTTTAAGTTTATTAGGAGGAGGAGGGGGGGGGGTTTGCTTCTCATCCTGACTTTCCTTGTTGTTTGTTGTTGCGTTTTTTACACTCCAGAGACACCATGATTCCTGGTAACCGAATGCTGATGGTCATCCTACTATGCCAAGTCCTGCTAGGAGGTACTAACCATGCTAGCCTGATACCCGAGACCGGCAGGAAGAAAGTCGCAGAGCTTCAGGGACAAGCCGGATCCGGACGCCGCTCTGCCCAAAGCCATGAACTCTTGCGGGGTTTCGAAACAACTCTGCTGCAGATGTTTGGGCTGCGAAGGCGGCCTCAGCCCAGCAAGTCAGCCGTCATTCCTAGTTACATGCTGGATCTCTATCGGCTCCAGTCCGGAGAAGAGGAGGAAAGCCTCCAGGAAATTAGCCTGCAGTACCCTGAGCGATCAACCAGCCGGGCAAACACCGTGAGGAGTTTCCACCATGAAGGTCAGTGATGGGAGGAGGTAAATTCCCAGCCCCGGTAGCGATCGGGATTTCCTTGGCGTTTGGAAGCTCACAAATGTGTTTCGAAGCGGGACGTGCCCGGCCCTAAATTTATGGGAGGAAAACGCCTCCCCCCCACCCCCAGCCTGCTGTGTGTGGGTGACAGGCGTGCTAGGCTCTGTGTTTTTTTCCAGCATCCTGTGCTTAACCCGAGCCCGACCATATTTTGAGGTGCTTTTGCTCCTGTTGACAACAGCGAGTTTCCTTCACTGCCTCTGCCCTGGGGTCACTCCCTGGGCTCGCGTGGATTTAATGGCTCTGGATCGGATGCGGGAGTAAAGTGAGGGCGGGATCTCGCCCCTGGTGTGTTTCTTTTGAACTATCAAAGCGATTGCTGCCTGGTTTTGCTCTTAAGGAAAAAAAAAATCCAAAAAAAACCCTGCTCGAATTTAATACTTACAGCTGTGTGTTTATAAGGTTTATTCAATAGGCCCTTGTAATCTGATCCAAATGTTTCCTAGCGGATGTTTCTTTTCCAAAGTAAATCTGAATTATTAATCCAGCCGCATCATTACTGCGTTGGAATTTGCTTCTCTTTCTCCCCCTGCCCCCTGTGCCCCGTAACAAGGCACCTCTGTGCTCTGCGGTGCTGCACCTCGCCAGGGTGATGATTTTGGAGAGATTTGGGGGGGGGCAAAAGGGGAAAAGCCTCCTCAAAAGGAGAAGCGAGACGGGAAGGGGTGACCTGCTCCGGGCGCAGGCACGCGGAGGGCGAGCGGCTGGCTCCGGAGCAGGAGCCGGTCCGGCCAGGAGGGATGCGTGGGGGAATGGAGAGGCGCTGGTGAAGCGTGGGTGCGTGCTGTGCCCCGAGGCTGATGTGCTCTTGTTTGCTTTTTGACCGCTTCCACCCCCCCACCCTTGCCCTGCTCCCCTCCAGAGCACCTGGAGACCGTCCCGGGTCCCAGCGAGGCGCCCCGGATCCGCTTCGTCTTCAACCTCAGCAGTGTACCAGAAAACGAGGTGATCTCCTCGGCGGAGCTGCGGCTGTACCGGGAGCAGGTGGAGGAACCCAGCACGGCGTGGGAGGGGGGCTTCCACCGGATAAACATTTATGAAGTGATGAAGCCGCTGTCGGAGCGCGCTCAGGCCATTACGCGCCTGTTGGACACGCGTCTGGTGCACCACAACGTGACGCGCTGGGAGACCTTTGATGTGAGCCCGGCCGTGATCCGGTGGACCAAGGACAAGCAACCGAACCACGGGCTGGTGATCGAGGTGACCCACCTCCACCACGCACAGACTCATCAGGGCAAACACGTCAGGATTAGCCGATCTTTACCTCAAGGGCGCGGGGACTGGGCTCAGCTCAGGCCGCTCCTAGTCACTTTTGGGCATGACGGGCGAGGCCATGCGCTGACCCGCAGAGCCCGCCGGAGCCCCAAGCACCAGCGTTCCCGCAAGAACAAAAAAAACTGCCGCCGCCATGCCCTCTATGTGGATTTCAGCGATGTGGGCTGGAACGACTGGATCGTGGCACCCCCGGGGTACCAGGCGTTTTACTGCCACGGGGACTGCCCCTTCCCTCTGGCCGACCACCTCAACTCCACCAACCACGCCATCGTGCAGACGTTGGTGAACTCCGTGAACTCCAGCATCCCCAAGGCCTGCTGCGTGCCCACGGAGCTGAGCGCCATCTCCATGCTCTACCTGGATGAGTATGACAAGGTGGTCCTGAAAAACTACCAGGAGATGGTGGTGGAGGGGTGCGGGTGCCGCTGACCCCCCCTGCCTTCCCCGCCGCCTTCTCCTCCCCTTCTCTCTCCCTCCCGTCCCACCCCAGAACTGCTTGCTATAGCTGGACTCTTCTCTAAACTAAACGTTCACCTTGACCTTATTTATGACTTTATGTGCAAATGTTTTTTGACAATAATGATCATATATTTTGACAAAATATATTTATAACTACATATTAAAAGAAAAAATAAAATGAGTCATTATTTTAAAGGTAAATGCATTTTTGTGTCTCACCTCTCAGGGTGCTGGCTGGGAGTGCAGCAGGGAGTTTATCTTCTCTCCTTCTCACCTTCTCCCCACCCAAACCCTCCCCGCTTTCCCCCCACCCTTTTTTTTCCCTTAAAGGCTTTGCAAATTTTAGTCTTTCTATTATTTCTCACCGAGGTACCGCGGATCCCCCTGTGCTGGGGCTGCGCCACGTGGGAGATGAGGGTCCCCGGAGATTAAGAGCTGCTTCTCCCCGGCCGCTGGGACTAGAGCCGACCGTGCTAACCTGGCCCAAGCCTTTGCAAAGCAACCCACCAAAAATGCATTTGAAAAGAAGGTGAAGATTTACCTGAGGGCTTTATGCTAAACCCACTGGGTTTTATACCCTCCGTCCAACTTCAGGATTCCCCAGGTTTTAAAACTATTTAACATTTCCCCACTTCCCGCGCTGCCTGCCTCTCCCCTCCCCACTGGAGACTGGGTTCTTTGGGAAGCTTCAAAGGTTTGCACGGGTCCTTTGAAGATCAAATCGCCCCATTACAATGCCAAAAAAAAAAAAAAGATATCTGGAGCAGTTAAATATGTGTTAGCTAATAGCCACCTGTGCTGTGTCCTTTCCAAATTGCTTCCGAGCAGGAAGATGATCAGAGCCGAGCAGGTACAGCTGGAGGTATCTAGGGACTAAAATCCCTGGCCCAAATGCATCGGATGGACTGTGTTGGGCTTGGAAAATGGAGAGCTGTGCCCTGGGCTGGGGGTGCGGTGGGGTGCGAGTGTGGGGCTGGTGTCCTCAGCCATGCTGGGAGGGGAGCAGGGTGCATGATGTATTTATTTCTTTTTTTTTCTTTTTTCTTCTTTTCCTTTAATGATTGAAGCTTTCCAACCCTCCGAAAGGGGCAGCTTAGTTGAAACCAATAAAAAACGGAGTGGAAAGCTTGCCAAAAGCCTTGGCTCCCTGAAGAGTGCAGGTGGAGAGAGGAGATGGGAGCCGCGGGGGGAGGCGAGCATGGCTCTGTGTTTCTCTCGGAAACAAAAAAAAAAAAAAAAAAAAACAACTAGCCTTCAACCTCCTCTGGTGCCAGTGAGGCTTTTCCACCCCTCCATCCCACCGGGTGCTGGCGCAGGAGGGGGCTGCAGGGTCCCCTCTGCTGCTGGAGAGCCTTGGGGTGACTCTATGCCTCCCCAGCCGGGGACCCCCGTGAGGCAGCGATGGGCGCTCGCTACAGAGCCCGAGCATCCCCGGCAAGGCAGGGCTGTGCGTGGGTGCTGGTGGGGGATGCAAAGCACCCACAGGGCTGTGGCAGAGGTGGGGGGGTCACCCCGCTGCTGGGGAGCCCTGGGTTATTGCTGGGGTTATTGCTGCCGTGTCTCCGGGCCCCTCGGCCCCGAGTTGACACTCTCATTCCTGCTTTTAGAAGGGAAATGTGTGGCCCGGGGCACCGGCGACCTGCTGCCTCCCCCTTTGATGCCTGCATATCAGACATAGCCATGCCAAAGAAAGAATTTCATTTTGAAGTGGCATCAGCTAAAGGCAAGCGCCTTTCAGCTGCCTGACAGGGCAATTACACACATCTCTGCCGATCTGCCCCGCCGCCGATAACCCCGGCCAGGGGAAAAGGGGGTCTCCGGGCCCCCTCGGCAGCCATGGGGCAGAAACTTGGGGGGAAAAAAAAATCACTATGCTTTTTTTTTTTTTTAATAAGGAAAAAAAAGAAGTTAAAGAGGCTTCTCCCAGGTTCATCAGCGCATCCCGGGTTGTCCCGGAGGCTGAAGGCCGGGGAGGGTGTTGCAAAGCGAAGCAAATGCCTCTTGCATTTAGGTCATTCTCGTGTCTCCAACCGCTTCGCTGCGTTCCCGCTGCTTTATGGAGCTGTTTGTTTTGGTGCTTATTTTCGCATTGCCTTTCAATGATGAAATGAAAGCTTTGTCCCTGTGGAGGCAGAGGCGCTTGCTTTTCCGTGGGTGCTGCGGGGGGAGAGGTCGTCCTGACACGTACGTGGCCTTTGGGAGATTTTTCCTTTGCTTCGCTTCTCCTGCCCTGGCAGTGGGTTGGTGAGATCCTACATGGGGTGTTCTGCTTGGAAACTAGGAAAAAAAAAAAGAAACAACTTTTTTTTTTTTTTTTAAAAAAGAATCAAAGAATTTCAATTTTGTAAATTTTCTAAGAATCTAAACTAGCTATAAACCAACTGACAGTAGAAGTGATGTATGTTACAAAATATTGATGGATGCATTAAGCAATTTGCTCAGTGGAGCACATCTAACATCTTGCATGTAACACAGAGAACAGGGGCTGAGGGTTTCCCTCCCCGTGTGTGTACGTCTGTCCCTCCGTCCCACGCGGGTGGCAGGCTGCTGTGTGGCCTCGTGCGATCGGGGAGGCATTTACCCACATTCTCGATCCGATAAATTGTTTAAAAATAGGAAAAGACAACAAAATTGTCAGGGAAACCAGAATCAGGTCCCTTTCTAGTTTCCAGCTGACAACCAGTGGCATTTTTTTTTTCCCACCACTTTAATTTGCACTGGGATTTGCTGGCGATAATTGGAGCTCTCCTCGCCGCCCAGGAGAGGGGTTGCTTTTGGGAAGCTGGGAGTTAAGCGCTGGTGTGGAGAGACCCAGGAATTCCACACAGCGTTTTTGGCTGTCGTTTGGTGCGTTTGTTGCAGCAGTCGTGGGGTTTAATCCTGCGCTCCGGGATCAGCGTGAGGACCGGTCCCGTCCCTTTGCTGCGTGCTGCTTGGCACAGACGTGCCCGTCCAGCTTCTCGCTGCCTTCTCTGCATCAGAAACCGCCTTGCTCATGCGGCAGAGAAGAGCTGGGGTGGTGGTTTAGTCTCAGGTAGCCAGTGTTTAGCTTTGCTTAAAAGCCTGACAAATACGTCTGCTTTATAAGTGCAATGATTTCTCTGAGCGTGGAACGTATTATTTGCCAACGTTAGTTATTTCAGAGCAAGCACTTAATTTGTGGCGGCTGGCGGGGCTGAGATAAGGCATATCAATTTAATCCCCCTCTTCTTCAACCCAAGTTGTGAACGAAAAAGGAACGGGTTGAAGGTGGGTGTCCAGCCACTTCCCTGCCATCTGGGTGTCCTCCTGGCAGCTGCTCTGTGTCCAGCATCCCACGATGCGTGAGCCAGACGGTGGATACTCTACGGTGTGCCGTGATGCGACTTCATCTCTGTGCCCACGGCAGGAAGGCTGGGACTTTTGGTACCTCAAAAGTACTGTCGTGCTGAAGTCTGCGTGGCCTACGGATGTAGGAAATGAGGAGAACATCTCAGCAAGCTTTAGTAACCTCCTGTGGCTCCAACTGGATCGTTCACAGTGGTTGTTGGTGAGGGCCACTGGCTGTTGTGCAATTACATTGTTGCTGGAGCACCGGTGAGGACATGGGGTAAGATGTGCTGGAAAATGGGGTCCGAGGCTCCGCCACGTGTCAGGAGCTCCCCCCGGAGACCTGTGGTTGCCCTGATCCCATTCCCAACCCCTCCTCTCTCGGCTTGCAGGATCCCAAGAGTCTTCTGGCAGGACTTTCTTCTCCCAGACGAAAATTTGCCCCCCAAGTGAAAGCTTACAGCATCGTTTTGCGAAAAGCTGCTGTCCTGGAGCTGCCATAATTGCGGAGGGCTGCTCAGCCAGCCGGGTTTTGCTCGTAGCCACAGGGTCCGAGGCTTTGCAAATTAGTTTCTAAAAATGCAAATGGGTTTGGAAGAGAAGCGCCGAGGTTTGCGCATTGCTATTCTGGGATGAACACAGAAGCTTTGCTACGGAGCCAGCAAAGGAAGACGGAGGCCCTTCTCGGTGTGACTGCGGTGCTCGGCCACCTCTGGCAAACTCCTCGCCTATTACGGTAACGATTAGCACAGTCTGGCTGGGATGGCTTGGAAAACGGTTGAATCTTGGCATCGAGAGGTGCTTTGTTCTCTTTATTCTGGGGTTTTATCACATGATAGCAGGTCTGAAGGTCCTCCACTGTGCATAGTTCCTATCTGAAATCGCAGGACCTGAAGAGGTATGAGGAGATATTACTCCCCCCTTGTAGATAAGGATCTTGGGCAGAGCGAGGTGAAGAGACTTGGGCACAGTCACGCATGGAGAAGAGGTATCCGACCACCTCAGGCCCTGTCCTCTGAGCTAGACACAAAACTCTTCTCTGGTCTTGAGTCTGTCCTTCTGAATACCCATCACTTCACCTCAAACCAGTGGTGGATTCCTGCATAAAATAATGTAAGAGGAGGCTACGACATCCATGTCCTTCCCTAGGCAGGCATGGCAATGACAGTGACTATCAGAAATGACCCAGAGACTGGATATTTCCTTCCCTTCATGGATCTGCTTTCAAGTTTGGAAGTGTAAACTAGGATTTTGAATACATTATTTTCCACCTGGCTTCTTAAAGAAGCACCTCAAACTCACTCCCTATTTGGCAGCAGCGCATCCATCTAGACACAAGCGGTGAAGGTAAAAATCCATCAATCAGATGGATTATCAGAGCCCAAGGAGGAATGAGGCCACAGGGACCTCTGGCCCTGTTGGATCAGCCGCGAGTCATTTATTCCACCCAGGAGATGAACGCATGTGCTGGGGCTTTGGTTCTGTGCAGTCCATCCAAAATTTGCCCGGACTTGGAGCCCCATGCTGTTTTTCACGCAGTCAGCATTTTTCACGTGCTGCCTCCTGCCCCTGCCTTGATGCCGTATTTTATGTGAGAACAGCTCGGCATGGCCTCACTGACACCTTGCGTCCTCCCAGGACTCCGGCTTGGCTTTGCCAAGGGCTACTCTGAGCCCATTTGTGAGCAATGGCAGCAGAGTCAAGGGAAGACCCCCCAGCATCCGTGTCCACCGCAGGCATCATCCCCAGCCCCGGGGGTGTTCTTGGAGGGCAGACCACAAGGGCACAACCAAAAGCCATCACCAGTAGGATTTCACCCTTGAAAGGACCTGTGATGAGCTGCCTCTTCCATAACATCAGGGAGCCAAGGACAGCTTTATCCAAACCCAGCCCTATGTTTTGGATCTGTTCATATGCTACAGACATGGCTGCATCTCGACAGGGTCACTTGCCTTTGGTACTCTCTAGCTGCCTGGTTGTGTTTACGTCAACAGCATTTCTTCCAGTCTTCTCTTCATTCAAGTGCTGGCACATGATGTGTTTAGAAATGCAGATTTTTTCCTTTCCACTCTTGGTCTGATTCCCCCTTTTCCTGGAGATCGCAGATGTGCAGATCCAGGGAGACCACACAGTTCCCAGAGGAGAAGTTGGCACCCAGTTTTAGCAGACTATGGATGGAAAATGTTGATGTTACTCTACATTCCCCCCCCAAAAAAAGAAGTCTGTGCTAATTCTCTCCAAAGGTTCACCTAGTGCTGTAGGAGAAGGCAGGAACACAGCAAGCCTATAACAACGTTTTTCCAGAGTACCCATTTAGGATTCAGACCTTCCTGAGACAAAATTAGGGTCTTTGCATTTAATAGGCCAGCACGAATTTCACATCCAGAAATTTATAGAATTACTTTCATAAACTTTATATCTTTTTCAGATCAGTGTTATCCTGTGCCAGTGATTCCCACCATTTGCCTACCCATTCCTTTCAAAGTGTTTCCTTTTACTTGTTTTGAAACCACCACCTAGAAGTTCATAGTCGTGCCCTACAGTTCTTGTATTTTGGGACACAGTGAACCCCTGCTTCTTATTCCCCTTCTCTGCACCAGGGATCGCATCTCCTCTGCTCTGCCAAACCGGTCACCCTTGTCCTCTGCAGTACCCTCACCATGCTGAAGAGACCTCTAGGTCTTCACTTCAGTGGAAGTTGGTCCTTGCAGGTGCTGACCCTTCTTGGTGCTCACCTTTCCTGGTGCTGCCTCCGGCAGTCTGGGCAATAGCGGTGGAGGATGGATACCATTGGTAAGATCCCTCAGCAAGTTCATCAACTTGCTGAAATCATAAAAATGAATTTGTAAAGCGTCCATCTGGGCCTACGGAAAATAATGCATCACTTCACGTCTTAAAGTTTGGGAAGGGCCTGATTGACTGGTGGCACCTCCATTGCACACAACTGCGTGTGCATACAACTTGAGGCTCCTCTGCAGCATTGCAGAGGGCTTCACACCCTCTTTCTTCTTCAAGGAGAGGTGCAGCTTGGACCTCTGCTCCTCCAGGTCCCTGAGGGGGGTGGGCAGCTGCCTCCCAGCTTTGTCCCCAGCCCCACACGCTCTCCTCTCCAGCCACGACCTCGATGGTTGTGCTGGTCGCACACAGAGGTGATGCTGTTGGGTGGGCTCTGGCTGGGGCGGGACTTCCCACACCACCCTCAGATAATTGCCTTTGTGTTGCTTTTATGGCAGGGATTTAAAGCCCTTCTGAGCTCCTGTGTGTTTTCGCTCGGCCCTTTCCTGCTTAGATAATCTCACACCTCGTGAACGCGTTCGGTAACATGAATTACTCCCCTCATGCTCGAATGGAGACCACAGGCTTCTTGTCGCTGAAAACTGAAGGCTCAAGCTTGGTCTGGAGTCCCACAGGCAAAGAGCAAGTGCTTTTCCAAGTAATCCACCTGTCCTTCACCTTTCCTTCCAGTAACACGAGATTGCGTGTTATGAAGTAATTGCCTGAAACAGGCCACGGTCTTTTACATATTAGATTATATGGAAGACGGTAGGCATTTTGAGGTGCTTTTATTGGCTTTGCTCGTTCAGTCTGCACTGTAATGCACACCTGCTATTTAATACCCAAATCAGAGAAATCCTTCCTGCCAAGATTAGCTAAATTGATTGTATACCTCCCCAGGGAAGCTCTGGACAGGACAGGTACATATGAGAGGGCTCATGAAGGACTGCCTGCTGCTCCTGCCCGCTGGTCTGGGGCCAGCTGCCACCCAAGGATGTGCTGGGCACATTGCTTCTGATTGATAGGGAATTAATAAATAGAAGCAAATGCTCCACGTGAATGCCACACTAAGCAGTTATCTCCAAGGGAGGACTGGGAAGCTCAATGGGGAGTCATCCATGGACTTGCTTTCCTGTCTTTAGGAGTTTCTCTCTTAAACCTCCTTCCATCCTGAGTGTGTAGGGGCAAGTGTATTACGCACAATGCTGTATGTGCTTAGAATATGCTGCTCAAGCATCGAGTCCTGCGTGGTGCAGAGAGCTCTTTCTGCTGGTCAACGAGGTGACCAAGCTGCAGCTGGGCAGAAGCCTGTCCCTTTGCTGGGGGTGTTCTCGCAGCTGCTGGGTCCTGCAGGTCCGAGGCAGCCATGCAGCACCCACCGGTCACAACGCCATCGTCCACTGCAGCCTTGAGCTTGACCACACTGGTGGACCTGCTGCTTTCAGTCTGAGGGACCTGTGATGAGAGTCTACAGCCATCATGGTGGGGTGAGGGGTAAGCAGAGGTAAAGTGCTTCTCAGGGCTGGTGAAAGCTCTTTGGGGAGTAGGGGGTGAACGGCTGAAGCTGTGGGTTAGGTGTGGGGCTGGTGGAAACACCACAGCCCCGTTGATGCTCTGCTTATGTGGTTGGGCTGTGGGGGGGCCATGCCCTGGATCTGCTGTGGTGAGAACCCATGCTGCTGGTTTGGTTGTGGAGGAGAGTTTCTTGCTGTTGGTTTACATCAAAAAGGAAAATCTGGGCTCTAGGACGTGCCCTTATTCCTGCTTCAATTCTCATGGACCCACCAGCCAACCTGAGTGCCACTTGCCTGCAGTGGGGAGATGGGGGTTGTTCCTGCTTGGACATCTAAGTAAAAGAGCTCCAGCCCAGCATGGCACAGTGCTCCTCTTCTTCATCGCAGAAACCCTTACCCAAGGGCCTTCAGGTCATGAACAGGTCTGGAAAAGTCATCGAGCAAGACATCCTGTGAAACATGCAGATCCTTCCCACTTCTGGTCTTGGGGCATCAGAAACAGGTATTTCTAGGTGTCATTTGAAGAGATTGAACGTATACAGCTTGAGTAGTTGCTCTTTATTTTGGTGTTCAAAACTATTAAAAATAATCGCTGCAGTGTTTCTTCAAAGGCAGTTTGTAGAGTTGGACATTTTCCCAGTAAGACGTAGTCCCCCAGGATCGTTTTTAATTTGATTAACCAATGGTAGCATTGAGAAGGACCCACATGTGGCTCAGTAGCAGGACGCAATTTGGGAGCAAAATTTGACAGTACAAGCAACAAAGCATAGTGAGAAGAGTCGTACAGTGAACTGAGCAGCTCTTCTCCTGGACATGGCAGAAAACAAAGACCTGGGGTCTTTGCTGACCAGAAAACAACTCAAAGAGCCCAACTGGCAGAATGTGGGATGGATGAAATGGAGATTTTCCCCTAGAGCTGCCAAAGACAGGGCTAAAATACTGAGTGGCTTTCTGATCCCTGCGTTCATGACAAATTGTTTCAGACCTTACTGGGTTGCTATGAGGATCAAATGATCTTAGAGAAGAGCCTGGTCTTGTTCTGCCAGGAAAATTGGAGTCTGGAAGGGAACTGGGTGTGTGTCTTGGGGTAAATTCCAACCAGGGGGAAGGGCTGCTTGTCTCTGAGTAGGGACATCTGGGGAATTGGGAAAAAAATTCTAGTAATCAGAAATGAGATCCCAGCTGGGCCACCATGACAAGACTATCAAGGACAAAAATCTGTCCACTTTTGGAGGTGACACCTCTTTTACCAATGGCAAAGTACAATGTGGTCCTTGGGACAGCAGAAAGCATGCTGTCCTTTCTTGGGGGTTCCCTGCAGGTTTGGGTGCAGGATGTCAGGTGAACACCTTGTGAAGACCCAAATTCAGTAAGGGAGGACCTACATTCCCAGGTGTCACTGTGGATGTCACCAGCTGTGGTCAAAAGAAGAGCAGCCATGCTCCTGCTGCCAGAGCAGGGGAGGAGGAGAGACCTCAGACAAAATTAATTCTCGTAGGCAGAACGGGGATAGAAATGTCCTTTCCTGGACTCATGGTAGCAGGGAGCACATGGGAAGGAGCAGTTGCTGTCCCCAGCCAGCCACAGACATTTGGAGGTGGCTCATGGAGTGAGAAAGAGGGTGGGGTGCTCTGCTGTGACTCCCTTGGGTGCTGGAAATAGCTGGCGTTATATGGCATGCTTCACAAATTGCTTTTGCTGTGGGTTGAATAACGGCTTATAATAACAACATGGCTTGTGTGGCCTTGGGGCAGCACGGCCGCCGGATGGGGAAGAGAAGGGCTGGATTTTCTTTCCACCTCCGTTTGTGTGGTCCAGGGTGGGTCATTAAATGGCCTCATGCCTCAGTTTCCCCCCTTGCAGGCCAGGAATGCACTCATTCTGCTGACAGTAATGGCGATAAATAATATCTCACTAGCAACCGCTATTTAAAAAATCTTTTATTGCTTCCCATTAAGCTGATGACTGTTAATGAGGAGAATTAAATTCACTGCCCTGTTGCCATTAGACAAATATGTGCTCCATCTCCATCCGAAAACCCCATTGTAAATAACTGCGGAAGAGTGGAATAAACATCGTCCTTCCCAGGGCAGGGCCCAGCAGCAGGAATGAGCAAACACAGGTGTGGAAGATTTGTAAGCTTTAAAAGGAGATTGGGGCTATTTCAGAATCAGATCTGGTTTTGGTTAGGAGCATCTTCTGTGAAAAAAAAAACCAAAACAACCAAAAAACCCCCAAAAAACCAGAAACCACCCCAAACCACCAAGGAAAGACCCCACAGATGGGGCGGTGACGGCTGTCTGCAGCTGCCACCTGGCCGTGACGGCTGAGGATGGGGTAGTGGCAGCATCCCAGCATCCTGGTGACAGCTGAAGTGCAACGGTCCCATCATTTTGCTGCTTGGCATCCCCAGATCCCTGCTTGATCTGAAGCCCCGTGCAGAGAAACCCTTCTGCACCGGGTCAGCTCCTCTCGGGTTGGTGTCGTTCAGCGTGTAATTGTGGCTGAGCCGCTTGCTTTCTGCAGCAGGCTTTCCCCTCTGTCTTTCCCCTTTCCCTTTTGAAGGTGAAGGTTTTATGTGACTGAAATGTGTTAACGCTCCCATAAAAGTAAATGAAACACAAGCGGACGTTTTCTTTTTTTGGGCGCAGATGTGATTGGTTTGGGCCTGATCCAGAGGCCGGGAGAGCGATGATTAGCAGTGCTGAAGAGAAGGGCCGGGAAAGCGTTTTCCATAGGGAAGTGTCATTTGTGGAGCAAAATGTGACATCCAGAAGAGCCAACTGTGTACCTGTGCTTTGGCAATGGTTTCCTCCCCTCCCTGCTCTTGCAAGAGGGTTGTCTCTACTGCAGAGTTAATTTTTCCAAAGGACCCTTGATACCAAGCTCAGCTCATCCAGCAATTAAGGCTACCCAAAATGAGAATGCAGGACTGAGAGCCTTAACATCCCAAAAGAGATTGGTGGATGTGGTGTATACAGAGATGGGACAGCTTGCCCAGCGTCTGCTCTGAGGAGCTGTGTTTGTCCCTGTTGCTTTGCAATCCAGAGGCCAACAGGATGTTTTGCACGGAGCCCATGGCCTCCTGCACACATCCGCTCCTCTTAGCTTCTTATCTTGTTCTGAACAACTCGTTTCAGACTCAGCAAAACCAGGAGCAGGGAAGGAGTAAGTATTTCCTGACCTCATTCGTACACGATGACACAGGACTCTTCCCTTCGCCCTCTGCAAAAGGCACAACCAGGCAAAGCAGTGGAGGAATCGCCCACAAAAACGCTCCCAAATCTTCTTCCATTCCCACCTGGAGGAGCCGCTACTCAGTAGACAAGTCGGCCACGAAAAATTGATGGGATTCCATCATGTCCTATGTTCCCTGAGTTTGGGTAGTGGCAGGGCCACTTTCCCCATCTGCTGGGGACTCATGGTGAGAAGCATCTCCAAATGATGGGGCTTCTGCCTAGTGTTGGAGGTTAAACTAACAGCTCACCTGACAAGGGAGATGTTGCCTAATGAGCAAGAGCACAGGAGTGTGAAAGAAATGTATCACTGCAATTGCACAAAGCTCCAGTGATGTCCAAGGCACTGAGCCAAGATGCTCCATTTGCCTCCTGGAGTGGACACCTCTCTAAAAGCATCTGCAGGGATCTCCATCCACAGCTCCTGCACCTGTAGATGAAAAGATGTGTCATCTCAGAGCTGGAAGAGCTTTGAAAATCCTTCCTGTGTCTTCTGGGATCACATAACGCTTCGGCTCAGGTGACCCAGGGAGAATGTGGATGAGTGGGAGGAGACATAGAGTTGCCTGGGACAGCGGTGGGGCTGCTCTCCACAGCGTACACCTGCAGGTCTTGGCAAAATGGGCCCTGCGGCCTGGCAGAACTTTCTGCTGAATATTTTGGCTGCATCCGTGAACTTGTGCGGCTTCTGTGGCATGGAAACTGCCTATAATTTATGCTGAGTACAGCCCCATATATTATGTTGACAGTTCCAGAACATTATAAGATCATTTAGTCCTTTCTCACCAAAAACAATTTCAAACCACAGGGTAGTTGTTCAATGATCAGTAGACAAGCCCCGCACACAGCCCACAATTAATTAAAAAAACCCCAAACCAATGCATGGCACCCCTCTCCTCCATCCCAATTCCCCAGCAACCCAAAACCCAAGACCTGCCTCACCTGCTGTTGCACCCAGTGGCTTGAAATTGCAAAGGTAGCAACGGCTCCTGGAGAAACTGCAGCGTGAGGTCCCAGCATCCCAACTCCGGATGAGTACGTGCCCAAGGTTGCCCAGCCTGCGATGAAGTTGGGTGCAAGCTGAGGAAGGTGCATTTAGAGATGAGCTTTAAGAGGAGTGAGGAGCCTGGATGGGTTCAGGTGGCTCATTTCCTCTGTTAGCCCTGTGCTGGGAGGAATATCCGTATGGCATTTACACTGCGTTTGTGTCCAAAAGTGCTCTTAAATGTCCACAAATCCAGAGAAAAAAATTGTTAACAGAGCACCAGCCTAAGGATGCCCCAGGAAGGCAGCAGAGATCCAGCTTTTTCTCTCTCTGAACCCTCTTGAATACATTTGGGATGATGGCAATTTTTTTCTTTTTCTTTTACGTAAAACCAGCGCAGCACCACTGAAGCCAATGGCACTGCAGTGTTTTACGTCTGCTGAGGAAATGGTTCAAAACCCTTCCTTTGAATCAAGACCTTGTTAATATATAGAAGAAAACACTATATCTCATGCAAATCCTCCTGGGATTTCCATCCTCCAACACGCAGTGGATGGGGACATCTTATCAGAGAAATTAGGCAGTTTCCTAAGCAAATTTCCCATGCGTCCAAAGAAGGAGAAGTCCCAGGTGCATGGATGTCCCACAGGCCCATCTATTCAGTGTGGGCAGCTTTACGCTACTTTGGAGCTTCTCCTTGCAAGATCTCTGGGTCTCCCTGGAGAGCAGAGCCATGCCCAAACTCTGAGCATTCCGAGGGGTGTCACCTCCCACCCCACGCCTCACCCCCGCCAACCCATCGGTGCTTTGTTTTCTTGCCCGTCTCGAGAACCGGTTGCAGGTTGTGCTTTTCCTCCATCAACATCATTGTTTTTATCTGCGCTGGTAGCAGCAGTCCCCACCACGCAGGATTTATTTACACTGAAGGGTAAGTGGGAGGCTGTAATTGGGATGGGATTTGAAGAGGTCAGAAGGAGCCTGTGCAGGAAAACTGTAAATGAGGGAGGGCTGGGAGTTTGCTGAAGTCGTTACGCACAGATCGTTCCAGCTTCCACTCAGTGCCATTAGCTGGGGGGTAAACGTGCCGTCCGGGGACATATGTGTATACATTAATGGGGTTTTTTAAACAGACGATCAGTAATGAGCTGTTAATGTTTTCCAAGCGGTCTTTCAACCCCGTGCTCTGATTATCTTTGTCTGTGCGGTGCGCTCGAGGATTTCGGATCTCTTGGTCCCCATGCGAGAGAGCAGGTCCCTTTCCATGCACCAGGTCTCTGCTCAGTCTCAGCCACCCCCGTGCTCTGTCCCTGCCCATCTCGGTTACCTCCAGCACTGTGGCAAGCCCCAGGGCTCAGGGCAGGGGAAACCCTTCCAACAGGGAGGGGGACTGGAGCTCCCTGGCTGTATGTGCAGCACATAGAGGAGAGGAGGATAGGATGGGACAGGATAGGATAGACTAGACTAGACTAGACTAGACTAGACTAGACTAGAATAGAGTAGAGTAGAGTAGAGTAGGAGTAGAGTAGGAGTAGAGTAGAATATTTCAGTTGGAAGTGATCTACAATGGTCGTCTAGTCCAACTGCCTGCATGGGTTTGCTGTGGGTTGGCGTGCCCAGTTGCAAGCGTGGCCAGGAGGAAGGTGTAGGATGAAAATCCAAGGAATTGTCTTTCCAGGAAACCTGGACAACTTCCAGCTTGCGGCCTCGGGTGCGCTCAGGAAAACAAGAGCTAAGTCACTACACCCCCTTTCCTCCCACCCCTGGCTCATCTCTGGGGCACCCTTGGGAGATGACTTGAAGAACCGCACCAGTGATAGAAGCGGTAATTGAGGAAACTGATGCAAACGTGATCTCCCAAAAGGTTGTGTGGGAAGCAAAGTTGGGAAGGATGCTCAGATAAGTGGAATTTTTGCTTTTGTGCCTTTCTTGAGCAACACCATCAGACCTAAGGGTTTCCTGTTTATTTATTCAGTGATCACCGCCGTATGACACACATAGGAAATCACAAAAAAATATGTTGTTTTGAGGACAGGTGAGGTGGAAACAAAGGCTGCTGTTTAGGCTGTGGCATATTGGCTGTGCTGAGCATCTTGTGAGTATTTTCACGCATCAGTGAAGTGAGCGCAAACACATCCTGCGAACATCTGGCTAGGAAGATGCCTCAGCTGTGCTGAGCAGCGCTGATAGTAATAACGTTGCTCTGGTATGACATAGAGCAGCCTCAAAGCTGCTCTGCTCTGGGCCAGGTGGCAGAGAGACCCCTACATTGGGCTCTGGGATGAGCCGTGGCAGAAGGTGGAGGTAGAAATGGCTTTACACCACCCCAGGGTCTGTGTTTCACGGGTGTGAAACGGCTGTAGTGAAGCCTGGGAGCTGGAGTGGACGGTGCTGCATGAAAACCAACTAGATAGCAACATCTCATCAGCATCTGTTCCCCCTGGGGAGTTTACATCCAACTGTTCTCCCAAACCAGCCCAACACACAGCCTCCTCTTACTGCAAAAATGTGCTCAGATGACTTAACTTAATGACTTAGCTAAATTGAACGGTTTCCAGTAGCGCAGTAATGTGTTTGGAGAAGGAAGAGCTTTCAAAAGGAAACTGTTTGCCCATCTAACCCAAACAACTTTCCATTGCTGATGGGGAGAGAGGAAAGTCTGAGCGCCTCGCGCAGTGAGTGCAGGGTACCCATGACTTCATTCCTCTAGTGCTTGGCAAGGGAAGGACGCATCAGGCAGTGGAATCTGGTAATTTGGCTCTTCCCCACATTCCTTAGCTATGGGGCAACCAGCAGTGGGACTCTGTGGCGAGTCAAGGTGCGCTTGCAGTAAGATGGCTTGCGAAGAACCCTGCTGCATGGCTGGGCTCACCTGGCTGCCACCCAGCGACACCAATGGGGCTGGGCTCCCAATATATGGGATTTGTTCTGGGGAGGGACTCTTTATCAGGGAATGTAGTGATAGGACGAGGGCTAATGGTTTCAAACTGAAAGGGGGTAGATTCAGATTGGATATTAGGAAGAAATTCTTTCCTGTGAGGGTGAGGTGATGGAACAGGTTGCCCAGGGAGGTTGTGGGTGCCCCATCGCTGGAGGTGTTCAAGGCCAGGTTGGACGGGGCTTGGAGCAACCTGGTCTGGTGGGAGGTGTCCCTGCCCAGGGCAGGGGGGTGGAACGAGGTGGTCTTTAAGGTCCCTTCCAACCCAAACCATTCTGTGATTCTATTTCTTCCCTTTCTCAGGGCTAACTGGATTCCCCTGTCTCTCCCTGGTGGATCACAAATAGTGATGCTTGATAGGACGAGGGGTACTGGTTTTAGACTAAAAGAAGGTAGATTTGGGCTAGATATAAGGAAGAAATTTTTTATGCTGAGGGTGGTGAGACACTGGCGCGTGTTGTCCAGAGAGGTGGGAGATGCCCCGTCCCTGGAAACATTCCAGGTCATGTTGGACAGGGCTTTGGGCAACCTGATCTAGTCGAAGATGTCCCTGCTTATGGCAGGGGGTTGGACTACATGGCCTTTAAAGGTCCCTTCCCACCCAAATGATTTGATAATTCTATGGTTTGTTTGAGGAAATAAGGACTATATGGGCTGGTTCTGTATCCTGGGGCTGGGAAGGGTGAAATCCTTTAGGATCTAAAAAATATGTAACTAGAAATGCTGCTTCAGTCGCATGTAATTGCTGTGAGCTCCATGGGACTGCAGACAAGGGTATTGTTTCACCTTTGCTCATGTGGGGCCCAAATCACAGTTGAACAGATTCGCTTGCAGTTTTGGGAACTGGCATTTTTTCCAGCAAAAGATGGGATTTGGTCAAAGAAAAAGGGTAAAAAAAATAAATATTGCTTTGTCTTCTGAAATTCAAGAAAGCCTGAGTTGTTTCACTGCAAAACTAAAAAATTTAGTATAGTTTAAAAGTGTGGGTTCTTATATAGAAATTTCCCCAAACTTTTCATTGTACATTTTTTGCGGTATTTTAATTTTTTTTAAAATTTTAACCAAATATCCGAACAGGTGGCATGATATTGGAGTTGTCCAATGAACTGCAGGTCTGACTTCTGTTCAACCCCCCACCGATGCTTTGAGCCTTTTTAAAAACACAGCAAGTGTTGTACCGCTGTGACAAGACTCCAGGTAAAAACAGACATCACTTGCTCGTTTTGGCGTTTTCTCCAGATCAAAGCTTCAAGACTACTTAATACACAAGCAAAAGTGAGCATGGGTTTTTTTCCCCATCTTCTTTTTTCTCTCCTTTGTCTTGCAATAGAATCTACCTCATATGAATTGCCCTGATTAATTACAGTAATGAATAACAATAACAACAATAAAATAAAAAAAACCCCTGAACTGGTGCACTGAAGAACCGGTTATTTTTATTTCTGGTGTAGGTGTCATCTAAAGCATTTGGTTCTGTTTTGTAACGGTGAGGTGTTTTAACTAATTGCAGACACCTGAGTGTGGTGTACCCAGTCCCAGTCGTTCCTCTGGAGGGAACCACCGCAGGGTGGCCAGGCTCCGCTGGGCCACCCACCTCCCTCTTTCCTGGTGGGATGAAGCTCTTTCAGGCCCGGCGTTGTCTGCCCAGGCACAGGGTGCTTTGGACAGCAGAGGGGAGATGCTGTGCACCCCCTTTTCATGCTAAACGTGGCCTTACACCAGCTTTTTTTGTCCCCATGATGGCTGGCAGAGATGTTGCCATGCTCCTGGCACGCCAGACTTGGACACTTTGGAAGCCTAAATTGCATGTGTGCTTTTGGACTCGATGATCTTAAGGGTCTTTTCCAACCTAAATGGTTCCGTGATTTCCTGCTGCTTGCTTGTGCACATGGAGCCACCCGTCGTCACAAGGACACCCAGCAGTCGTGCAACCAGCAACACGATGGGTGATTGCTGGTGGGAAACGTTCACAGCTTGAGACGGAGCTTGGTGCTGCATCCAAACCCATGGAGCTCAGGGATTCCCTCTGCCCAGACTCGCACAGGTCTCCCACCTGCTTCTGAGCAAATCTGTCCTACAAGCGCCGGATACTGACCCTCCCTGCACCCCAGCCCCATCATCTCCCCCTTTAATACGTTTGAGGACCACCTTATTGCTAGCAAGGACCAAAATCCTGGAGTCCCCTGGGCACAGCTTCCTGGGAGAAGCACCATTGACTGGCACATCACATTTGCCATTTCACAGGCTTGATTTCTTGGAAAGAAAAAGAAAAAGGAAAAAAAGTAATATCCCATCATGACATCACAATGCAGCGGTTGTTTTATCTCACTTGGTGGTTGAATGAGGCCTTGTAATTGCCGGAAGATTTATGAGACTGGAATTATGCTCGGCTGTTGCTGGCTAATGTATCTGCGGCGTGGATGTCGTGAAAACACCTTATGAGACAACATGTTAGGAAACTTCAGACGGTGTGTGATCTCTGAAGGCAAAATAAATAAAAAAACCAACCCCACGCCCCGCGGTAAGTCGATTTGTACGTGGTGTTGACAGGGAGCCGTCGTCCCCCATGGCCAAAATAAAACCTCTGGGGCTGACGTACTTGTGCTGTGTCAGATAAACGGTGGTGGGGTTAGTGTTAGTGTTTCAGGCTGCCTATAGTTCTCTGGGGCTTTCCTGTGCCAGGGGATTGTGTGTGAGTTATTCACAAACCTCTTTCAAAGCAGAAAAGGTTGGAACAGCCACCTGGTTTTCTTCATTCAAAATGTTTTCCCCATGAGCACAACGTGGTTCATTTGGGAGGGACTGGCGTTCGGGGTCCAGATTCCTCCCCGCTGGGAAGGCAGTGGGGTAATCCAGAGCCCCACGAGTGCCTGGGAAAGCATCGTGGGATCCAGCTGGTTGGGAAAATGCCTCCTTGTCCTGGTGTTGTCAGGGTGACTTCACTGCAAGGCTGCAGCCCGCTTTGCGTAAATCCCATAAAAAAGCTCAGCTGCAATCGCATTGTCATGGGATGCATTTACCCTACCAGCCCCTCGACACCTGACGATGTACTTTAACATTTCAATGCCAAAAGCACCCCTGTAAGAGAATGGATGCTATTTTGTGCCCTGACCCACTTTAACTGCAGCATGTATTTGACCATCTTGACCCGACCACAACCCTATAGCGCTCATCAGATTTAAGAACTGTGTCTTATTATTTTCTCTTTTGCAGTTTTCTAAAACCTCTTTTCCAACCTTTTCTTCCCCACAGCTTTGTGCAGCGCTACCTATGAGCCAGCAGAGGCAACAACATCCACCCCACGCTGTGCGCGGAGAGGGATGGTCATTACTCCTTGAGAACATTTCCTCCAGTCTTCTGTGTCCTCTTCTACCGCAGCTGACTGCAGGCTTTGATTTTGTACTTCACAAGGTGAGAGAGTTCTTCTCTTTTGCAACGAGGTGAAAACAATGTAAGTATTCTAGTAAAGAGTTGTGAAACAGAGGGTGGCTGAGCAGGGGGATGAGGAAAGGGAGCAGAAGGGAGTGAAGCTGCAAGAGTAATCTCTGCTAGGTGTGAGTCCAGGTGGAACTCAGCGCTCTGCTCACCCTTGCCTGAAATAACCTGTGTGTATGGACACCATTGCATGAGACCGGCAAGTTACATACTCACATACGTGTTTAGGCAATAGCTGTCTCAAAAACCTCATGGCAAATACTCATGCTGAACCTTTACATCTCTAAGAGCCCTCTGCAGGCATGAGGCATCCCTCCATCGCTCGTTGCTGTTCTCCTGCGTGGTTGTGGGTGATTATTGCCCAGCCTTTGCCAGGTGCATTGCGACCCGCTCCCCGCAAAGGGCTGCACAGGTTTGCGTTGGTCAGCAGCAGCTGGGTCTGCCTCGGGGAACTGCTGGTGGGTGTTGCACCCCTGAAGCATCCGTCCATCCATGGGATGTGGGGAGGTTCTGGCTGCGGTTTGGTGAATCTGCCACTGAAATCATAGAATCCTGGAATGATTAGAGTTGGAATGGACCTTAAAGACCATCCAGTGCCACCCCCCTGCCCTGGGCAGGGACACCTCCCACCAGACCAGGTTGCTCCAAGCCCCGTCCAGCCTGGCCTTGAACACCTCCAGGGATGGGGCAGCCACAGCTTCTCTGGGCAACCTGGGCCAGGGGCTCACCACCCTCACAGCCAAGAATTTCTTCCTCAGATCTCATCTAAATCTCCCCTCTCTCAGTTTAAACCATTTCCCCTCATCCCATGGCTCCCCTCCCTGCTCCAGAGTCCCTCCCCAGCTTTCCTGGAGCCCCTTTAGGGACTGGAAGGGGCTGGAAGGTCTCCGCGGAGCCTTCTCTTCTCCAGGCTGAACCCCCCCAGCTCTCTCAGCCTGTCCTCACAGCAGAGGGGCTCCAGCCCTCCCAGCATCTCCGGGGCCTCCTCTGGCCCCGCTCCAACAGCTCCGTGTCCTTCAGCTGTTGGTGCCCCAGCGCTGGAGGCAGCACTGCAGGGGGGTCTCACAGAGCGGAGCAGAGGGGCAGAATCCCCCCGTGGCCCTGCTGCCCACGCTGCTGGGGATGCAGCCCAGGCTGCGGGGGGTTCCTGGGCTGCCAGCGCTCATTTCAGGTAATAAGGACCTGTATGAAGCAAAAGCAAAGCTGAAAAAAGATGCGTGTCTGTCACACTGTGAGGAATATGCTGTGTTTGATGTATTTTTATAAATATGGAAAAGGGCTATAGGATTTTTTTGAAGCGCGGCACTCTGCAGTCTCTGTGATCTTGCTTGCAGCTAACCGAGGATCAGCAGTAATATTTTCACATAATTTAGATGAGCTGTTCCCAGGGGAGGCAGCGCCAAGTGTGCACCTTGCCAGAGGGAAGTGACATTTCAGTTCCCAGTTGTCTTCTCCACCTCCAAACACCCACAGACCTCTCCAGCCGTCACCCTCTCGTTCCCAAATTTCCGATAAACAGGCTCTTTCAACTAAGTAATTCCCAAGAACACCGCCGTAAACCAAGCCAATTATATCTGTAAACACCAACATTGTATGCGGCAGATTTGGCACCTCTGAGAAATTTGGAGGTGCAGGGTTTTTCTTCTCTCTTTTTTCCTGCTCTTTAAAGGGTTTGACAACAGACTTCTCAGCACGTTGGCTTAGGCTTTTGTCTTCACTCCATGTTCATAAGGAGCTTCAGCAAGTGGAGAAGTGCCTTTCTCCAAGGAAGGGAGCAGGTTTCTGGTTTTGCTGGTTACCCCACGGCTTCACACCTTGTTTGCAAGATGCGGCTAGAGGCATTTGGTGTAGGGCTGGGTGAGGATGTTAGAAATGCTTGAAATAATACATATTTGAGTGGATGCATAGCCTGGGGGAGAGGATGAGCTACGTTCTGTGGTTTTGCATAAAGCAGGTGAAATCTGTGTTGGCTGGAAGACTGGAATATCACTGAGAACCCAGGGAGATATAGAGCAACAAAACCTTAAAGCCGACCTCTTTGTATTTTTTGTCTTATGAGCTTTGAATTGAACTTCTGCACCGGATCTGATCTGGATGAAATATCATATCTGAGGCTGATCCTTATCTCTTAAACCTTTCCTTTGTTTCTTTGATTCTTTGGGCTTTACCCTCTTGTTTTATTGTGAGTGGCCCAAGGCTTTGATCTCGCGGTGAGCCCCGGGCGGGCAGCACAAACCTTCGCTTTGGTGCGAGACACGCGGAGGGACGTTGGGACACTCAGACAGCCTGAACAGACAAGAGGTTACTTCTTCTGCAGCAAGGTCCGAAGGCAAACGGGGTAACTTCAGAGTTTATTGTCTCCCCTTACACGATGGGAAACTGGAAATTCACACGGGTATTTCCACAGCAAGAAAATGCACCTGTGGGAACTGGCTTGTTGTATATCTGTTTCCAATTTTATTTACAGTCCCTTTTATTTTTTTAAAGAGTCTGAGCAATTTAAGCTTACCTATCCTTTAATATAAAATAATTGAAACCAAAGCTCTTAAATGCTTTATAATGTCTTTTTCTCTGCTTTTTACAGTCACAAGCAGAGGTTTTATTCTTCCAAGGTATCTAGGCTGCTAAGCTTGAATTATATTTTACCTTTTTGGGAAATTCCTTTGCTAGAAACGAACAGCTGGTCTTAATCTGATCCGATGATACCTGCTGGTCTATACAGTAAGAGCAAAGTGAGGCCAAGCGTGTTGGAAAGCGTCGGGGGCTTCTCTGCAAATATTCTTTCATTGTTTTGGACTTCTTTCTCTAAAGGAATGATGTAGAGAGACACTTCAGACTCACTCCCCACGTTTTCCATTAGTGGTAATTTAAAACTTTGAAAAATGTACAGTAACTTGCCTAGGTCAGCTGAGTATCAGCATGTAGCTTTTCATTCACATTTTTCATTTAATCCAGTGGCTTTGAATTCCTCGCCTTGCAAGTTCCTATATATGAAGATTAGAAACTGCTTCTGGCTATGTAGAATTACATGCTTTTAGATGAAATTTAATCCCTTGTAAAAGGTTTTGTTCGTGGTGATCTTTCCTGTTTGCAGCAACGCTGCCTGGCTGAGAGCGGATGACACAGGTGAAGACATCAGCGGACAATAAGCAAAAAAAAAAAAAAAAAAGATGATTAATCACACAGCCTGCATTTAGGATCAAATCTTTATCAGGGGTTTCAGTGATCTGGCAGCTTAGAGACCTCTGCCTTTGATTCCAGGAGAGCAGCACAACAAAAATGAAAGTCTGCAAAACTTATTGAGAATAAATTGGATGTGTCTGCACCGTCTGTGTTTTGACAGGGTTTGAGGTGGGAAGTCTTGGCTTTGGAAGGGTTTGGGGTGTGAACCAAGTGCTCCCCATCCCACGGTCTGGCTGGGACTTCTGCCTTCGTAGCAGGATGGAGACCTTCCCCCGGACTTCGCCCCCCGAGAGCTCTCCCGGGAGGGAAGAGCCTCGCCTCCCGCACAGGGCAGCTGAAATGGGAGGTTCTTCTCTTTGCAAGCGCTGATTTACACATCTCGTGATGCAAAACTCTCCAGCAGGGTGTGGGGCTGATCAGGGGTAGCACTTCAGTACCTTTTTGCCCCTGACTCCTCAGGCTACCCAGAAAAACAAAGCAGAGGCAGAGGTTGAACAGTTCTGCTCAGCGCCGGTGACCTTTTATGCATTCGGACTGGGAATTTGCGATGGTCAAAAAAGAAAAAAAAAGAAAAAAAATCTCTTCTTCCAGACTCTGTATCCATCCATGAAAGTGAACTTTACAAAAAGCCAGGTGTTTTCCTTTCCCTGTGGGCTGTGCCTCCTACCCTGTCTCAGCCACCCCCAGTACCAGCCCTGAGAGCAGGCAGCAGCATCCCGCTGGGGACCGGGCAGAGGATGGTCCCACCCGGCACCATGGAGCATCCATGGGACATGCCAGGAGACCAGGTGTGGGGAAAATACCTTTGAAAGCAAAGGGCTCATGGATTCAGAGTGGGGCTGTGGATTGTGTTTTCATGAGGGTATCATTGGGGTATGTTGAATCTTCCAGTGGAGGGGGAAAAAAAAAAAAAAGCCAGGCAACTTAGGTGACAAATTACACGGGTTAAATCGCAAATGGCAACAAGTGCTGGCTGCCGGTGAATGGCAGTCCCCTGCCTGGGATGTGCATACAACCTCTATGAAAAAGAAAATTGGTAAACCCACTGTTTTCGGGCAATTTCAGACAAAGGAGAAGAAAATAGTTCATTTGGTGACTGAGCTGTTCATCACAAGCTGCCCGCCTGGCTCTCGCAGAGTTAAGAGGTTGGCTGAATCCAAACAAAATTCGGAAATTTCACTTCTGAATAAAGCATGTGAGCCTGGCCCAGAAGCGGGCTGCTCTCTTCCTTTTATGAATCAGTCTCCAAGATATGCTTGCATTCCTGAGAAACAAGCCTGGAATAACACGGCTGGCTTTTTGGGTGCAATACACTGATTATGAGGAAGCAGCAGTCTCCCGTGTATGAATAGCTTTTATGTTGAAATAGGTCAGCCCCATAGCATTCATTGAAAAATGGCTTTTTAATGTGCTTTATGGGCTGTCAGGGCATAACGAATGTAAACCGTAGACCTGGCTTCGTCAGCGTGATATTTTACTTTTTTGCTTTATCGACCAGACGCAATGAATCTCAGATCAATTAGTTTTGCTTTGAAGTTTGCTCTTGATCCAGATCTTCAATAAAAAGGAAGTTTCCAAATCACTGGTCTGTGAACACTGTTTGTGATTAATTACCCTCTTATAATCTGAGGAATTCTGGTTGTTGCTGTAGTTTGAATACCTCAGACTGCATGGGGAGTTTTATTTTGGCTGGTATATTTGGAAACTGCTAATAAACACCTACTTCCTGTTTTTCTTGCTACTGTGTATAACAAATTGTTAAAAAACTTGCTTTCCCATTTCAGCCGCTCGCCCGTTCGGCCAGACCTGAACCATGTTATTGGTTAATCAACGTCGTATATCATTTGCCAGCAAATTTTCTCAGCTGTTAAAAGCGGGACTTTGTCTCTGGCTGGAACAAAAAAGTGGGTAACTTTGCACTGCAATAACGCTGGAGGAAGAAACCTTATACGAAGCCTCTGCTAGAGACACATAATGACTGATAACGGTTTTAAATTCGAAACCGAGTTTTATGCAAAGCTTCCTAAAATAACAGCGTGTTTTCCTGTCGATGCCTGGGTTAATCGGAGCGTGGGGACGGTCATGGCGGTGGAGGGCTCGCTTTGTCCTGGGAAACGATGCCGAGCCGTGCCCACCGCGCGAACATCTGTTTGGGCAAAGATTTTAAGGTTAATATGGTATGGAGGATGTTTGTTTAGACAGGATGAATGCTTTTGTGAAATCTAATATTAGGCTCTATCTAGGTATGTCCGGTTGGCACCGGCTTCTGCATTTTGTGCGCGAACAAATGTTAATTAGCAGGACCCAAAAAAAAAAAAAAAAAAAAAGTCCCACTGTCTCTGAAGTAATGCAGCGTGGCAGTGGAAATAGATTAGTTATAGCTGCTGAAAGGTCCTTCGGTTGTTGCCTTGCGCAAGTGTTATCAGTGTTTGCGTGGTGCTCTGGGTGTTTGTTTGCCAGCGGCCGTGGGCTGGTGCCCGCTCGGAGCGGGTGACTCACGGCCAGCTCGCTCCGGCAAAGGCTGTTTTCAGCACGTCGGTTGTACCAAGCTCATTAAATCCATCGCTTTCACGGCACTAACGGTAATAAATGCTTTCAGAAATTTCCTTGAAATTGTGCGTTCGGGCTGTTATGAAGCTTAAGCCCTTGTTTTTAGAGTGTGCGCTGCTTTTAACCTTTTATATTTCGAATATTCAAGTGTCTATTGTTCATTTAACCTCCTTTACCCCCAGGCTGTCTCTCCAGGGTAGCTGGCCCCCGGTGAGCGGCTCGCAGGGATTGTGGCAGGTTGTGGCACGGTGGAGGGAGGGGATGCGGCTTTGGCAAAGCGGTGGTGGCTTCAGCGCGTGTCTCCTGGGCATTGCCATGTCCTTGCATTCCCACCACCATGGATTTAGGGCAGGTACACGTGAGGACACCCACTCTCCAGCCTCCAGGACCTCTCTGCTGGTCCCTGCTGGTGGGGTCTGGCAGCATCCCCAGCTGGGTGCCGGTGGGCAGAGACCTGCAGGGTTTAGCTCCTCTAAGTTCCTATTGCTGCAGGAAGAGGAAGCCTCTCCCCAGGCAAACTGTGGTTTGGTAGGTCTCCGTTTGACTCTGTAAGGTGTCCCTGGGGTGGTAACAGACCTCTGAGCTCACCACAGCTATCGAAGCAAAGCACAACCCTGAGGATGCAGGGGGCTGGTGTGTTTCAAACCCACTGTAAAGGCAAATCCAGCTTTCCAGTGGATTTGGGTCCCAAGATGACAACAACCCCAGGCTGCTTCTGCCGTGGTGCTCCACTGGGATGTTGAGGTAGCGCAGCCTATGGAGGTACTGGTCACTTGGCTGTTCGCGTGCTGGTGGGTCGGCTGGCTGAGTGTGCCAGCCAGGCACCGCCGGCCAGGATGTACTTCCAAGATCTCTGTTCCTCCCGTTCCTCATTTTCACGAATCTTGTACCTCTGCCATGTCTATGTTTTTGTCAATCCTCCTGCATATTCCTTGGTTATTTGCTTATTTGGAAGTGTCATGAACTGCATTGTGTGGAAGTGACGGAGGCTGAAGAGTCAATGTGGAGTGAAAGAGCTCCAGGGGCGGCTGTACAGGAGGGGAAGGCTCTCCCTTGCCTCCTCGCAGGCTGGAGCATCTTATGGCTGCTTCACCCAAACGGATAAAAATGACCTGTGTTTGCCCAGGGAGGGGGCCAGGGCTTGTCTGCTGGCATTGTTGCTTTCCCCTCTGACACTTTTCCTCCCGCAATAGCCTCTGTCATGTCCCCACGCCATGGCCTCGTCTCAGTTGCCTGCAACTACCCAGCCTTAAAGAGCAACAAAAAGAAGAAGGAAAGGGAAGGAGGTGGAAATCTCCTCAAGGGAGGGCTGGGAAATCCATCTGTATTTCCGGGCCATCACGGTGCAACCTTTGGGTTGAACATCTTCAAACATGACTCAGACGTCACTGTTTGAGTCATCCTGCGGCGGGGCAGGATGTGGGAAGAAAAAGCAGCGGAGACCACAGAAACCTCTGAGTCAAACAGGTCTCCGGCAGCACTGGGAGGGAGTTTGGGACAGAGGAGGACTCTGGAGCACACAACTTTTTTGAAATGTGCTAGAGCTCTGGTGGGTGCTTTGGGGAAATGGGGCATCCCTCCATTTGCTCAGGTGGCCAGCAGGTATCCGATGGCCCTGGCAGCATCAGAAGTGCTGAGCTTTGCCAAAACATCCTTTCAGCTGTGCCAAACCAGCCTTTCGGCTGTGCCCACAGGGCTTTATTCTTGACTCACAGCATAGGCAAGGGATCAAGGCGGCCTGCAGCTGTGCTGCCATCGCTCCCGAGTAACCTACCGAGGAGCAGCACACCTCAACAGTCACTGTTTGCTTTCCCCCACCTCTCTCCCCCGACATGTTTTTGTTATATTTAGACCTTATTTTTGGCTGGGCTCCCCCAGTGTTGGGGCTGGATATTGCCCTCTAGTTGGAGTTGGCTCAGGGTTTTCCACCCTGCCCTTGAAGGGCAGATCCTGCCCAGGTGGATGGAAACCGTCCAGCCGTGTGAGCCTGGGTTTTGGCAGCAGGGAGGGAGAGGGCGGTGGATGAAAGCGCCTGTCCTTCGCGCCAACTCCCCTGTGGCGAGCTCAGATCAACCCCCGTACCCTACAAAAAACTTCTTCCGCCCTGAAGGTCTGGACTTGAAGTGTTTGGGATGGAAAAGAAATCTCCCATGGAAGGAGACTTGTTAGCTTATTTTACTGCCCGGCAGCAAAGGGAGGTTAACTGAGCTGCCCACGGTCAAGCAGAGGCTCTGGGCCGAGCACCTTGCCCTTGACCCCGGATTTCCGCATCGCAGCTCCGTGCTCATCACTTTTGGGCACGCTTTTTTTTTTTCCCTGGCAGAAGTCCCCGGGAGCAGTGACAGGTTGGTGCCGCCGCGCTGGGCACCAGGGAGGGCTTGGCAGGCGTTGCAGTCCCATCTCCACCCCGCAATTTCTTGGTGCTTCTCCAGAAGGATGCGACCAAGACCTGACCCAAGGAACAAAGCCCCTCACTTGCATATGCTAAACTTTATTAATGCCTGCAAAATTATAAAGGGAAAATAAAAAAAATAAAAAAAAAAAAGAGAGAGGAGGTAATCTGGAGAATGTTTGACCACGAGTCTGTTTGTGTTTTGAAATGACACAATGTGTGTGTTTTATGATAGCTGCAACCACTTTGCGTGAAGATAAGAGATGAAACATAATGTTTTGGTTTTTTTTTTCTTCGCCGTCATTTAGAAAAAAAGAAGCCAACATACCATTGCTGAAAAACATAAACAAAGCGGCCTTTTAGATCTCTTTCTTAAAACTCGGGCAGTTCCAAATGTGTTTTTACTGAATGGCTGGTGTTTTGGGTGGGTTTTTTTTTTGGTTAGTGTTTTTTTGTTTTTTTTTTTTTAAGTAGCAGAAACATTGGTCAATTTTTAAACAGTTCCTTACAGCTTTCCAGATAAATAAATTAGAAGTCAGGGCTGGTTTAGTAGCCACTTCCTGCTATGAAGGCCAAACAGGATCCATTCCCTGTTTTCTCTGTCACGCAAGGAGCGGGCTGGGAAGCACACAGGTTATGACTAGGAGAGTGTTTCAACCTCCTCTCTATTTAATTAGTCATATAATTAACACTTACTAAAAGGAGGTAATTTTTTCCGAGCCCTTGTAAACTCCTAACCACTTCATTGAGTTATTGCTACTTTCAAAAAGGTTGCTGCAGAAAAAGCTGGTGTTTTCCAGCCTCGGATGCTTTTTTTTTTCCCTACCAGCATGCAGGAATTGCACGGCGTAGGTAAAATGTACCAAAAAAAAGCCAAATTGTTCACTCTGTCTCTCCTAAGGCTATGGTTGTCTTCTGACAGGTGAAAGACAAATAGTTTAAGTAGCAAAATAGAAATAAATAGTGGTGTAAAAAAGGTCTTAATAAGGTAGCAGAGAGGAAAAGATGCAAATCCTGGAAAACTCGATGTGAAAAATGACTATTTGTAAGACTTCTTGTTAACACATCAGGATGTCCCTACGGCTGGAAGTGCATCCCCTTCCTTCCCACAGTGCTTTTACCCCGGGAGCTGGGTGTTGTGCCAGGACCAGCCAGGACCGTGCAGATCCCGAGGGACGGCTGAGGAGCAGCCGGGTGGGATGTAAGGTGAGATGCGATGTCATCCCCCCCAACCCTCGCTGGGCGACAAAACTGTTGCGAGCTGGGTTGTGAACCACATCCCTGGGGTGACCCAGACCTGTGAGAAGCTCTTCACTCCCCCAATTTCTATTTTGTTAACCTGGATCCTTTCACCAGGGGAAGGGGGTCAGCTGTGAGCAGCTTGGTGAATGGGAGCTCCCTGCCCCAGCTCCCTGGCTTTACCAGTGGAGAAAAACCATTAGTGAGCTACATTTGTGCTCAGACGCCCCCAAAAGTCCCCAACCCCAAGACACATTTTTTTTTATTATAATTATTTTATTTTTCCTTGGGAGCTGTCTCAGGAGCAAAAGCAGGGAGCAGCTTTTCCCCAGCTGCTGCTAGGCAGCTCCTGGTGTGGACCTGAATGATTTCTTCCACGTCCCAAAACTTGCTGGTATGAGGTGCAAAGCAGAAGGACGAGCCTGGTTTGGGCCCCCGCGATGGGACGGGGCAGGGGCAATGATGGGATGATGGCCACCCGGCGATGCCGGCAATGCAGCTGGCTTTGATCAAAGCCTGGCAGCACTCGCTGCACCCGACAGCCCTGTTTACATTAGCTGACGGGAAGCGGGCTCGCATGGCGTTCACTAACCTGGTTGCTGGTCCCATCTACCCGGGAAGCATCGCTGCCTCCAGCAAGCCAGGGGAGGATGGAGAAGGGCAGACAGCCCCTTCCCTGCATGGCTGGCTGGAGCGCACAGTCTCCCTGTGCGGGCTGCCTGGCCCCACGGCGTGATGGGCACCACATGGGCTGCCCCGGCAAAGGGGATCGCTCCCACCAAGGTGATGGGAAACTCCCTCTGTCTGGGAGGGAGTTGGGTTTTTGGCTGTTTTCTTGCCCTGACTCCCTTGGAACATTTGGGTAGTGGAGTTGCAACACAAACACTCCTGTTCCCAGGAAACTGTTTTTTTCATAGAGTCATGGAATGGTTTGGGTTGGAAGGGACCTTAAAGATTATCTAGTTCCACCCCTCTACCCTGGGCAGGGACGCCTCCCACCAGCCCAGGTTGCCCCAAGCCCTGTCCAGCCTGGCCTTGAACACCTCCAGGGATGGGGCAGCCACAGCTTCTCTGGGCAACCTGGGCCAGGGGCTCACCACCCTCACAGCCAAGAATTTCTTCCTCAGATCTCGTCTAAATCTCCCCTCTCTCAGTTTAAACCATTCCCCCTCATCCCATGGCTCCCCTCCCTGATCCAGAGTCCCTCCCCAGCTTTCCTGGAGCCCCTTTAGGGACTGGAAGGGGCTGGAAGGTCTCCGCGGAGCCTTCTCTTCTCCAGGCTGAACCCCCCCAGCTCTCCCAGCCTGTCCTCACAGCAGAGGGGCTCCAGCCCTCAGGCCATGTTTACCCTTTTTCTTCTGCACTGTGCACAAAAGATTTGAGTGATTGTGGCACCGGGAGGCTGCTGAGCACCAGGGGCTCGGTTCATGTGCATTTGCTGAGTTCTTGGGCCACCACAGGCTAACAGCTGCCTGTGGGATATAAATTCAGGCAGCACTACCCTGTAAAACCTGCATACCCTTTGGATGAGAAATAATCTGCCATGTTTTCTGCTCAGGGCAAAGGTTTTGGAGAGTTACAGCAAGGTGCAGAGCACAGGCTGATTCTGCTGATGAAGATGAAATCTGGTCTCTTGGAGGTGAGAGAAAAATTTGGGTCATGCAGGGAGCCAGGGAACAGTGTGGGATTTGTGTGGGGCTTTGAGGTGGTCGGGAAAGAGGTGTGAGACAGGTCTTGGGAGCTGCTGTGGTGCAGCTTGAGGGTGTCCACCAGTGTTTTGCAGGCAGACAAACGCACACCTCAGCCTGTGGTTGGTGCTTTTTGGCACCTCTTATACCTCTGTTGTTGGCGGTAATGGTGTATCTGAACCCAGGGGAGGAAACTCTGCCAGGAGACAGTGGGTGCTATTTTAGGTTTTGTGCTTCACTTGTGCAGCTTCCTATCTCTGTGCTTGCCAGGAACACTAGCAGCTCTGATTCAGGTTTGCTTGTTAGAAGCCATATCTACTATTCCCCTTGCAATGGTGATGTGTCCGACAACCTAACGTCAGAGGAGGGACCCGTACCCCACTATCCATGGGTCAAGGAGGGTTTAACAACATGCAGGTGGTTTCCAGCCATCAACATGGGCCCATCATGGTGCTGGTGGACCCCTTGCAGACATCTTTTTACCATGAGCACGATGCTCCTCTGGATGAAGAGGTCCTGCTGTGATGTTTGCCCTGCCTAGGCAATGCCTGGTCACCACCCACCCCATCACTGAACTACTCTTTGGTGACAGCAACAGCTTTTCATGGGGAAGAGACATGTCGGGGCAGTGAGACTGTGATCCTCACAGCTGTTAGTGTGGGGTTTTTGTCTTGGAGAAGATGGAACTCATGTAGTTGACGTGCTGCGCTCTGTTTTCTCATTGCCACAAAGGGAATATGTGCTTGATAATCCCTGCTTTGGTCCTGGCTTCCTCGAGTGACCCTTTTATGTCTGATCGCAGTTGGTAAAATGAGGGCAGCGATCTTCAACAGCTTTTTAGCCTGTGTCCTTAAGGAAAACAGAGTTTTTCCATCACATGCTCCATGTATGTGTGTGAGAGAGCAAGAGAAAGCAAACCTATATGGGAAGGAGCTGTGCTTTTAGAAACGTGTTATTCTGGTTGCAGATGGACTCCAAGGCTCTGCCAAAGCCCAGGGACAGTGTGGAAACCCACAGTGTCACTGGAGCATCCCTGCACATCTCCGGTGGGGTACCCGTCCATACTAGCCGCTCCTGAAAAACGTCGCCTTCACTTTTGCAGAACGTCATCCATCGCGTTTCCTCGCACGCCTTGGAATGCACTAAATAATCAAAAGAGCAGCTGACAAAATAAATGAGGAAAGTGTGTGTTGTTTTTTTTTTATAGAGATGTTGCACAAAGGGCATGATGGGCCATTTGGGATGTGCCGCTTCTGCCCTTCATGAATGTTCACGTTCATGGGGCAGCTGGCAGAAAGGGTCGCTCCCACCCTTCCTGCGCACAGACACGGTCCCTCTGTCCTTGGCTTTGTTTGGTGCTATCTGTCTGCTTTCCTAATTAGCCATAGTCCTGCTACCTCTCCTAGCAGACATGATGCAAAATAAATGACCTAAGAATTCCCCCCAGAACATGGCTCATTAGTGACGGACCTAACAGGGGGAAAAGCACGAGAAGGGCTGGTCGGAGCCCGGCAAGGAGGTGAGCTAAATGATCTACCAGCTTCTTTCCCTTCGCAGGGCATGGGGCTGCGATCTGGGTCGCTCACTGAAGGTGCCCTGGTTCACACCCTGCAGCCACGCAGCTCCGAGGGCTGTCAGGCTCTCTCCCAGTCCACACGCCCTTCCCAGTTATTCCACAGTCCTCATGAACATATGGCTCTGGCAGTTGTCGAAAAATGTTGGACAGAGTCTTTGTGGTCGGCTTGATCTGCCCCATCTGGTCATCCCATCTCTTTGTTCGCTGGACTCCGATCCCTCTGCTCGCTGTGGAGATAATTTGAGTAATGCTTCCCTTTTTATTTTCCTTCTGCTGCCTGGGTTTTTCTCCCTGCTAAGGAATTGCAATCTTCTCCTCCTTGGCTTCGGCGATAAAAATGGTATGGCTTGACTCTGGCTGCCTGGAGAGATTTGTTTAGTCTTTCCTGCATTGCAGGGAGCACAGTGCGTGCATCGCAGCAAACCTGCCCAAGTTCAGCAGGGCAGTTTGCAATAGCATACCTGAAGAGAGGAGAAATGTCACGCTCTGACCCGGAGACTTTGCTTTTCATCAAGGGGAGGTGTAGCAGTAGGTCTGTACCTTTTTTTTTCCCAAGTCGCCATAAGCTGGGAGCCTGTCTCTTCATTCTCAATGTGCCCAGTACCTTGCACGGGTTGGAGAAAAGATGAGGAGTCCCTGGGGGGTCACATCCGTTGCAATTCCTCTCTCCTTTTTATCAGCCCTCTGTTTTTCCGGACCTGGTGCTGGCTGAACCCTGCTGAATTTCCCCTGCATCCCCGCGCTCTTCCCCCTTCCCCGCTGGCGCGTTCGCAGCCGTGAACTTCCCGTGCCCGACCCGAGAGTGTCTCCGAGAGGTGCGATTCAAGCCGTGGCGGGAATGACTGCAGCCGGAGGAAGGAGGTCGCTGACCCACCCCTGGCTCCTGCTCAACCTTCCTAATCAAGGGAGGAATGTCTCTGGACCCGGGTGCTCCCGGCTAAACCACACTGGGGGCCACTTGGCTTTCCTTTGCGAGAGCTTCCTTTGCAAGCCATCTGTGCGGGTCACTCCGGGCAAAGCACGACGCGTGCCCTGATGGATCAGCATGTTTTGTTGCAGCAGGAGGAAGAGGGCTGGGAGGAAGAGGAGGATGATGCACAGGCTGAGGGAGGCCTGCAGGGTGACTTGGTACCACTGCCATTCCTACCTTGCTGTGTGGAGAGGTGCCTCTTCGCCTGGTGCAGGCGACTCCCCGCTTCCATGTCAAGGGTGTTGGGGGATGGTCCACCACATCCTCACCACCCAGTGTTTGTTTCTTGGTGTGATTTTGGAGATTTGTGGCCAAAGGGCAGCTGCTCTCCTCTGCTTGCTCTTGCATGATCGATCAATGAGAAGGGAAGACCAGACCTCGTGAACAGGGATGTCTCATACCTTGGGGACAGTGGGGTCCATCCCTCCCAGAGCTTTAGAGGTCCCTAAAAATCTTTCTTTGTCTTTCTATCTTCACAGGGCCATGCGCCAGCAGTATAATGCAATGGAGGCAGCATGGAGCAGGTAGACAACAATGTGGACCAATGCAAGGACCCATGTAGCAACAGCAGAGAACGAAATTCCTTGTGTGCATGTATGTGTTTATATATTTTCCATATATATATAATCATAGAATCATATCGTAGAGTCATAGAATGGTTTGCGTTGGAAGGGACCTTATAATGCATATATAAAAATAAAGCACATATATGCATATATGTTTTATTCATGGTTAAACTGGTGACGAGGCCCTTGTGTGTTTGTGTATGAATGCAGTCACCCTCTGTGGGGATGCTGTGGCCCATCCCCAGCCTGCAGAGACTGGTACGTGGCAGCTCGGGCAGAGAGCAAAAGGGGACATGATGCAGAGATGTCCTGCATGAGGTAACAGACCCTTTTCCAGTTTTCCAGTGCGTGACAAATAAATCTGCTTGTGTTGTCTTGACGATAAAGAGTCTTGTTACGAAGGATATTGTCCTTTATCACCTCCATTGCGTCGATGTGCACATGAAGACACGCATCTTCTGCTGAGATCCCCACCGCTGCTCCCACCAAGCGAGATGCAGCCCCACGGTGAAGCCTTGGATGGATGTGCTGGGATGATGTGGCAGGGAGGGAGCTGTGCTAGCTGCAGTCCCTGTCTAGCAGAGGATGAGCCATGACTTGGCTGTGCCAGCAAAGGCGGTCCTCGATGGGTGACAGCCCCTCGTTGTGGGGGGTATTCCTGCTGTGGCTGGAGGCACCGTCCGGACCCCGGCGTGGTGCCTGCGGGTCGCCGGGGGCTCTCCGCATCCTGCAAAACTGGGAGCTGGCCCTGGCATCAAAACCCGCTGCCCTCCCAAAGCCGCCGGTGCCGCTCGAGTCAATGGGGCTCCACGCTTGAGTACGGCAAACAGGATTTAACCTTTGCTACGTCTTGTCCTAGCCAAGAGCTATTGTTAACAGACTTGGACCCCGTCCATTTGGCCTGGGTGGTTATAAGAGCAGAGAGTAAATAATCTGACATTTCAAATAAGTTAATATTTACAAACTCAGGGCCTGCTCCTGCTTCCATTGCCATTGAGGGAAACGGTTTTGCCATGGACTTCACCTTCAGAGGAGCAGAGCCCTGCAACAGAAAGGATTGTGAAGTATAGCAGTGCAGCTAAAAATCCTGTAAGCAGATTTTACACCCTGCCCTGCAAATACAATGGCAGGTACTGTTATAGCATGGCCTTAAAAAAAAAAGCCCCACTGCAAATATCCCCTTTACACCTCCATGCAGGTCTGTGGAATGTGATTTCTTTATTTGCCTTAGCATTTTCTCTAATAATTTAAGCTGACACCTCCATGGTGGTGTTTCTAAAACATTAGAAAAAACTCTAAAAAAAAAAGACCCCCATATTTTTCCAAGGCCGCCTTTTCTGAAGAGGATTTTTACTCCCCCCACCCCTTATATACAGCCATCTTTACAGTGCTTCCTCTCCTGCAAAGACACAGGCACGTGCTTGACTGTAAGTACCCAATAATCCTATTCACTCGGTGAGTGTTTTTATGCTTCCAGTTCAATATGGACGTAGGCTTGGCAGCCCTGGGGCCCGGGTTCGCAATAAATAACTTCATTGATGGATCAAGCCAATGCCTAAGGATAACTCCGAGCTATCACGGAAGTCGGAGCTGGAAAAGACCAGTAGGTTCCTCCCGCCTGTCTCCTTGCCAGTGCAGTGCTCTTCATTATTTCTCATCAGAAAGGAGATTCAGTTCCCTGGATATTTCGTTTAGCTTGGACACATCTGCTAAGGTCTGCAGATTTCAGTCCAAAAAAAGAGTTATTTATTCAGTTATATTTTCAAGTATTTTGGGAACTTTATGCCAGTGTGTCCTTTATTTTTTTTCCCTGTGCTTCAAAGATGTCTATTTAAGCAATTTTGCATGCACCTGTAATGCAGAGCTCCGCGTATTTATTTTAAGGAAAAAGGTGCATGTGATGAATGTCTCATTAGCACTGCTTTAATCACTTAATTTTGGAAGGAACCTGCCAAGCTCTGAGCTGGAGCATTGTGTGCTGGGGTTTCAAGGGATTTTATTTCTCTTGGAGTTTTCTTGGCAGGGGCAGGTTACAAGAATTGGTAGCTGAGCGGGTAATGGAATTATAATCCAAAAATTGTCTGTTGGAATTGCCAGGTAACCACATGCGCAGATTAGCAGGGCTGTTTCCACACGCAGACACAGTAAATTTCAGCTCCTCCTGGTGAGACCCACTCCTTGCGCTGGCGGGTTGTGCGTCGGGTGCAGGTGGTGGTTTCCTCTGTGCGGCTTCTTGTGGGGTGTGAGATCGTCTAGGCTGGCTGCAATGGGTGAGGGAGGCAGAGGAGCTCAACATCCCACAGGGAGCACAGGAGCTGTGCAATGAGCTGGGGAATCTGGGAAGGAGATGGGTGCCTCCTGTGCAGAGCTTTCTTCTTCTCCTCAACAGCCTTGGAGGCAGGGTGAGCCTTCCCTACCTGAGTGGGAAGGGGTCTTTGTGGTGTGCAAGGGATGGAGAGGGCAGAGCGTAGGGCTAGTGTGGACAAGAGAGGGGAGAAGTCCCAAACTCTATGCCCAGAGAAGAGCAAATTATTCCATTGAATGGTGAAGACCAGTGTGGTGACTACTGGTGTTTCTGGGAATGCCGCACAAAAAAGCATCCTCATGCTGAATTGCAGAGTGGTTTTGCACACATGAAGGAGGTTGGCTCAAGGGAAACACAGGACAGGAGTTTGTGGTGTCAAAAATGGTGTCCTGTGCTGAGATATATAATAAGCTATGCTATTTATAAGGATTTTTTCTTTGGTAATTGGAGTTTTAGAACAGAGTTCCAGATACCACTAAATTAACATTGCCGCTCCACCTCTTTGGTGGTGTTAGCAGGGTTAATGGAGGGACTCTAACCTTTAAATTAAGTTCAGGTGCAAAAGCAGATTTGATAAACGTCACCCATGAGGTGGAAGGTAGAGATGAAAAGCAAAAAACTAATGCATTGAATATGTTGCTTTGCCTCTCTCCCAACAAGCAGAGCAGAAGGAGCGAAACACTTGAGCAGTTAAGAAGTTACAGGTAAAAATAAACCTTCCTTGATTGATTTGTAGGGCTGAATAGGAGACCCCCTGCCCAGTGGTGAAGATGCAGCTATGAGGACTGAAAGCTGAGCTCTGTAAAGGCTGTTGTCTGCAGATACACTTCCACCACTGAGCAGCAGAGGGATGAGGCAGATCCACTGGTGGGTCAATCAGGAGAGAGATGTGAGCCAAGTGAGGGTGTCACGGGGATGAGATGGACTGTTCAACCTGAGTGGGTGTCGGATAGAGCAAAATGGTGAGGAGAGGCACGCTGAAATGTCTGTGGTGCATGGAGATGCCCTGGGCCACTCCAAAACGGGGTGTTGATAGCTGGCAGGTAAACCTGAGGCACTTGACAAACAACCAAGAGGCTCTGTGCCCTCAGGGTGAGATACCGGGCAATAACAAATGCCCTCTCAGCAACTTTTCATGGAGTAATGCCGATGCACATTGATATTCAGTCACTGTGGCCACCATATGATAGTTTGATAATGATAATTTGGTCTGAGTTTTCAAATCCTAGATAAATCAGAGATTAATTTCAGAAGCTGGTACTGAAACATAGGTAAACTGAAAAGCTCCTGTGATTTTAACAGGGATGACTATTACACGAATGGACTCTCCGTGAGGGTTGGTGCAATGTTTTATCTTTTGTGTGGACACCGGGCTTTGCATTTTGCAGCTCACAGCAGCGTGAGAGAGGTTTCAGACCTCCAACGTTGGTAGCCCCATGGTCCTGGCAAAGAAGTAATGCCCATGTCAGGAGGGGCTGACAGCGCCAAGACAGTTACATCCAAAAGCTGCTCCAAGAAGATAAATTCCTAGCAAGGACTCAGCACTAGGAGACAGCCAAGGACTGCAGGCGGTTTTTGACCTGGGCTTGTATCCTGATTGACCAAGCGGTAACGGAGCCACCACAGATGTGGGAATTATTTAGGTCTAGGTCTTATTTCCAAAAGTTTTGAAGGCACCCAGCTGCCTGCAACTAAGTCACTGTTTGGGTTTTGGGAGAGTGTAACTGGTATTTTAGGTAGGGACAAAACGAAGTGGAGAATTCATAGGTGTCTCTGTGAAAAGTAAACGCAGAGCTTATTTTATTGAACTGGAAAGTCTCATGCACTAACTATCGATTATTCTTTGAGTGAGCTGACAAACACAGTGTTATTTATGGGACATGAAATCTGTATTTATTAGCTGTTTAATCCTGGCAAAAAAAAATGAACAGTAATAAGAGTCCACAAGTCCCCAGCGATGGAGTTAGCACATGGAATCAGCTTTATTCTTTCCTCTTTTGCCCATCCTCCCTGTTAGTTGCCATGTTGCTAGCCAGTGCTCGGAGGGTGAAAGTGGAGCTGCATACCCCCCCAAAAGAAATGACATCTCAGTCCACAACAAAAGAAACAGCCAGAAGAAACACAGGAAAGCACTCACTCAAGGAGCCCATGCTACGTCCAAGTTACATGTTGGGTGTCTCTTAAAACTAAAAACACCGGTTGACCAGGAAACTCATTTCCAGGTTGCCATCACTATTGCATATGCATGTTTTCATATGACCATTTCAGAGCGTGGTATTTCAGCTCTCCTGGGTTCTTTCTTGCCATCCCCTTCTCTTTTCTGCTGGACTCTGAGCCAAGATGCCGGTCCTCCTGCCTTTGCAGAGCAGATGTTCCTCAAAATGCCGTGTGGAAGGGTGAGATGTCTGCAGAAGTTTCCCATTCTGCTCCTTGGAGAGGACCAGCAAGAAATTGTGCATGGGCTTGGAGACCCATTGACCTTCAGCACTCCCCTGTGGTACTTTTGCAGGGATCTTCTGGCAGTGCAAATGCCCCTGTTGCTGTGGCATTGCTCCCACATGCCAGGGAAAAGCACTAATTAATTTTTTCCTTCCTCCAAGAGTCTGTTAGAGGGGACAGACAGAGCCGCTCATGCCCTATAGCTTCCCTGCCTGCTACCGGCCACCTTGTTATGGGTGTGAAAAGGACATCACAGGAAGACGGCTGAGAGGTTCGTGCCAGAACTGATACCTCCCCTTGCCAGATCACTTCTGAAAATCCCACCAAGGTAACTTTTTTTTAAATTTTTTAAAGTTTTTTTTTTTTTTTTAATGGTTGCACAGACAAAGACCAAGGAAGGAGCACTAAGAGAAATAACATCTTCGTCTGTGCTAGGACTGGTATTGTAGCTATCATGATCTGTAGATAGAAAAGAGGCAGGAATTGTAGGAAGAGGTAATATACATATAAAAAATATATATATATTATGAAATCGTGTAGAAAAAAACAGCTGATCTTTGTGAACGCAAACCTTTCCTTGTCATCAGTACGTGTGATTATCTGCTTTGTCATCTAAACGTGCAAACACCATAATGCTTTTACATTTAACCAAAATAGTTCTAAGCCTTATCTAAGTGGACTGCATTTGAAAGCAGTGAAAACGTTAATGCTAACAACATATTTTTTTGTTCTCTAAATTCCTACCCTTAATTTAATATAATACACTGCTGTTTTAAAGGGATATTAATATTCTTTTCAAAGTGTTTGGGACTTTTACATAATTTAAAAAATATTTGCAGCTGTTTTGAATGTATCTGCAAGTACTGATAGACAAAAGGCATGGATATCCATAAGAACGTTGTCATAATACATTCCATATTAACGTAAGCAAAAAAGAATGTTTACTCAGGAATACCAAAAAAGGTGATTGGAAGACCCACTTCTGCGGCCTTAACATCTTCCTGCTAAACAAGTTACACTCCTTATTTTTTTGCTGCATTCTTACTTAATTGGTTACTTGCATCTGCCTTTTAGAATTAGCAGCTTTTTTGCATTTGGATCATCCATAGAGCTGAGCTCGGGCCATTTGTTTTAGATTTCCAGAAATGATTTATTTGTACTGTAATGGGATGGAATCATACAGTGTTTCCCATTTGTTTTCAGACTTAGTTCAGAGTATAGTTTAAGCTCTCATAGTATATCTGGGAGTGCTGATTCCACTTTCATGTCCAAGGCCCACAAATCTTTTCTTTCACGCTGTTTGCACCTTTCTCTCACTGCATAAAAATCGAGGTCCCAAGGTCAATATTACATTAGGGAAAAAAGGGGAGAGATTATCACAGAGGCTGAAAAATTTTGCTCCTGGCTAAATCACTAAAGGATGGTGTGTATGTGTGTGTGTGCGTGTGTGTGTAAGTAATGTGGTAATGAGCAGGGCAAAATACCTCTTGAATAAATTTCTTTTCCCCTCCATGCCCTGAATTATTTTAGAAAAACTGATGAAAGATGGGATCTTACTTAGGCTTCGTGTTGCGCATAGGTACAGCAGGAGAACCTCTTTGGAAGGGGATATCCACTACAGTTATTTTATTTTCCTTCTTTTCTAGTCATTGGAATGCTGTATGGATGTAGAAGATAGCAGTCTTTTCCTATAATAACTGACAATTGCGGAAACCTAGAAAAATAGGGTAGACGGGACCTCATGGAGCTGTCTTGTCAACCCCTCTTCCCACAGTAGGATTGGCTGTAAGAAGGGACTTCTGCTCCTTTTCATCTTCTGTTCTTCCAGTCTTTAAGTTAAAGAAACACCACAAGAAACCAACAACCAATAATGTTGGTCAAGAAAGGGAAGCAACCATTTTTTTTATCACATACTGTGGGTTGCTTATGGCTGTGTCTGAGGGCACTTCTGTGTCCTTGGTGCTTTACGGCAGTTTTGATCAGTTGTTGCGCTGATCTGGGCTTATAATGAATGGACTGTCCCTCTCGCCGTGATAATAGAACATGAGAGTATAAAAACTTTGAAGTGCAGGAGGCAGCTGAAAAGAAAACAATAAACTATGTATATGAGACTAGCTTGTTGCTTGGTGATTAAGAGATGAGGACCCCGTAGGTCAGCTCCCTATAGGTACAAACAGATGTTTGCACTGTTTCACAGCTGCTAAATATGATATAAATCCAAAGAATTTCTCATGTTTTTATAAAGTAAAAAAAAAATACCCAGACAGCAAATTTTTGGTCATTCAGATACTCTTACCAAATGACATCTGGTTTCTGTACTGCTTATTTAAGCAATCCTTAAAAAAATGTTTGCCAAGGGGAATAACTCAAACCTTTTAGTTCTTCACCATATATAACTGTACAGTTTAGATTACAATGTAGCATGCAGAGTTTATTATAAGCAATGCAGTTCTTCATTTCTTAGCTAGCGAGTATTGCTTTAAAGAAAATAGGATAAATATTATGTAATTAGTTCAGGGAAATTCATGTATAGTTACATTTCAGAGTACCCTAGTTTCAGATCCAAACGATGACAAAGAAAATGAATTGTTTCCATATGTTAGGAGATAGCCTGACAGTTATTAGCAGAGAGTTAAGGCATAAAAATGCAATGGGGCTCCCATTAGATGGAAAGACACAAAAGCAGTATGTGGAGAGCTGCTAGCTGTGATGTGAAGGTGCTCTGAAGGCACCGTAGCTGCTGTCAGGGCCAAAAGAGAAGGAGAAATGGGTGGTTTCACAAGCAGGAGATCAACAAGTGCTTTGATTTGCTGATGTTGAATGAGATGTGAATTTCAACTGAAGATGTTGCTTCATGCGTGCCTATCTGGGCGTTCATGAGGTCCTTCTGGATTCTCTGAGGTCTAAGAAAGGGTTGCGTCTATGCTGATGCCATTCCTTCAAGGCATGCACTAATGAGTCTGCCACTCCTACCTGGCCACCTACTATCACAAAGCATATGGGAACTTAATACCCTCAAGACCTCTATCCCTCAGCCAAAATTGGTTGAAATTGGCTAACGGGCTCAAAAATTATTTTCTTTGGGACTGAGAGGGGACATTAGGGAACATAATTGCCTACATCTCATGTCTGTTGGAAGCCAAGTTAAAAATCTCAGTATTAAGCTTATCATATAAATTATATATGCATGTATTTTACAGAGAAAGATTTATTGCCTTCAATATCTAGGCATTTTATGCTTTTGAAGTAATGCATACTTTGATCCAACAAATACTTACACTTTCAAGTCGCCCAGTGTACTGAGGGTTCAATGAGACTGCTTTCTTTGAATAAAGATAAGTCCCAAAGAACAGAAGGACCATAGCTAGTGCATGATCTATGTGTTTTCTCTATGGCCTCTTCTGCCTTTGGGACTTTACCGATTCAAAGGATTAAGGCTATAAAGGGTGTATTGCCCATTAGGACCTTTGAGTGCTGGTCGTCAACCTATTCAATGGTCTCAGCCAGTGTGACTCAGTGACTTCCACCCTTTTTGAATTGGTGGATACGCAACTTTTTCCAGTTATTTTGAATGCAATGAGTATGCTTTTCTTCATTTCTTTTCACAGGCCTGCCTGTTAGTCGGCAGATGGAAATTCGCACGTCCACAGTGACCATAATATTAAATTTCTCTGTATCTGTGGTCTTTCTTGAGGTGCCTGGTAATCAACAGCTTTCTTCTGTCTCTTTGTCAAGCAATTCCAGTGTAACAATTATCATGAATCATCCATTTTGTATATATCTCAATGACTGGTTGGGCTTATTTTCACATGAATACACACATCCCATAGTACTGCTTGGTAGCTAGAAGCAAAATGTGGTCATATGTTCTGCAGTAATGACATGATTGCATTTTTGTCTGTATTTTTTTGCTCTTCTTGATTTGGTCTATTGCCACCATTGTGACATGCACTGGACTAATTGCCCATCAGATGACAGGAAAACGTGCAAGTCCTTGAAAGCAGAAGCTGGCTTATATAGAGGAGAAGGGAGCAAGCAGTGAGTTTATTCTCCTTTGTAAGCGCCTGCAAAAGAACATGCTATATTACTAACCTCCTTTGGTGGCTGGGGCTATGGATTTTGTTCCAACACAGTGGGGTCCTCCTCCAGGGCAGAAATTGCAAACGCTGCTGAAGTGCAAGTATTGCTGCAGTTGTAATTAGTGGCAATACCAACTATTGTGGTAGCAATCATAAGAAATATTAATAGTGGGACTTCGGTTTAACTACGATGGTCCTCATGGACATGGTGGCTTTACCCTTCCCTTTTCTGAAGCTCTTGCAGCTTGCTTTCATTTTATTGCCAGGCTTATCACACTGGGTATTGCCCAAACTGGTACACTTGCAGGGTATTTTCCTGTCAGATAAACAAAAAAACCCCAGTGGTTAATTTGTATTATTCCTCTCTGCTCTTTCTTTAGCCAAAACACAGATTTGCTCCTCCTGCCGCAGTCCCACAACTTCCTGTTTAGTAGGAAACTTGATTAACTTGTTGGCTCCGTCGGTCTTGAAGGTCTTGCTTTTATTAGGAAGAAAATTGTTTGTTCTGCTTGCACAAGATTTCGCTGGGAAGAATTGTTCACAGTCAGGTGTTTCAGACACAGCTTTTAGCTCAAGTTAGCTAAAAGCCAACTACCACGGGTGCGATTCCTGGAGACGACAACGATGCTTCAACATTTCCAAAGGTGTTACCAAGCTGAGATAAACTCGGTTTGCAACTGGATGTGATCCCTTGGGGGGCACCAGTGTTGCTGTGGTTTCTTGAAAGGTATAAGCATGTTGCAATAAGTGAACACTGAGGGGTTTCTGGTCTGATTTCAATAATGGGACCAATTCTTTCAGGTGGAGAGAAATGCATCTCACAGTTGTATTTTGGCCTCAGCTGACCCTGTGGAGCTCCGGCCAAGGGCCTGGCTGGGTTTGACCATTTTGTTTTCACTCATGGTTTTCTTTTCTGCCTGGTGTGTAGTGATGTGCTCTGGGAAGGGGCTGCGGGTACTGACTGTGTTTGGCACAGAGGAGGAAACTGATAACTTTACGCTTCTTGAGATCGGGCCTGGTTCCCCAGGCTTCAAACTAGAGACGAGCATTTGGTGGAGGAATTATTTCTAGGTTTGGTAATCTTGATAAGATTTTATCTTAAAGTCACATTGCCATCATGTAAAGAAAAATTGTTTTTTAAAGAGTTCCTGGAAGATTCTGTTAATTTTTTTTTTATTTTTTTTCCCCACTCTTTTGAAGTTGAGGTATGCTAGACTTCTGCTACAGAAAAAACCCCAAAAATAGGAAAGTGGGATTTTCAGGCGAGGCTTACATCCATGTATAATAACAGATCCAATAAGAACTTCATAAATCATTAAAATATTATTCTTCCTGTAAGAAATGCAGCATGTTTGTGATGGGGCAATGTGCTACCAAGCATTCGACTGCATGATCTCTGTAACTCCTGGACATCCATAGGTAAGTACCATTTCTGTATACATTACAGGAAGCTCTAAAACTTTTAAAATTACATCAGGCAGATGTATTATTTTAGCAGCAATCTTTTACATCGATATGCTGATGTTTGCAATATGTCTATAAGGATAAACAGCCCTGAATAAGTCAGCTTTAAATAAATAAATGTTGCAGCAAGTGAGGAATACCCTGGCTGGGTGTACTCCAGCAGCTGGGGTTCGCTGGATAAAATACGTTACAGATCCTCCCAAAACCAAGCGACAACAGGTGTTGTCTACAAACTATCTTTTCTTAATCATCATCACAGTAATCTGAAGAGGTGGAGAGGAGAAGGTCTCAGGCTCTTCTGGGTATGAACATCACCAAGGCTTATCACGAAGCGTGTTCTCACCAATGCTCCATACTCAGGCTGCTGTATGGTGTAAACATTTAATATGATGCAATATGTCCGCTCGTTGCAGACAGAGTTTGACACTTTTGCCTAATTCACCATAGCTGTGTGAGGAGAGCGCACGCTTCAGACAAATTCCACTGCTGTTGTTATTGCTTTGCACTGTTGCAGAGGCAGCACTTCTAATTAAAGACTATCTCCACATTTGGCTTGGCAGCCAAAATAAAATTCTAGGAGTTGCATGCTGGATAGCTTTTAGCTCCACTGTGGCGGTGGGCTGGCTTTCCAGCAAGTACATTACAAATGCACATGGAGATCAAGGACATAAACATTTTAGTGGGGAGCTACTGTCTCTGTGTCGCATTGGGAAGCCCCATCCAGTGATGTTTCTTGTGCACGTGACTCCCTAGTAATATTGAGAGGGAAAAGGTTTCATCTCAAGGAAAGGTTGAGAGTTGGGGTGTTTAAAAGCATGAGGAAAAGGGTGGTTGGCCTAGATGATCTGAAAGGTCCCTTCCAACCTAGGCAATTCTATGATTCTATGATATTTGTGGAGAAGCTGTGGAGAACTGACATACAGGAGTCTCATGTATAGGTCTTGGGGGTCTTGTGTCCCAAAGCAATAGATCAGCTTGTTTCAGGACATCCCATCTCAGCTTGACCAAAACGATGCCCAGCAGAGGCATGGAGGATGCACACATTGCTGGCCATGGCACATGCTACCTGTCTTCAGCCAAAGGTGGTTTCCGTACCATGACTTGTCGGGGACAGCTGCATTGGGAATGGGTTTTCGAGAGTGCCTGAGGGAGCTATAAATGTGGCACTGAAAACAAGTACCAGAGTTCATCCTTTACACCTGCCTTGATTTTTGCTAACCCATTCAGTTAGGCATCAAGGGAAACAAGCTTTCATCAAGTGGAAAAATCTTGCGTAGCGGGAGAGGAAAGTGTAGCTTTGTAGCTTTGGATGATGAAAATGAAGACCAGCGTGGTTCCTGGGCCTCCTGACTCCCTGTCAGAAGAAACAAAATCCCCGAGCAGCCCAACATAGCTCAAAATGTGCTCTTAATGCTGTTTTAAGTGGGGGCTTCGTTATTTCTCCGTCACCAGAACCGATTGCAGTGACACCTCTGGAGCTGGGCAGACCTCACCCCGTGCTGAATTCCTTTCCACTGAGGCGTGCCAGCAGCCCACCCCGCGCTCCAGATGTTGCTGCTCTCTGAGAAACGAGAGCTTAATAAACCAGGCTCACCCTTCCTCCTGGGGTGAACCCAAAGACAGTCAGATATGGAAAATCGCTGCTCAGTACCATGAACAATGTACTTGGTCAAAGAGCGGTGCCAGCACTTTGTCTTAATAGAAGAGAAAGCTGAGACGCGCAGTTCAAAAATCCGAGCTGGCAGCAGCCAGCGACTTTAACATACATTGAAAACTATCCATGAAAGAGCACACTAAAACCAAGAGAAAAAGCCTGGAGGTATATTTAGACAAACTGAAAAAGAGCAAGAATGGGGGGGGGGGGGAAGTTTCTGTGTGGCTTTAATAGGTTACATTTTTCCCAGTGTGTATTTCACTTTGGTTTGTTATTGGCTTATCATGAGCACATGCACCACAAAAACACACACATGCACAGGACTACAAAAAAAAAATATCTCTTGTTTTGCCCATAGAGGACCCAGTTTTACCATTGCCTAGAATTGTTGGAGCTCTGCTCCTACACGCTTTTGGCCATCACTCGGGTTTTGGGCAGAGGTGGGAGTTGGACAGACCCTGGATATTTATGTGCACAACCTTGTGTGCTCACATTACTGCTTTTGCCGAGCTAAGAGGCTCTACCGCCGGCTCGTTGTCGTCTTCTCTGCTTTGTTTTCCTGGCCTCCGCCTCCCACCCTTCACAAATCAGGAGACTTTCTTCCTTATGAGAGCCTGAAGAGTCAGGAAACGTAGTGTCCCCCCACTTTGCCAGGGTAGGGTGACTCAGGACCGATGTAGTAACTTACCGAAAATCACACTGGGAAAGTGTATCTAAGCCAAGACGTGCAGCCGGGACCTCAAGTCCTGCTCTTGCACAACTATCCCCCCGACATGCTGAGCCCTCTCCCCACTGCGCTCTGCTCTTCCCAGTCCCACCAGAGCTCAAGGCGCTAAAATGCTGCTTTTGGCCAGGTTGGCAAGTGCTCTTGGCACCCTTTGTTGGAGGGAAGTCATCCGACGTTGAAATAAATGGACTCCTCATTACTGGGATGGTGCCAAGATCGGAAGAGAGCGTAGGGGACATCATTTCGGATCCAGGCATTGTGTCCTTGGGTGCGATACCCTGCAGGCATGGAGTGACAACATTTCTCCATGAAGACTCTCATCAGCTACCAGGACTAGATTTTCGTTGAGCTGCTACTCAGTTGAAGGCTCTGGAATCTGGCCCGGAATAACCTTCCTCCCTCCAATTTCTTCCTCCCTGAAGCTGCAGGAGCCTTTCTTCACCCCCGTTTTGCATGGTCAAGCCCAGGCCCCTGGAGACCAGCACTGTGCGCATCCCGAGCTCAGCACCAGCCCATAAATCTCTCTGCTGGATCCAAGCAGCGAAATGTGAACAAAGGAAACCACCATGTGGTGGGGGGCAGGGTGGGCAATCGCTCTGGCACCCTCCTTGCTCGGAAAGAAGTGAGAAAACATGGCTTTGTGTTTGCTGTTGTTGTAGTTGTTGTTTTATGGTTTCTACAGATGCTTCCAATAAAAGAATTGTGAAACTATTCCCATCGGTGGCGTGTCCTCTACCCGCAATAGTGACGGAGAAGATTGCTGGGCTTCCATCAGCAGAACAATGTGAATGTGGACTCTACTGCTACAAATTTAAGCAAGCTCTCCATTCGCTGCTTGCCAAAGAAACAGGTGATTCCTTTTTTTTTTTTTGGAGATTGGCAAGTGGTGATGGTAATCAGCTGCAACTCAAATGCTTGTGTTTTAATACCTCTGTTAATATGACTTTCCTTACTGGTCTATGATTTGTTGATTATTTTTAAGTGCTCTGGGGCTTAAACCATGGTCTCTGTCTGTATTAATATTTGTAGCTTCCTGGTGTGCTCCAGGAGAATGGATGAGACCATGGCAGACCTGTCATTGGGGAAGGTGTTGAGTGTGGATGTTGAGATGCTGCACTGTTGATGAACCCTTTCTTAGGAATGAAGCAGCAGTGCTGTGGTTTAAACAGGGATGTTCCTCCAGGCTGAAGATCACATTTTCATTTAAGAAGAAAGCTCGCAAGTGAAGTGGATAAACAGTTAGCAAATGCTGGATGATGGACAATATATTCAATCCATAAAATGCCATTCCTGGACATGACTTTTAGGGAACCTGTCCTGTACTTGCTGATTTCAAACAGAATTTGTGCTTGTAAAACCAACATTTGGGCATGCAATAGCTTTTCGGAGAAACATGGCATTTTTTCCAGTATTTTCTGTTCTAAATGTGCTCATTTTATAAGTGAAATGATGTTTCCTTCCCTGCTCCCCCCACCCATGCTTGGGTCTGAGGCTTCCAGCCCTCAGCCGCACTCCTGCAGGCTTCTTTAATGAGGTTGCAGAGATGTCACCGGTATGGCGATGGCTTGGGTGGCGTGGAGCTCTGGGAGAGGTTGAGCAGCAAGGGTTGTGCCTGCAAAGGAGGGAAAACAGCCTGGAAGGAGCTCAGCTCTGGCTGTGGGGCTGGGCTGCCGCACGCAGAGCCAGAAATGAGATCTGATCTCTGCTCGCCGGGATGGAAGCAAATGCACAGTGCTTTAGGTTTGTCCCCGTCGATGAGCGGCCGTGTGGTCTCTTACCATGGCTCAGCAGACATGCGGCCTCTTGCTCGGCTGTTTGAAGGTCCGAGTCCTAAAATATTAGAAAAGGAGATAAATAAAAGAAAACAAAACAAAAGAATGGAAGAAGAAAGCACTGTGGCTGCAGCAGGATCTGAGAGGCTCATTCTGGAGTGGACAGGCACGACAAGGGCACATTTAGCAACTGGCTGTTCTTTACATCACAGGGCAGAAATATGAAAAATATGAAATATGTAGCAGGGCTGGATAAAAAGGAAAACGTAATAAGAGTAGGACAAAGAATGCCACATGCTCCAACCGCATCTGAACTTGGCAGCAGCAGACCAGGGAAGCCCATGTAAATCCTAGAAGCATGTTAAAGGCATTTTCACCCCACAAAGACTGACACGCATGAAAAGTATCTTTTCAACAATGTCAATCAAGAGCCTGGAGAAATAATTTACTAATATACTGCCTAGCAGGCCAACATGGCTGACTGGAACGATGTTCACATCTTGAAACAGGAATTAATTTGGAGTAGGTTTGTAACGGGGGCAAAGAAGTGCGAAGATGTAAAGGCTGCGTGAACAAGCTTGCGTGTCGTTGCTGAATTTAAATACAGTTAGCAACCAGAGGGGTTTTGTCAAGGGGCTCAAGGAAAACACGACATCAGAAGGAAAACACGTGAAAATGAAGCACAGACAATAAAATGTAAACCCAGACCAAGGGGTGCTGTGGAGAAAGCCATAATGGAAAATGCTCTGGGTATTGTCTAAATCACGTGCAAAGGAAATTGTTATCCAGGCAAGAAACCCAGTGCTGGTGTGTGCAATGGGAACCAGCTCAGTCCACCAGCAGGAGAGGGGTAAGACCGAACGCCGCAGTGCGGAGCCATGGTGGCCAGGACCCCCCCCGCCGGCCCTTGCACGGAGCTGTGCCCAGGTTGAGTGAGCCTTTCTCCCAGCGAGCTTTATTTAGCTGAGTCCTCGCTTCTGGAGGCAGCATGGTCATCGTTTGGATGTCCTCCTTGGCCTGTCCTTTGTGTATTGTAGCCATGCCAAGATCTGCAAAGACTTAGCTACACTGGTATTTTTTTTCCCTTAAAAAAATATACTTTTGAATTTATTGAATTAAGAGATACATATTATTTTGCATTAAAGGGGATACAGTGAAATGTTAGCATGTTAATTTATTCATATTTAATTTGGCCATTGCAGCAGGAAATATGATGTTTTTTTAAAAAAAAAGGTATTGTAAGATACTCATGGACAGGGCAAGGGGTTTTAGTCTTTTTTTCCCATGTAGGTTCCTGTCAGTTTCTGCAGGTTGGAAAACTTTGGCTTAGGAATAGTTTATTGAGCCACTTCCTCTGAAGGTTTGTGGAGTATAACGTGATCACAGCCAATGTGTGGTCAGGTCTAGGCAGGAGGTAAATGCTGCAGGCAGGACAAGCGGGAAGTGTCTGTAGATGCGGGACAGAAATAGAGAGGAAGCATTGCTCCATCTTTATGCTCACTCTTTTTTCTTACCCTGGAGTTCTGCAAACCCTTAACATAAGGTATAATTTGCCTGATCCTGCTGCCCAGCCTGGGGATGAATGAGCCAGATGGGAACCCCATCGATTCCTGCCATGTGTCAGCCATGCTGGTAGGGGTTTGTTGAACCCCCAGGGAGAAGGATGTGGCCCTGAGGGCATGCATCCAAAGTCACGGGGAACACATCATGCCCTGGTAGGGCTTTCTCTATCAACTTCAACAGATGTTGGATTGAACCCAAGCAGGGTAAGGGGGTGGCAAGTCCATGATGACCCCAACCCAACCCAACCCATGAGCGCTACACCCATTGCAGCGCTCTCCAGCCTTCCTTGAGGCAAAATGGAAGTAGGAAGTCAAGCTGAGCCTCCTGAGGAGCAAAGGATGGTGCTGCCCAGACCCATTACTTGCTCATGCTTGATGCCTGTAGGCCAGGGACAACTGGGCAAAAGGAATGGGGGTGCAGGCCTGGGACTACCACAGCTGATTCCCTAAAGCCACTTGCTTTAGGGAAGATCCTGCACCTCCCTGTGGCTAATTTCCTCCTATGCTTTCTCTTGCCTGTTAAAATCATCACAGCTTTGGAGGAGGAACCATGCTGTGCACCGTACCAGTGCCCAACATGAAATCTATTGGGACAGCTGCTCTCCCAACCACCCACCAAATGGCTGAATTCCCCATCAAAGACAAAGATTTATTTATGCTCGTCCCTCTTAAAGTACATATATTTTAGTCCTGGAGGATTTACTGGCAATAAAGTTTTCTTCTGAGATTCCTAAATCACGAGGTGCTTAGGCTCTCCAGACCGTGATGCCCATGGACAATATTTGCACTGTAGCCTGACACGTCTTTCTACTTTAGAATAACAGAAAAACATGCAGCCGGGACCTGCGAGGCTGCGAGGACTTTAAATCACCTGTTTTGGGTTGGGTTTTTTTTTTGTTTTTTTGGTGGTTTTTTTTTCCAGAGGGGCAGGTGCAGCTCAGATTATCCGCAAACTATTTTATTACTTAACAACATGGGCTTTAATGCAGTTAGAGATGTCTTTATTCATTCTTACACTCCTGAGTATTTTTGTGTAAACATTTTTCATCTGTGGCAAGCCAGTTTGTTTGTTGTGTTTTGTCATGTCAGAGCAGACTGCGATTAGACACTGAGATGAGACTACTAAATATTTTCAGATGTTTTCTATTTCCTCAGCGAAGAGCTGGATTTGAACCAAAGCTCCGAGGTGAAAGGGTGATGTGTAATATATTGAGACATCTGAAATAAAATAATGTAATGTTTTTAATATTTAAGAAGAAAAAGGCAGCAGTAAAACATTGGGGAAAGAGGAAAACATGAATACCTATATATTTTAATTTTAAATGCATGCAGATGTTGAATTTTAATCAGAGCATGTCAGAATCTAACTGTAACAAAGGCAAAAATGTGAGATCTGTTTTCTTGAATTGCTTCCATATTTTGTGCTCCAGATTTTTATTACATATAGCACTGCATCATCATATATTTATGTAAAGTGCCAGCATCCATTGACTTGGTGTATGCCTGATGGTTAGCATATAAAACACTTTACAGTGAAAAGTATATTCTTTCTCTCGGTATGTACAGTATATATTATATTATACACGCCTGTGCCTTCTTGCACAGTGGCAGAGTTCATTTTCACCGCTCGGTACATCTGCTGTTTCTTTTGGACCTTTCTACCACTTTTCTCAGTTCCAGAGGACTTTTTGCTGGTAAAGCCTGGGCTTCTGCCCGTGAGAAATGGGTCTGGGGACAGGGAGAAGGCACGATGGGCTATGAATTTAAAGGGGGTGGTAAACGCTGGGCTCGGAGAGCTGGCACAGATGGAAGATGTAGAAGCCAGGCATCATTTTGTCCCTTCTGCTACTGTGTTTGCAGCAGAGCATCGTCGGAGGATCCTGCTGTCACCCACCCCTCTCCGATGGGAGCCACAGAGCAGCAAAAGGTGGGAATGGAGGTGGCCTAGAAGCCCCTTGCTCTGCCCCAGCTTGTGCCACCCTGCCAGACACCAGAGGGGCAAATACCATGGCTGCCTGGGGATGTGGGTGCATGAGGCCGCCTCCACTCCGGGACTGGGCATCCCTGGTCCCAGACACCAGTGTTTCCATGTCCCTGGATTTGCTCTGAGTGCGAATCCACGCTGTAAAACTCAGCGTCACACCTGCTGCCCTGCTGGGGAGGCAGCTTTTTGCAGAGCTAGGGAAGGCTATGGTCAGTTTTAAAGGAGAAAAATCAAAACGCAGGAGGCTGGAGAGAACAAGTAACCATGTTCGGCAGCGTTGCAGCGACGGGGATCAGATGTGCTGCAGGTACGGTCCATCCTGGTGGCAGGAAAGCCGGTGGCATCTTCAGGAATAATTGCATCGGTAAGAGCTGAAGGTAGGGGTTCCTCAGTGGGGCTACCTGAGCTGGCAGCGCAGGACACAGCCCCGACATGGGGTCACAAATGGCTGCAGCAAAGCCATCCTGGGAAGCCCTGGTCTCAAGGGACAGGTCAGCCCCTCGCGCCCATCCGCAGAGGGGGCACTGCCGCGTGCCGGGGCCGGCGCAGCTTGGCCCAGGACGATGCTGTTGTCCAAAACCACTCTTCTGTTCAGGATGCCCCGCAGCTCTCTGGGGGGGGGCAGTCTGCATCGGGGCTGCTTCCTTTTTTGGTTTCTTTTCTGGATTGCTTTTCTTCAATGAATAGATTTTTTTAATAAAAAAAAAAAAAAAGCCCTTCTCACGCCTTCAGCTCCTGGAGTGAAACACGTGACCACTCTTTGCTGATGTTTTTCCTAAAACAGTGATGTTTGTGGAGCCTCTCTCGAAAGCTGCAGCCCCTGCCGGTCTTGGCTGCCAGCTGCTCTGTCCGGGGAGCCTCCGATCCCGATCCCGGGGCTGAGGTCCAGCGGCACAGCCCCAGCCAGGAGAGGGGAAGGGCAGCTCCATGCCACACTCGTGCCTCTGGATTTTGGCAGGGGTCTCGGTAAGTTTGGGGTAGTGCAGAGGCACTAAGGCTAAAAGTTAATTAGAATAAATTGACCTGCCTTTATTCCACCTGGCTTATCTAACTGACCCACCATGAGCACTCTCCCAGGGTCACACACCTTTTCCTCTCCTATCTGTGGATATTCCCATTGGGTTGGAAACTCCCCCGGTTCAGCTGTGCTTGGTCATTCCCCCCATCCCCTGACCATCTGCTTAATGGGAGATGTCTTCAAAAAGCTATTTCAGGTTTTCCATGACAGGCGAGATGTACAGCATGCGAGGTGGGATGTCCCCGTGAAGGTTTTGCATCGCACAGTGCTCCCACAGAAGAGTTTGTTTCCACCAAAGGCCTCACCCTCACTAATGTAGCTGTGGGGAAACAGGAGATATCATTTTTCAGGTTGGATGCTTTTCCTTCTGTGTCCCTCTCCATCTCTTAATGTGTCCTTTTTGTTTGCGGGGTTTCCTGCCCCCTCCTACAGCATCATGAGCTGGATACACCAGCGTGTTGTTTGCTTTAATGGATGCTGTTAGGATGACAGATGAGTGTGGGATTTCTGACCCTTTTTTAGGAACTGTTGATATTTTAGGGATCCAGGACAAACAGAAGGATTATTCCAAAGGCTAGATTCATAAAAGCCTCTGTGTGCCTGACTCCTAACACCGTGTGAGTTGTTGGGATCTTACATGTTTGAAATGAACACCCTTGAGTCTTTGAGTTTCTTGCAAGGAAGGCTGATCCTCTGCCATCTCATGGGTGTTTGTGAAATTCTCCTGTGCAGACCAGGCAGAGGCAGAGCGTGACAGCTCTAAAAAGATGTCCCAATTACAGGACTGGTCACTTGGCAGCGTGAACTTTGGATCTGTGCAAGACCTAGGCTAAGACCTCCAAATTAACTTTGGGAACTGCTGATCTAAAGCCTTTATTCCTCCTGAGCTTTGTCTTCAGCCTTGTTTGTCTCCCTCTGACCCACCAGCTTTCCTTTCCCTCCTGATCTGTGTAATTGCCCGAGCTGCTTGACCCCAAACCTGACTTTGACTTGATGGTATCTACATGTCCTGGGGAAGAGCAGTTTTCTTGTGAGAGGGATACCAAGCTTGAAGCTGACCATGAACAGCAGATGAACCAGGTAGACCCAGGTCTGCCTCTGCTCCAGGGGCTGGTATAAATTTGACAGCACCAGAACTTTGAATAAAACACCTGAGCAGTGACGGAAGCCAGGACCAGAATCTGGCACCCCAAAAACATGCTCAGGGCTGGATTGTGGAGCTGGGTGCTCTGATTCCCGCCTGGGGAAGTGTCTGGGATGGAGTGCCTGGCAGGAGTAGGTGTCCTCTCACCAGCCTGTCACTCATGTGCTGCTGGAGCTCTCTCCTATGAAGACAAAGCAGGCCCCAGGCCCCCAGGTGATGCCAGCTTGGACACCAGTGGTCTTACCTCCCCCAGCAGCATCTAAGTGTCCACGCTCTTTTTCAAAAGAGATCCTGGCCCTCCCGTGACTGTACTTCTGATGAGCTCCTGAAAGTCCTGGGACTGCATTTAAAGCCATCAGTAGGGTGGTAATTCCCACCCCTGTGCTGAGGGACCAGTGATGCTGAGACACTGATGATGAGGAGCAGCCTGTTGGGCAGGACAGGGCTCTGGCACCAGGGATGAGCCCCCAGTGAAGATGCTGGTGGACCTTGACTGTCCAGAAAGGCTTGTTACAGGCTCAGGGATGTTTTTTCTGTCTTATCCACAATCTTCTAAGACTTTTGGAGCTGCAAACAATCTCTTTGGCTCTCACCCCGTGATCTTTGCTTGTACAAAACTCTCATTGATGCCAATGATTTTCCAACCCTTCATTCCCAGTGACAGCAGCAGTTTTGTTTGGGCAAGAACTTTGCTGTGAGGGCACGTACGTTTTTCAGGGTTTTCTCAGGTAAAGGTTTTAGTTTCGTAATTCTTTCCCCCTGGTAGGTGCTGAGCTGTCAGAATCACAGCCGAGCAGAATTCCAGCTTAGTTAAAACAATATCCTAAAGGTTGCGAAGCTGTGCTGCTTGCCAAGAGTGAAAATTGAATGTTCCACTCTCCCCACTTGACTATATTTAGTTCGGGATCCTAATGAAGTCTTTCTTTGTGTAATTTCATGTCTACAGGGCAACTGCGAGAGAGGACTTCCTAATTCTGTCAGGATACTGGCAGCCCTTATGCTGGGACAGCGTGTCCTCTGGGCCTCCGCTGCGTGGCCGTTTATACAGTACTAGATTGTGCCCCGTGTGCTATTGGGGAGACCCTGTAGTATTATTCTTTTCTTTTTTTTTTTTTCTCTTTTTCTCCTTTATTTTTTTTTCTCCTTGATGAAAGAAACCTGTGTTTACTGCAGCAGGTTAATTCCTGGTTGTTTTTTCCTGCAGACATTTGATAATGACGCTGCCTGGCAATGGTGGATTTTATTGTACCACTGTTCAACAGGAGAGTATTTTGAAAGGTCATTTGGGATGAAAGTCCCTTTCCTTTTATGTGGTGTCCAAAGGCACAAGCGTGGGATGGTGAAATGCACCACTGAAGATGCTAGAAATCTTCCCCATGCTACTCAACTGTAGGACCAAGCCATGGATGACCATGGAGTGAAATAACATTGGTCCTGTATCGCCATACTGTTGAATATTGAATATTGAATTTAAAGCCTGTGTTGGGCTCCTAAAGGGCAGGAGGCCCATGGCATTGGAGATTGCTCATATACATAAAAGCATGAGTCCTCTCTCCTAAAAACCTTATGTTGGCAGGGAAAGTAAATCCCTTTAAATGAAATACCATATTCCTTTGTGCACAAAGGCTGAGTAGCCTTCAGTGGCTATTTTTGCAGCTTGAAGCTTTGTCTCCTGTGGTCACAGTGGATTTAACGTACTTGTGGGCTAATCTACCTGGGCCTCAAGTTATGAATGGCTGCACTTAAAGGGCTGGTTTTGGCAGCCAGTCAAACATCATCCCAAGCTCCATTGTGTCCTGGTTCAGCTTGCTGCCCCATCACACAGCATGCTGGTGCCTTTCCCTGCCCTCCTCTGTACGCAGCTGAGGATCTGCCTTCTTCCTCCAACATCAGTGTTACCATCATCACAAACCAGTATGCCAAAAAAGTATACAGAGCTACTGCAAAAAATCTTATCTCTGGGATTCTGCTGAGGTGTCTCAGCGTGAGGACAAGGCTGTGCTGGAAGGTGATCTACCATGTGGCGATGCCGCAGAGAAACACCATCTCCCCAGGGTAAAGACCCTGGGAATCCGTGGAGAAAAAGGCCACGCAAGAGCTGTTACTGCACTTGTACTCAAGCAGAAGCTCAGGGCTGGGCAGCCTGCTGTTCGTCAGCCTTCTGGATATTCATCTCAGTCCCCAGCTGGCAGTAAATGTATTGTCGGATATCCCTCTAAAGTTGTGTAAGTTATTGCTTTCTTAGAGTGCTTTTATACCTGTGTGTATTTTTCTTCCTGTTCCAGCATCTTACAAAGCTCTCTTTGGAGACGCTCGGCATTGCTAAATATAGTTTTGCAAAATTCCAGGACATGTCTTCACTTGGCACATGAAAATTAGTTAACAGACTGTCATGAGACCTTTCTGTGCTCTCCCACTGTTCTCACTCCCATGACACCTGACGTATAGCACACGGGTTTGCGAATGGCCTCGCATTTGCTCCATGACTCACCATTAATCAGGACGAGAAATAGCCTTCCCAGTTCATAAATTCAAGGTAAACTCAATTTCCCACATATTCTGTCAAACGGACATCAGCAGGCTGTTTATATTAATTCATGCCCTCTTAAACATTGTCTTAGGGGAGGCGAGAAGCGGCGACGGGGGGCTCCGGCATATTGACAAACACGTTTGCACCTTCAGCTGCCGACCTGTTCTGCCCCTGCAGTCTCCGAGATGCATACGTAACCCCCGAGCACAGTACAGATTGTTCAGTGGTCGAAACCACAAGCTAAATATTTGAGCTTCCAGCACATTAAGTAAACATGTCCTATCTACACCCCAGCTGCAAGGAGAGATGCTGAATTTGGGGACGAGCTCGCTCCATTCAAAATTCAGAAATATCCAGGGTAAGCCATGATCACGTAACAGGGGATTGCTGTAAATAGCTGTAGCTGTTGAGCAGTGGTATGAAATTAAATCATAGCAAACAATAGCGATTTAAATGGTATTTCTGGCTTTTTATGGGGACGGGAAGGGAGCAGAGTGAGTGTTTCATGGCACAAATCACAAAGATGGCTAACTGTACCTCGGTACCACCAGCGCCTGGAAAAAAATGGCAGAAGCTGAGCTGTTCTCCCCCAAAAGCTCGATGCATTGATGAAAAAACTCAGTGCAAAACTAGAGTCAAAGAAATGTTGACAGAGGAAGAGGGAGTCAGGAGAAACGAGTTAACAGTGGATATTGCACAGGTCAGAAGTTCTTTGTTAGGTTATTATAGTAGAGGATTGATTAAAACTCGGGATGGACAGACATGTAGAGATGAGATGATGAAAAAACAGGTGTTTTCCTCTGTAGAAGCAGCTTTTACGGGATCCTTCCTTACAGCTATCTCACCTCTGCTTTTTTTGGCATGCCAATCACTGAGGTCTTAAATTTCCCACCCACCACTTTCCAGGTGGAGCTTTAGCTGGATTACTTTCAACATTTCTCCGAATGCCTGGGGCATTACCAAGTTACTCCCGGGAGCCGTGTCCAGCCTTCACGGAAAATGCGCGGTGTCTTTTCACTGGCAGACAGGGAGGTCGGATGCTCTGGCCATGCTCAGCACCCATCACACCGCACATCTTGCACCTCACCGAGGTGCACATGTGCCTTTCTATCTGCCGACCTGGTAAGTGTTGCTCCCCACTCCACCCTGGATAAATCCTCTTTAGGGTTTCTTTTAGAAGACATTATTACGAGGAACAGTGTGTTAAAAAAAAAAAAAGTAAGGAGAGAAATTCTGCACTCTACCACGCTTGCTGAGGTTGCTCCATTGTTTACAGCATTTCTATACGTATGTGGCTGTGGATATCATGTATAGCAGAGCAAATCCTTTGCTACCCTATCCTATCCTATCCTATCCTATCCTATCCTATCCTATCCTATCCTATCCTATCCTATTCTGTCATATTCTATGGAACTCACAAACCCAAATGGGCTAGATCGTAAGATCTGGCTGATACGTACTCAGTGGAGGGCTAAGAAGTTATTCACCCAAAGTTTTTGAACCAGAGGACACTGCTGTCCATGTATCCCTCTGCACCCAGCAGGGATCAAGGAGTCTCCCTGGCTGTGATGAAGAGCCGGGACCTAATTCAGTTGTTCTGAGTTGTTCCTTAAGCTGCTTCTCTGGTCCTTTGAGCCCTGTGGTCCAGAGGATGCTGCTGCTTTGAGACCCATGGGAGCATGAAGGACAAGGACTCTTGGGACTAGTGGGAGGTGTCCCTGCCCATGGCAGGGGGGTTGGAACTAGATGATTTTTAAGCTCCCTTCCAACCTAAACCATTCTACGATTCCATGACTCCAGGTTTGGAGGTTCAACATTTCCCTCCCGTAAAACAGAACTTTCAAAAAAAGCATCTCTGCGTAGCATTCTCCCCAGATGGAGAAGCCAGCAGGAGCCCTGTGAGCAGGTCCCAAACTGCCCCTTGGACTCCAGAAAATTGAGGGAGGAAGCAGTTAATGCAATAACTTCAACAATCCACATTACCCTTCCCAGTCATCTCTAGCACAAAAGACTCAGCTGAGCTCCAGAGCAGCAAATGCGCATGCACGTGGAGGTGTTTAACCCCTCAGCACTGGAATAAAGGAATTATCTTACTTTATTTATTAAGATGCTTTTCTTCATTGTGCTGTGTTCTTGCAGCATCTGGCTGCTCTCCCTCTTTTACCAAAGCATTTTACAGGCATTAAAGGAAAAAGCATCAAGAAAAGCACATATTTGTAGGAAGATTTCTTAGCTATTTATCTCCCGGGAGGGTAAAAAAGGGAGATTCTTTGTATCTGGGAACTCTTAAATTCATATTTATATGCATTTCCCCAGGGACAGGATTTATTGTTAAATAACAATGGGGAAACAGCATGATTTCAGTGAAGACATTTGGGCTAGCGAATGTTGGAGTGAATTCTGTTTCAGCGTTACTATTCAAAGTCAGAGCTGCGTTTTAATTACTTTAAAAGTACATCCTGAGCAGAAATGTCCCAACCCAGGCGCTGCTTCTCAGTGACACCAGTGCAAATCTGTCTTGCTTTACTGTGACCAAAGGGCTGCATGATGTAAGCCCCTGAAATTTTCATTTTAGTAATAAAAAAATCTGCTGTAGAAGGAAAACACAGTATCCGAGGGTGCAGATCCTTCCAAAACCTTGTGTAAGCGCTGTGTATTTGAAGAGATCTCCTTTCTGCTTTTCTTGGGGTTTCCCCACTGACCCGGTGTGGGGTGATGCTGGCTGATGCCCATGTGCCGAAGCCTGCCGGGTACATCTGGGGATGGAGGCCTCCCTGTGGATCCCACCCCACTGGCAATGGGGCACCGTGCCGGCCATAATTTCCCCCGTGGCGAGCTGTCTTGCGACGCACAAAGCCATCTGCCTTCACCACAGGAGGGTATTTTATTAATGATGGGGAATCACCCGTGTCCAGCAGTTGCTTCTGCAAATGAGGCAGGTGCCTCCTCCCCTCTCCCTCCGCCTGCTCCCCCAGCTCTTTGCAGCCTGGTGCTGAGGCCCCCAGGGGCTCCTGCCTATTTCCCACCACAGCAGGATTTGTATCCTTAATGCTCAGGGGTGTCCCACCTTCCCTCTATAAGGGACACTGGTGCCGCAGGCTGCAGTAAAACCCGGCCGTAGCTCCATGCACGTCCCTGCTCTTGGGTAAACCATCCTCTTTCTTTCCACTGGGAAAATATTTTCCAGGCATTCTCAAGGCTTATTCAAAGAGTTAAATCTTCATGTGCCCCTAGTAACACTCTGCAAACAAGCAAGGATAAAGGACAGGGAAACCTGGACCGGGCAGGTACCAGTTTATCCCAAGGCCCATCCTTTCTGTGCTACCCAAGGGAGACCTACTCAAGGCACGGTGATGTGGAGCTCTGTGCCGAGAAAATTTCCTTCCTAACCCTGTGCAGAAGAGCTGTAGGATCTCTGGCATCATGGCAACGCACTGACATCCATGAGCCCTCTTGGGCGAGCAGATGGAGACTTGCTCTGCTGGAAAAGCCCACAGGAAAGCCAGGCAAAGCCAGCAAGGAAAACCAAAACAGGAGTTAGCAGACGTGACCCTGCTTTTTGCCTGCAGCCCTTCGGTCACTTACCATTTGCAGCATCTACTGATGGCTTCCCATCCCTAGCGTGGCTGCTCTGGCCGCCGCTCTGGTACATGCGGCAGCTTGCGCTGTTGTCCGAGTGCCAAAGGGAACGTCTAATAGGGTATTGTTTGCGTGTGTTCCTGAGATGGAAGTGATTAACATAAAATACGTAAAAGGATCATGTCAGGAATTCTCTCCAGATCTGCACGGTTAGCAAGCCACTCTGTTTCGCATTACAGAATTACAGTATGTTCTGTAACTGCTTGGTGTTGGACACAGATTTGGGTCTCTTTCTCCAGTGTTTACAAACACGGATGGGAGCTGAGCGAAAAATGCAGCCAACTGCAGATGTATTTATGGATCTCTATTTGATCAACACACAGACACACAAGGGTACTTACGTTGACTTCATATCATGGTGCATACCAGCGGGTCCTTAAATAACCCCGCAGGGCCGAGCTGCTCACCCACAGTTCAGATGCAGGCAAACAACCTTTGAAAAGCTTGGCTACATTTCTTGCTCTCAAACGATAGACATGCTCTTCATCAAGAGCCTGGAAATGTTGCTCCTTTGAGCTCACAATTAATTCAACACCTAAAATATATGGAAAAGAGCTGGTGGGAAATTCAAACAGTCCCAGGCGTGGGAGCCAATCAAGCTGCTAAAACATAAGGTAATGCTCAGGCTTGGATGTCCAAAGCGTGATCTGTTTGTCAGCATGTCTACATTACTTCTTGCCTCGTGATCTTCTCACACGAAATGGCCAGCGCCATCTCCCCTCCATCTCCACACTGTAGAATTGGGTTTGGTGGAGAATTACTAAAATAAAGGAAGGGGAAAAAAAAAAGAAAGCAAAACAAAGCCAAAACCCCAAAAAGTGCTATTGTGAAAGTGTCAGAACAACTGTCCTGGGGCTAATTTTACCCTGGGTGTAACTTTACTGACGTCAATGTGAAAAGGCCTGATTCACCCCTTCATTGCAGCAATTTTAAGCTGAGGCTTCGGGGTAAGTTGCAGTGACATTGAAGCTTGGTTCAGCATGAGACGTCAGCTTGGTGCGTGACTCCGCTGATGTCAGTGGACTCACATCAAGTTTCATCTTTTCCACTGGAGGCTCTGAGGAATGGTAACCAAAGTGCATAAAGCATGACCTTTTGTTGGTTGGGTGGTCTACCTTTGCCCAGCTTGTGTCTGGAGAGGCAGAGCAACCCATTGCCTTGAAAGCACTAGCCAGACCTAGTACTTGATGGACCTGAAGATGCAGGGGGCATTTTTGGAGCAAGCCCAGTGCTCCCATTCTCCTATACCTTGACCAGACTGGCACTTTTTTGAGAGAAAGACTTGTCTTCTCTGAGATTTCATATTTCTTTCTGCTCCCACTTCTCTTAATCCTGCAAGCTTACCCTTAGTTTGTCCAACTCCAATTTTCACTTGGGACCTCCTCCTTTTCCACCTAGTTCTATCAGTCCACAAAGTTTCATCTGGCATCTCTCTGCTGCTAACTTTCCAGCTTTATTCCCTACTCCAAGAATGGCTCAGAGATCTCACTCCTTGGCTGACCAACATGGCTAAACCAACTCTTTCCATGTTTCTTTATTTCTTTCTTTCTTGAATGCCAAGCATAGCATAGCCAACACTGCCTCCACTTTTGTCCATAATGTGCATCACCTTTATCCTGGTCACCTCTGTGCCCTCTCATCCAGGATATGGTCAATTCTTGTGGACTTTCTGCAGAACATCTCTAATAGATGCAGTGAGATTCCCCCATTCACACAGCTAAATCTCTCATCCAGAATCTCATTTCTTGTCTTAGTTCTGCAATACCCTTTCTTCTCATCTTCACATGCAGCCTTGCTTCAATGAAATCATCTGGTACACTGCTGCAAAAGTAATTCTCCCGAGCCCTTTGCTCGACCCTGCCTTGACTATGACCCCTCTCTTAGCAGATCTCCAATAGCTCCTCTTTCTTCATCACAGCAACAAAAAGAAGTAAAGACTAGGAGCTAAACCAGCCGCTTTTGGGTCTAACCCTTTTTCAGTGTTGGAGGTCAGACAGAGAGATAATAAGCTTCCTGGTGCAGCCCAATTGCTCTTCTTTTTCACACTTGTGAAGAGCTCTCCGTAGCTTTAAAAAGTTATTTTCTAGTTTTCTTTAAACCTCTCCTGTTATGGTTGTGGCCAGGGTTGTCCTACTGTTTACCTGCCTTCTTCTGTTGCCTCTTGACTGACCAAGGTCAGTCCTCTTGTTCAGCCTTTCTATGGTGCCCAACACAACAGGCCCAATGACTGCACCTCCCAAGCACTGTCGTAACACAAGCAGGCAACAGTAATAAAATAAAAACTGGATTGATTTCCATAGAAAGGATAGGAAGAAAAAAATGTGTTGATCTGCAACAAGCTGAGCCAGATGCGAGGATGCTGGAAAGGATCCTGATTGCTCCTAAACTCACAGCAAATCTCTCCCCAGCTTCCACAGTGACTTCATCCCTCCAAGTTAAAGGGCTCTGCATCTCATTTACTTTCCCTCTTTTTATTTATTTTATAATTGACTTTTTGAACTTCTGCCTGAATTGGAGCCAAAGATGAGAGTGACCTAATTCCAGCAGCACTTCTAGGATGCAAAGGCCTGGACTTTCCCAGTGCAGAATCTCCCCATCAACTTTAGACACGATGTTCAGAGAGTTAAAGGGAGCCTGTGGTCTGCCCAGACTAATATCCCCGTCCATGGGAGAGTGGTACAGCTGGACAGGGGACTTCTTCATTGCTGGTGTCCAAGAGAAGCAGTATTGCCCACCAGTTCCCACAGCAACGGGTAAAATGTTTGCCCTTAGATGGGTAAGTAACTGCATTTTCAAAAGTCTTCCTATGCAGCAACTAATCAAACACTTTCTTGGCCTTTTTCTTATGACTAAGGTAAACTCTGGGGGAAGAGGGTTGTGGCTGGAGATTTCACTGATGACTTTCTGGTCTGGGAGGGAAGCAGAGGAGCAGTCTGCATGTTGAGGGGAAGAAAAGATGGAGCTTTTGCTTGTGTGGATTTCAGGGTCACCTGCATTTTACAATAGTTAAGATAGGTGCTAAATCTTCATAAATCCATCAATATGAATGGTTCTACTTTTGGTAATCTATAATGGTTTCTCTGTTTTGGGAGTTTTAGCAACAATGGGAGTAAATGGATAAAGATACAGATTTTAGAGGATCTGGAGTCCCAAAGTTCATTCACTTTGCAGAACTGTGGCCTACAGCCCCTGCAAGGTTTGTACGAAATAACTTGAGCTGATGGATAGCTGGAGGTTGTGTACCGGTTTGAAAAGCCAGCTGGGCTGAAAAGTACATGCTTGCTTGAAAAACTTTCTTTATAAGAAATTGTCCTTAAAAAACCACATCCACAGGAAGAAGTCCACAGGTGAGACCCTGTAGCACGCAGTGCATTTTAACACACCATACTTCTTTATTACAATGGAGACGAGCCTGTTTTCTGCTGGTGGAAATCAGGTCTGCGGAGGATTAAGAGGTACTACCTCAAGCTGTGTCCCCTGTAGATCAGAAGAGAGGGAGATACTGTGGTACTATTGGAAGGGAAGGGCTGGTTCCCTGAGCGGCGTAGCCAGATCGTGGGAGTCAGTCATGACCATTTACAGCAGCTCCGGATGTGACCCAAAGCCATTTTGGCTCCTCTCCGAAATTAAGTACTTCCGATAAGTCGGAGGAAAGCTCGGGTGAGATTTTATCTACTGCTCAGATGTTGCACAGGACACAAAGGGTCTGATCCTCACCTGCTGGAAACGGGAGTAACGCCACTGACTCGCACAGCTCCCACTTCTGGGAACGCGGTCCGAATTACTCATTTTAGTCCACGACTGTAGGCAAAACACGGCATTCACCCCCAAATTGCAAGGGAGCTTGCTACCATTCAGTTAGTTTCCAGCGCGGCATACTTTGGCCCCATCACACGCTGCTAATCTCTTCAATGATTTATGTGCTCTTTTAAGTTTTAATTCTCCCTCTGTCATGAACCTTCCTCACTAGCAAGTTGACAGTTTAAATTAGTGTTTAGACATGGCTTTCATAATGTCAGCTTTTGTTTTGTCTCAGTCATCTGTTGGAATTCCTTCCATTGTATCTGAAGTGACTCATGACAATAAATGACTTCTTTCTTCTTTTGTTCTTAATCGGGGAAGAATGGAATGAACCATGCAATATTTGTAAAAGAGCAGTCTTAATTAGTCCTCAGCTGTAGCTAAAGATGCTTGTCTTGTCTCTTTAGCATATTAATGCAGGAAGCCATGCGTTCACGTGGGCAATTGCCATGTTCCTGAAAAGCCTTGTTACAAGCCAAATTCTCCAGCGTAAAGGTATTCTCCAGTCCAGCTTCTGCGCTGAGCCCTGCCAAATGAGGAGCCGGTGCCCCGGGGGCATTGTGTGAGGCTGCTCAGGCCTGTGAGGAGAAAAACGGGCACATTTTCCAGTGACTCATCCCAAGGATTGTGTTTCTTTTTTGTTTTGTGCCTCTTAAAGGTATAAACTCTCCGTGTGGAAAGCTGGAGCTTCACCTCGAACCTCGCTGCTGCCGCCCGTGCCATTTCCCTGCTCCGGAGGTGGTGATAGTCACAATGATGCACCCCAAAATCTTTTCTGTTTGTGCAGTCTTTTTCTTTGCACTGTTTACGTGGCTCAAATACCCGAGTGCTATTGAAAGGTTTGGGTGGGAGCATGTGAGTATTTTGCACAAAACTAGAATGACAATGGTGTACTTTACAATATCTTTTAGAGACAAAATACAGTTTTGTGCAGAAACGCAAAAGGCTGGATCTTGCATTGCCAGAATAAAGTTGCTGAGGCTATGTCGTCTTTCATACGCTCCTGGAGCCAGTGAACGGCACCAGCTTTCTTCTTTTTCTTCTTCTTCTTTTTTCTGTTCTTTTTTCTGTTTGTCATTTGGGAGAAGAAAATTGATTCTCTAAGAAAGTGTGGGAAAATGGCATTGCCAGCTCGCCTGCCTGTTCGCTGCCTGCTTTCCTAGTCCATGTAGGGCCATACCCCCGATGCCAAGCTATGCCGTAATTGTAAAACGCAGCTAAATAAAGGTTTAGGTTGAGAGCTGGCTTTTTACTAATTGCTTTTCGAGGAAGGGCTACAACATGGGTCTTGGGATGTGTTTGTAGCTGTCATTGAGTTGCGGGCAGTATGTCCTCTCCTTTCCCTGAGACCTTGCTTGTCCAGTGGTCTGGGAGTGTGGCTTACTCTCTTGTGTTACTGGAAAGGGGTTAGACTCCCATTTGATATGCTGCCCATCTGTCCGTCTGTCTTTCTGTCCAGTTGTATGCCTTATTCTGACATACCAAAGCAGCCTGGGTACACCCCACCTGCTGAGGTTCTTCCTATTTTAGGTTCTTAAAGAAGAAGTTTCCACAGAGGAAAGTACTACTGCAGGGGGTCAGAGGGAGGTGTTTAACAGTCAGCCCACGGCAGAGTGCCAAAAGAGGTCATCGGGGATCAATTTTCTCAAGACCCATGAGACCTGAGTGAACCTCCCTCCTACAGAAGACAATTGTGTTTTGCAGGATCCGACCCAAAGTGGGTGCTTCTTGGCAAAGGAAAAATGAAGCACAGAGGAACAAGGCTGTGATGAGAACACTGGTAAGAGCTGGGCTCGAGATGCCATTTGCTGTGGATAACAACAGCCTCGCTGAGCCTAGAAACATAAGAATAAATAACACTACGAATTCTTCTGTGCCAGTACATGGTGCTCTTTATTTTAATAGTCTGTTTATATATACATACAGCTATTTTTCTTTTGCCCAGACCTTGTAACAAAACCAAATGTCTTAATGAACACAAGGAGAAAGCAAGCAGCTGGAGAATGACATAAAAGTGTACAAAACCAACAAAGTCCCAGGGAAATCATTACAACTTAATTCAAAGTAGTTTCAAAAGTAAGTTGTGCCTCTGGAATTAGGCTGAAGTAAGTGCCGTGCTGCATTCCCTCTGGGCTCCGAAGCAATCCATGTTCCCTGACAGTGCTGTGGTCTCGTACAGTCTCCAAAAACATTCATATAGTTCATGGTGAGCTGTGCTGGATTGTACTGTCACCAGGAGCGTAGCAACCATGGTCTTCTCTCCATCTAATGAAGGTTTGGCAGACCAGTATTAAGGAAGTCAAGATTCTCTGGGAGAGGGTATCATTTACTGGCCTGATTGGTAAAACTGGGGAAAACAGGTTGTGTTTGGGACACCAGCCTTTCTGCAGGTGCAGCAAGGTTTTAGGCAAGTGCCCAAACCAACCTTGGAAATCTGTGTTTTTGCAAGCACAGGTATTCTAAAAGTGTAGAGTTATGCCTCAGGGCAGACTTTGGGCAACGACCCTTTATTTTTCACCTACTGAGATTGTCCTAACACCTCACGATGAATTTCAAAGGAAATTGTAAACTTGGAATGGGAAGGCCAGGGTGTGACAGTACAGGATGGCTTCTTTCCCTGTAAGTGAGCTCTCATGTCTTTATTGACTCCAAAGAAGTACTTTCTACTTGCACAACCTTCCAAATCTCTGGTTTGCCCATCTATGCTTGCAATTCCCTAAAGGAAGAGTTGTCAAAGGACAGAAGTTCACTAATGCTGCCTTTTCCTACAGCATTGTCAAACGCGCTCTTAGCTTGTCATCAGCTGAGGCCAAGTTTTCCTTCCATCTGTGTTTATACTGGATTGAGACGAACAGGTCCTGACCACGACCAGGGCATCAGGGTGACTGTAGCGCAGAGGTGGTGTACACTTCTGCTGGAAAAGTTATCCAAAGGTTTTATCAGTTTGGCACAGTGTTAATGTGGCTGGGGTTTTGCAGAAAGCCCCACAGATTTGGATGCCTTTGAAATGTAGAGGAAGATGGGGCTGATCATGTGCAGAGATTTCCAACCCCTTCTGCAAAACCAGATAGTTCTGTAAGGGCCTTTTAACCGGCACTTCATTACAGCTTTGCCATTGGCCTCAAAGTCAATGTTAACCTTGGCCCCAATGCAGAGAATATTGACTTTAAGGGTCAATAAATCTTAATATGGATCAAATTGGAAGTCATGTTTGCTTACTTTATAACTCCTTTCCAGTGCAATTACTCTTTACACAATGCAAGGACATTCTGCACATTTTTTTCTTGGCCATTTTGAGGCACATTACTCTTCTGCAAAGACTCCAGGGTTTCCAAGACTCAGCTTTGTTCTCCAAAGTTTTCTGTCACAGCAGCTTTGATTTTCGTGTTATTTATCTCTTTCCACAAAAGGCGAACATTTTTTCCTTTGCATCGGTGCTAGCGTGGATCCGTGTAAAACGACTGCCTCCTTGTGTAACCGGTCATATCGCCACCTCCTGCATCCAGAAACGGCACGCGGTTGTGTGGGATGCTGGAACCACAAAAGGTTTTCATATGTCCAGGATACCAAGCCGTGCTGCTGAACCACACGACCTATTATGCAGTCATTTTCTACGCCCGGCAGTAATACGAAGGCTCGCTAATACTGTGCGCTTTCTGCTTTGTTTATATCAGCCGATACCTACAGAATTTTAATGAGCGTATAGTGAGTTGCCTATATAAGTAGTACATGGCAGGGTGTGTACCTTTCCCATAATGAGGCAATATAACGCCTGGGGCTATGGAGGCAAGAAGCCAAAGGATGTTATTATTGCCCTTATAAATTGTTTTCAAAATAAATAAGATACAGAATGTTTCACTTTGAAGAAAAAAAAAAAAAAAGGAAGATTTGTGCTCTGAATACTGACCGAGGGTGGGGGTGGGAGCAGGAAAGAGGAGAAAAAAAGATGGGTTGAGCTATAGCCTTTTGATTTGAGTCACTTCTGTTGAGCACATGTGAACTCAGTGTACACGTGTTGCTGGGGCTACAGCCAGGCCCAGATGTGTCCAGGATGTGAAGGAAGATTGGGGGTTACCTGCTGCAGTGGGTAAAGCTAATAGGGGGAGGGTCCTGCACATCTTTTGTCCTGTAACCCCATGAATCCATCCTGGACCAGGCTCTGTAATTGCCTGCCCATGTACGGGCTGCCAGGAGCTGAGATGGGCAAAGTGGTGCCCTTCATTCAGAAGGATCTGCCCATGCTCTAGTTTCTGGTGTCCTGGGTGACTGTTTGAGTTCTATCCATCCTTCAGGGATCCTGTATTGGGTTCCTGCCTTCTGTTCCCTCATGGCCATGGCGTGAAGGTGACCAGGTTTGTCATTTGTGTGGAGAAGACAGAGAAAATCCTGTATCCTATTTGCAAAATTCAGGATGAAAGAGCATCCTTTGAAAAGTAGAAGGGTTCTTCTTCCAGGACTGTTCATATCAGTTAAAGACATCCAGCCAACCTGGTGGGAGGTGCCTATAATGAAAATAATTCGTACCATATAAGTGCTTTGCCTTATTTGCGAAGTCTTCAGGTTTGGCCTTTAGGAGGAGATGAATATCAGCTGCTGAACGCAGGTAATTATGGAAGGCTGTCCCGTGCATGGGTTGCACTGCGGCTTTCAAGGCTGGGTCTACCAAAAGGTATGCAGATCGCTCTCTCTGTGGCTTGACCCTTGTGGAGCAGCTGATTTGGAGAGCAAGGCTTGTCCGATGTTTCAGCTGACAAATGCTGGGAATGGCTCCCAGGCAAAAGCTGGTGAAGGAAACAAATGCCAAGGGATGGTGTGATGCGTGCCGGAAAACTGCAGATCAAGGTGCTGAGAACATCTTTCCTTCAGTGTGGCAATGGGTCACAGCCTGTGGGAAGAAACATTCATGGGAGTGTAATAACCCCATGGCCATCCTTAGGCAGAAGGTGATCTCCAAGTTTGCGTGTGATTAACGTTACATAAAATGCACTGAAAAGGGGAAGGAAACACCACGAGCCAACTCTGTTTTCTGTCGGCCCCTTGACTTCAGAGACAGAAGGAAAAGATTAAAATCATTAGCAATTGGAAAAATCCAGTTTATTCTATGCATTAGCACTGCTGGCATGCAAACACATCTTCAGAGAGCAGCTGTTGTCCTAGCGTGCTTTAATCCTTCCAGAAGTAGCATGAGAAGACCCAGTAGGTGCACTACACTTTCCATTGTGAGCTCCCCAGTATTAATAAACCAGACCACTTCACTGGGCAAGGATTAGCCCAGTTCTTCTACGGCGTTAACTTTCTGCTCTCTTTTAGCTACTGCTGAACGTACCAGAGCACCCTCAGATATTTACAGAGTTTGGTGTATGGTGGGGCAGCATCCAAATAAAGCTGGAAGGAGAAGACACTGAAAAAAAAGCCGCTTTAGAAGCAGAGTGAGAAGAAGGGAAATAAAAACAAACCAAAACCAACCTGCTCAGCCCTTGACACCAGTGCTGACTCCCTCTTCCCTGTGATTTTTTGGCTGCCCTTGTGACTTTCACCTAAAAAGGGTGAGGAGGAATCACCTTCATCCCTAAGGCTAAATTTAGAGGCAGGGCAGCGGATGTCGAGTGGGAACGTGATGGAGTGACTCAGATCAGTCCAGGAACCGCAGATGTGCACGTGCCTGTTTGTATGACACAGACCTCACAGTGACTGGGAGATACCAGTAAATGTGGGCAGCCCTCCAGCCAGCTCTCAGCTGAGCAAGGAGAAGAGCTGTTGGAAACAGCCCTGGAGATCTTCCCATGGAGATCAGGTCTGGATGGAGAAGCGGAAGAGAGGAGGATTAATCAAGTTTGTATCAACATCCCATTTCTAATGTGTCGTTGAACTCCATGGCATGAGAGTTGCCTGTTGGAGGAAAAATGCACAGATGGCACTGGTCTTGGAAAGTGTTCTTCATTAATCACCTTGGTAGCATCGATAGCTCATCAGCCCAGCGTGTGGTCTGTTATAATGTGATATTCACCTTTTCTCTGAGCAAACCTGCCCCTTTTATACCTCTTTGCCTGGGAAAGGGGATCAGGAGCTTTGCTGAGCCATGGGCTGGTTTGGGCATCACCAGCCTGGTGAGATTGGAGAATGAGCAAGCACCACTGAAATGGGGATGGAGACAAGCAGACAGGCACAAAAGTTTGATCCAGTTCCCACTGGCAAAGGCTGATGACACAACTTCTGTTGATCCTAGCAGAGGTTAGCACACATCTCACAGATCTGTGGAGGAGCAGGCATTTGTAGTCATATCATCAGTTTAGGAACCTCCAGGGTGGGAATCAACCTGCTTAACATCTGGATGGTGCTTTATCAGTTAGCTTGCCCTGGGAAGGCAGTTCATCCCTGTTCCTTCTGCCCACAAAGCTGGATGAGTAGTTTTGCCATGGAACAGAGCCTTCAGTGAGGAGGTGTTTCATGAGCACATAGTCCCACAGATTGAGTTTCATCAGCCCTGACCAACTGGCAAGAGCTTTCCTTGGACAAGAAGAGCTTTGCCTCTGTCGCTGGGATTTTACTAGTAGTTTTGGGGATTTTTTAAGCAGTCGTGACTGTTGCCAGGAGGCTCAGAGGCACCCCAGCTCCTCACCTCAAGTCAGTCCCCTGGAAGATGGTCTAACCTGACCAGGAATGATCTGGAGTTCAGGAACAACAGGGGTATGATGATCAGAAACCAAGACAGGAGGGAAGATGGGGGGACGCTGCATGCTTCAGGCTCCTTTATTTTATTTTTTTTTCTTCCCAGTTTGGTTTGTGGTTTTGCATTTGCAGCTTGTAAAACTGTATGGAAGGAATGTGCAGCTGGGGGCTTTTGCCAAGTTGGTGTCAATTTGGGTTAAACCAGAGGTCCTGGAACAGAGCCTCGTTGGGAGAGTGGGTGACTTGCATTAAGACCAGAGGTTTCATTATTCTCCCTTCAATTGTGGTCGTTCCTTGGGGACCCCATTCCAGGACCAGGGCCCAAACCCTCGTACACCAGGCACACTGCAAACCAATAACCCAAAGGCAGGCCCTCCTCCTGCGGGCTGGCAGCCCCCGAGATGCTCAGTGTCCTGCCATTGTCCTGCTCTGGCCTCCAGCAACGGCTGTCCTGTCCTGTCAGCAGCAGTCCACGTGCTTCTCAGCTGCACCCCACCAGCACTAGGGATTTGCTGCATCCAGGATGTTGACCACATGTTCTGTGAGGTGCCCAGCACGTCTTAGGAATGGCACAATGAAGACACTTTCCTTCCCTGGGGTCCCTGGGGATGCTGCTTCTGAATCATCTCTGCTATGTGCTTACTGCAGTCCCTGCGTGCGGACAGCCTGACACAGAGTCCCTGCCAGCATCCAGCACCAGCCAGTGCTCCTCTGCAATCCAGCTTGCCTCCTTGGATACCGCATTTTGTACCCATGCACAGATAGAGGTAATCTTCTTGCTTTCCTTCATTCCCGTGGTTAAACCGTTCACAAGGGCAGCTTGTTTTGTGCAGGGGGATGACTTGCATTTGGGGATTTCTCTTGTTCCCTCTGTCCTCACATGTCAAAAAAATGAGTATTCACCAGTATACAGCTGCCCTTCCCCAGGCCACACGGGGCAGGTCATCTCCAGGATGGTGCTTGTTTGGCCAGATATCTCCTCGCTCTATAGTCTGCGTGTCAAAGGGATCTCAAAATCTTAGACATGGTTTGACTGTGCCTTCTGTCCACACTGCCAGGTGTACCCTGACCTCGGCTGGACTCATCTCCCTTCACGGAAGGCCACAAGGCTTGTATTGAGTCTAAGGCAATGATCCTTCCTTCAGAATCATAGAATCATAGAATCTTTATGGTTGGAAAGGACCTCTGAGATGATCGAGTCCAACCATACACACACCATAAAAAAACAAAAAAACCACAAAAAAACCCCAAAACACCACAAACAAACAACCTACAATCTCTGCCACTAGAGCATGCCCTGAAGTGCCAAATCTAGATGTTTCTTAAATATCTCTAGGGATGGTGTCTCAACCACCTCCCTGGGCAGGCTGTTGCAGTGCCTAGAGATAGAGGGGAGAGACCGGCACCTCTGAAATCCAACGAATTCCAGTCTTCAATGCATGTTTAAGCTTGATGAGTTGTTCTCAGACTTGCTCCCTTCCTTTCCACTGCTCACAGAAGATACCTGCATGGCTTGCAAAGCCCGTGCTTGCCCTTGGTTCCAGGTGGCATTGGATGAGGGAGCTGGGCTTGCGTGCTCTCTGTGCTTTGTGTAGGTTTGGCCGATGAGTTACGCTCCTCTTTGGAGCAGGACAGCTCTGCCTTATTGCCCTTGGCCAAGCTTTGCCTACAGAGCTTATTGGACCTTTCTGATGGGAGGGGACCGGCTCCCCCCAACCTTGCTGGTGTTTCCCCAGAAGTCAAAGCTGCTTTGACAGCTTGGTGCTCATCATGCGCTCCTCAAACGCAACCCAAGTTTACAAACCACACAAGTCTTCATATGCCCGTTATTTAGATTCCTGACTTAAACAAATCAGTATGATTGCTATTACTGCAGGGAAGTCATTTATTCTTGTGGTTTATTTACAGAAGGCAACATGCAACCAGCGAGTCTAATAGCTCACCATTGTTCCCGTATCAGTCCTTGGGTTGGCAACACTGAGCAATAGCAAACACATCATAAGAAACACCTTTAATTATTCATATGCTCTCTAGGGGAAATGAAGATCTCTGATGAAGAGGAAATAAACAAAATATCTTTGAACTGTAAATCATGACTGCAACAGCTTTGTTCTTTGTTTCACCAGAGTTTTGTTTTATCTGAGATCATAATTTGTTTTCAGTGATGCACTAGATTAAATTAATTGAGGTTTAGAACAATATCCACTTCCTTTTGCAAGTGCTTTCACTGATGGCATGATCTTATCTGACTTGTTACCCCTGCTGGCTCTGTTTTCCTGACCTCCCCTTAGCATCACATGTTTTAGAGCCGTTTCTTTCTGTTTTCGCTCTTTTTTTTTTTTAAATTTAAAAAGGGTTGTTTATTGTTGAAAACATCCAAACTCTTTCTCCAGCTATTAATTCTTTCCTATGGATAATTGATGAGCTCCCTCTCTGAGGGAAATAAGGGTATATTCCTAAATAAATATTTCTGGAGTCCTGTGATGAGTGCAGTGCAACAGCCTCTCTCCTGCTCTGTGACCCTTGGTGGATGCAAGACAGACCTTACAGGAGGAGGCAGGTCCACCCGCTGCAGCACCTGGGCCAACCACCCCAATAGAAGTCTCACTTTTGTGGAGGGAAGTCAGCAGTTTGAGTCTAGTGTCCCCAACTGAGTTCTGACCAAACTGGCATAACCGTATGAAGAGACCTCACTACAAACAAGTCTTTCTGCAGCTAAGAGGTGAGCCCTCCACAGTGAGGTGTTAGCCTTGCACAGCTTGGACCTTCTGCCCTGGGGAGACCGTGGCCCCCCAGCTCTTGAGGCCAGTATCTCCAGAGGGGGTGAGACAGATGGAAAGGTTGGGAATGTGCTTTCAGGGTCCTTTCAGGGACATGCACCTTTCAGTTAGCAGCCATTTGATCTCTCTATCTGTTTGTGCTGGGCAGGATCTTCTTGAAAAATACCTTGAACGTGTTGTTCTGGAGGCACAAACCCTGAGAAACCCATATTTTGACCAAAGAGCAGAGATACAATTTAGGTCAAGGGTCTGACCTCTGATGATGGAGGCCTGAAGGAAGTTAAGGCATTGGCCTGACATAGTAAGGGCTGCCTCAGGCACACAGAGAAATGCTGTCTCCTGCTATGCAAGATGGGGAAGAGCAAACAAGGGGGTGAAGTGGGCACCTGGTATCTGCGGTATCACACCAGATTGTATGTCAGCCCCCCAGGGCAGTGAGACCTGTGCCAAAGCCAGCTGTGTGCACTAACCACCATCACGGATGCCCACAGGCTTCTGCGATGCCAATTGCTCACAATGGCCTGTAGAAAAAACCTAAAATTGATACCAACATATTTTGCAACCTGATTGGAAAAGGACAGGGGTGCTTCTCTGGAGAAAGTGTTGAGATCCATCACAGAGCAGAACTCCAGAGTAGTTCCTCTGTTGCTATTTCCACGTGTAATTATTGCAGTCCTTTCCTGTACCCCATCTCTAGCACTGGTCACGGCTGGAGGCACAGTTGCGGTCCAGATGAGCCTTTGCTTCAACCAAGTGCTGCCAATATTGTATTCCTGCGGCATGGTCTTTTTTGATCTCTCCTGCAGGACAAGACAGGACTGCACAAGCGGGAAGGAGCTGTAAACTTCCCCTAGGGTGTCATTTCTATTTGGAGATGACTATCCTGTAATTTATCAACCTCCCAGACCTCCTTGCAAACAGAAGGTGGTGGTAGGTGTGCAGCGGAGGCTGACAAACCTCTTGGGGATTGTGGACATTTGGTTACTGCTCTGAACCCTGCTGTTGTGTTTTTCCAAGCCACAGATGGCAATGAGCAACAACTGCAGTACGTGGCACAACAGCAGGAATATCTGGATGCCAGAGGAGATTTCCCGGAGATGGATGACTGGGCTTGGGGAAGGAGCAAATGATGCATCCAGAAATACAGACTGTCCCCATATAGCATGGGCTGGTCACCAATCTGGTGGCTACAAAAGACCAAATAATAAAGCAGTGCCTTGTGAAGCTTCCAGCTCATGTCTGGGGACCTGTTATGGTGCGGAGCAGAAGAGCTTGGTGACCACGTCCTTCTCTTGGCGGTGTATCACCTGGATGTCGCTGTTGTTGCTGTTCTTTCACATTTGCACAGGGCTGGCTCACCTAAAAAAGGTAGGGAGAAAAGACATGGTGAAGAGTCTCCAGGAACAACCTGTCATCTGGAAATTATTTGCTGAGATCTGGTAACTGAGCGGTCTTGTGACTACTTACTGCATTTGCTAAAAAGAAAGGAAGAGGTAAAAATCGTGGTGGTTTTGGTTCTCCTGTGTATCTGAACAGCTATAATTAGAGGCCTTAAGCTTTAAGTAAAAAACTAAAAAAAAAAAAGCCTGTCAAGGACCTATGTTGCTTAGTTCAGTTAGAAGTTTAATTAAATTCACCCTGGTGTCACAGAAGTGCAATCCCAGAGACCAGGTTTCTGCCCCCAGAAACATATTAGCAGCCACCGAAGACACCTGGCATCATTCAGGCCAAACCTTTAGGACTAGAGTGATCTTGAAGCACGAAGTGGGCTCTCAAGTGCATTGCTTTCACCATAGCACCAGGAGACCCAAAAAAGCCCTCCTTTCAGCAGGAGTTTGCAACTATCCCCAACACAAAACACTGTAAGGGAGCAAAGAAAGCTTCGCTTTTGAAGATTTTCTCTCCCTTTCTCTTTTTTCCTTTGACGCTCATTTCTGAAGCAGAGTTCTCCCCCTCCTCACCCCAGCTCCCCATATTTATTTTATTACAAGCATTTTCGCTAAAACGATTAACTCAATTTAAAATTTCAACTGTTTCCTTGCCAAGGATTTTAGGAATTTTCATTATTTCCTTTGGGAATTCTGAGACTGCGGTTAGCCAGTTTGGAGTTCAAGACACGAGAAATGCCAGCACAACCGAGGACTTGGCTGTAAAAGCGTTTTCAACATGAAAGAATTCCAGGGTTTCATAAAAGGAAGTGTAGTGCTTGAACAGATATGTTGATATAAGTAAGGTCTTAACAAAACGAAAGCCAATCTATTATTGCTTAAGTATCAAAGAAATCCCTTTGTAAAGGTGCTAAGCCCCGCTGGAGGAACACAAGACGTGTCTATTTATTTGTTGTGTATTTAAACGGTTTATGTACGATTAAGGAGCCAAGCCAGTATTACTAAGCTGGCCAGGGTTTGGGAGCTCTGCGGCTGTAGGCAAACATGAGTGAAAAGGTAAAATTTCTCCTCTGCTAGGACGGGTCTGCAGCGTTTAGCAGGGCTGTTATGGAAAAGAGGTCTCTCCAGCCATGGGAGAAGAGGTGCTTTTCTGAAACACTGCCTTTAAAAACAGACCCCCTCTCTGCTGGTTCAGACCTCCAGGTCCAAGGGGCCAATTCCGACCCCGTCAGATCCTGCAGATGAAAGCTGACCTTGGGCTGCCTTTGCAGTGATAAGCCCTGCGGCTCAAGAAAACTACCCTTGGGGATGATGCTAGTGGGTAAGAGCCATATTGTTGTGCTTTTCTCTGCGTGGAGTGGGAAAAGTGCTCCTGGTACAGCCCTGGAGAGCTGCTTCTGCAGGGGCCAGGGCTGGAGATAGCCACATCAATTCCACATGGCTGCGGAAACCACTCCCCAAGGGGAATCAGTAGCAGAAAGCTGTCCCACGGACTCAGCCTGTGCGTGCTGGAGTGGTCCCAGGAGCTGGCTATGCCGAGGGCACACGTTTGACCCCGCATGTGGGGCTACTCAATCTCTCCTCCAGACCTACAGCCAAGCCCCCATCATCTGACGCTCTCCTGTCCCATGGCCTGAGCAACACAATTCCCCGAGAGCCTTGCAGGGTCAGGATCCTGCCCTTCTCATCCATGCAGCAGGGAAACAAACAGTCGTGTTACCATGGGGTCCAAGTGGTGCCACTGCAATTATAACAGTCTGTGCCTCGCCTCCTCCTTTTCTCCCTAAAACACGCAGGGGAGGAAGAAAGTGCATGCTATTTCTTGGCCATGCCAGCAAGGACCTGGGAAAGGCATGTGAGCAGAAGGCAGGTATCTCAGGATGGTTGGAGAGGTGCTGTGCTTTGGCCAGCGTCTGCTTTGGCCAACATCTTCTAGCCAGGAGATCAGCTTGGAAACTGGAGATGCTTCACTTGGGAACCTCCGGGTCTGCTGAAGTACTGATCATCCTGCTGAAAAGTGACTTAATTGGTGACACTTCATAGAAACCCCAGCTGCACAGTTCTCCCAGCTTCCCAATAAAACAGGGACGCCAATGTTTTAACATAAACAGGATGCAGAATGCTGATTCAGTGCAGTTCCCAATGGAAACGAGTGTGCTCCCATGCTGTTCTGACGCACCGCAAGCCATGATGCTTGTCAGCGGGATGATAGGCCTGAGCGACAGCTCGTGTCCTGCTGCTCTGGGAATGACATTGCCCTAAAATGAGGCCCCAGTACAGCCCGGCACCTAAGGAGAAGTTTAGGTCTTGCCAATGCAAGAGCTTTGCTGAGCAGTAGCATGTCTGTCCTGGGGCTGATGGCTCCCCTTTCTCTTTACTACTTCTCCCCACCTTGTGATCAGCGGGGCAGCACCTGCTAGAGATGAGAAAGGAAAAGAAAAAAAAAAAAGGTTTTTTCTCTGCAAATTTTCAGAGCCAACGTGTCAATTTGGATTCTTGGTCTTTGGGCTCCCATTTTGCCATGTCACCAAAGTGCCTGGCTTACTGACCCTCCACCCCAGAACCCTCTTTTTGCAAATCAACTCCATCTGCAGTGCCTGTAGCTGGCCCCCTAAAAATTGTCATTGAGAATCGTTCCTGGAAAAAACCCAAGACACCAAACCCCGCAGCCTGGGCCCCCGCTCAGGAGGAGTTTGGCTGAGCCAGAATGCGATGCCACCAGCAAGGGATGCAAACAATAGGGACTTGGCGGGGGGCAGAACAACGGGGCTGGCGGCAGGCACTGAGCTCAGGAAAGTACATGCGAGCTCTGGGAGCTGGTGGCCGGGTGCACGTGCCTCTCCGGAGCCTGAGAAACTGCACTTTAACCACGTCAGGCAGATTATTTGGGCTATTTTCTCCAAGCAGAAAGTGCCATCCTACCAAAGGGCATCAAATTATGTCCCAGCAAATGCATCCTCAGCCCCCTGTGCAGCGCTGGTGGACCCTGGGGGATGATTCTGAGGGGTCCCCAAGCTGGCAGGAGGGAAGGCAGGACTCATGGAGGGCACTCCTGGATGGGGTCTTGGGGGTAGGTGGTGGAGGTCACGGCCAGGCGAAGGTTTTGCCAAGTTCTCCACGTATGTCCGCGCATGGGAGAAAACCACACGCAATCTGTCAGAGACAGCTCGGAGGGGCCCCAGTTAATGCGCTCCCATCTGAAAGGTCTTTCTGTTCTCCATTCAAAGTCTCCCCTCACCTTGAGTGGTGTCTCTAATTGTAAACAAACATGAAGGAAGGTCAGGGTTAAAAAAAAAAGAGAAAATAGAAGCCAAACCGAACAACCAAGCCCCAAAGGAGGCCCCATCTTTTTTTTTTTCTTTCCCCCTCTCCCGGTGCTAAAAATGCAGGTAATCCTGGTTTTCTTTTCCTGCAACTAAAATTTATGATGATGTCATGTGTGTGGCTGAGCAGAGTAGTTTTCCGACAGGGCAAGTGAGATTCGAGGACGTATTTAGTATTAATTTATTCACAGCAAATAAAAGCTTTGGGGCCAGAAGATGGGCAGCCCTGTAGAGCAGATCAAAAGCTGACAGGGCTCGGGCCTGCTCTCCTCTGGCTTGCCCTGAGGCTTTTTGCCCAAAACCAAGGCATTTGGCACCAAAATCCAAAGAACCGTCCATGCGGGAGGTGGAGGTCCCTAGGGACTAACAACTCCCACTTTGGGGGTTTGGGATACCCCTATTTAAAGTCTCTGAGTAATAGGGCCATCTGGCAGCCAGAAAGGGTAATAAGCCACTCGTTAGAGCCCTGGCAATTGAGCGAGAAGATTTGCATCTCAGATAATGGCCACCAACAGCCAAGTTGAAGTTTTGTTTTCACATCATAGGAAAAAATACCAAGTGCCAAGCGATGTGGTAAACCAAAATAGCTTATGAAGTGTGCAGGTTTTGGAATACGGGTAAGGATGAACCAGGAAGAAAAAAAAAAAAGTAAAAAAAAAAAGTAGTTTTATATATAGATTCTGAAAACCGAATAAATCACATGACCCAGCCCAAAAAAAGCTTCAGTGAAAAGTTTGTGTCTGGGATTAAGAGCACTAGTCATTACTTTAACTATGTATGGTATGTTCTCGTTTTGAAAAATGTGTACACCAAATATTTCAGCCTTTTCTCATGGAAGGATCCGAAAGGCAAAAAGCTTTTTAGTATTACACAAATATTAGCCTTTCCAGGACAGTGCTGGCTGGCTGGCTATTTCCTAGGGTCCTATCTTTTGCTGTCTGTACTTGCATGATCTTCCCTCTGACTCTATGTGGGGGTTTCTGTGTGTTTTTTAAAGAGGGATGTTCTTTATCCTATTGAAGGCAGCGACAGGGAGGGCCGATCTGAGCGGTGTGTTTTCTCCCCTGACATCCACCAGGCCTGGCTGATAAACTTTGAAATCTTTTGATGGAGTTTAGTGTGTTATGGGGCTACTGGACTTTACCTGCTCCAGTTTAATATCCCACTGGGACAGTCCCACAGTGGGATTTGGGAAGGTCTTGGTGTGATGCAGCTCTTTCCCAAATGCCCCACTGTGGGGACAAGGATTGTTCGTGTGGTGCGAACGTCCCCACTTGAAATCACCACCCTGGTGATTTCCTCGCAGGAGAGGGCTGGAGGCTCATGGCAGCTCCCCTAACCTGGTGCAGGACCTGGGAGTCTGGCATCCCAGTTCTTCCTGCATAGAACCATAGAAGTGTCTGGGTTGGAAGGGACCTTTCAGATCATCGAGTCCAACCATCAACTTAACACTGCCAAAACCACCACTAAACCATGTCCCTCAGCACCAGGTCTACCTGTCTTTTAAATACCTTTTAAATACCTCCAGGGAAGGCGACTCCACCACTGCCCTGGGCAGCCTGTTCCAGGGTTTGATACCCTTTTCAGTGAAGAAATTTTTCCTAATATCCATCCTAAACCTCCCCTGGCGCAACTTGAGGCTGTTTCCTCTTGTCCTGTCACCTGTTCCTTGAGAGAAGAGCCCGACCCCCCCTGGCTGCCCCCTCCTTTCAGGGAGCTGTAGAGAGCGAGAATGTCTCCCCTCAGCCTCCTTTTCTCCAGGCTGAACACCCCCAGGTCCCTCAGCTGCTCCTCACAAGACTTGTGCTCCAGACCCCTCACCAGCTCCGTTGCCCTTCTCTGGACACGCTCCAGCACCTCAAGGTCCTTCTTGTAGTGGGGGGCTCAAAATTGGACACAGTATTTTCTAACGTGAACACATATTAGTGCTGTGCTTGAGGACCCCACTTGCTCCAGTCTCAGTTGCTTGCTTGGGAAGCTCTCTCAGAGTCACGCAAGGGATGCTGAGAGCAGGATTTGGCCCCTGGTCTGTCAGGTTTACGGACAAACCAGGCTCTGCCCGTCTCCTGGATTATTTATATAAATGGAATAGGATTTAGGGCTCTACAGGACTTCCAGTGTTCCCAAGTATCTCAACACAGCCACCAAGGGGGACGTCACATTGGAGATACATGAATGAAGCCTCCTGTTTCTGCAGAAAAATAGATGGCAAAATTAACCCAGCCAGGCTTAATACCTGTCAGGGACACGCAAATGGCAGGTAGCACCGCAGGACGGGCTGAATGTGGGACCGACTTCAAGAGATGTTCTCGCTCTCTCTGGTGCTGCCATGAATTGTCATGTGTCCTTCGGGAAGTCACACGGTGTCTCTGACAATAAAATGGGGATAATGATGAGGAGCGGCTCGCCATGTGCTTTAAATTCTGTTGACAAACAGAGTGGTGTAAAACCAAGGTATCACTCTGTTATTATGGGTCTCAGTTAGAAAACTTTTCAAAGAAAATTTTGCTCATTTGTTTGCTTGCTATGTTTTTAATTAAAATAAGCCTCTTTTAAAAACTGGACTTATTGGCTGGGCTCAGCAATTTTTCATGTTGCTTCATTTACACCCCCGTCCCCTCCAAAAGAAGCAGTTGTTAAAATACTTCTAATTGATCAAAAGCTCTGTTGCGCTGGTAATGCTGCTTTGGGGCGCTTTGATAAATTAAAAAATAATTAAAAAAAAGCAATTTCTCAAATTTTGCTTGGCTGTCCCCCGTACAAACAAGCTGCATCGCCTTGCCTAAGCTGGGATTTTGCAGGGCATGGAGCCCCCTGACTTTGCGTGGTGGCTTTGCATCCCCGAGGCTTCTTTTGCTGCTGTGAGCAGCATTTGGGATTTGCACAGACTTTGCTACACTGCGGGAGCTACATCGGTGCCAGAGTCCTCCGTCTAGACAAGCCCTTAAACCTGATTGCTTCATTCCATTACTGATAAAAAGCACTAGACATGGGAATGAGTTTTCCTCTCCATCCTTTTTTTTTTTTTTCCCCTTATATCCCCAAGGAAGGAAGACTTGATTTTTTTTCTGATCCACCCAAAAGAAACCACAGTAACCACAACTGCAATTATATATATATATCTTTAAAAAAAAAAACACCCAAAAACCTTTTTGGCAATTCTTTCACATTCTTTTTTAAGCTTCTTTGCTACATGTAGAACAATAAATGATTTAAAAATGAAACATAAAGGCATCTGTTTGCACTATATTTGAAATTAAATTGGATAAAGCTGAGAAGGAGCAGCTAGTGACTAATACCAAACAGTGCCCAAGTAATAGTATGACGAAGTTAACGGGACCCAAGTTAAGCTAAGTTTCTTCCTAAGGCAGGAAAGACTCCTTTTCTTAGCTCCCTTTAAATGTCACACTGACTTTTTGCAAGATGGGGCCAAAATATTTATTTTCTAAAGTTATTTTTGGTAGAGAACTGGTTTAAGGTTTTGGTTTTTTTTTCCTTTGTCCTAAGAACACGACAAAGCCAATTACCATCGACAGCAAGGGATTATTGTCTGGTGACTTGGCTGATACAAAGCCATCACCAATATAAAATTCTCACATCAAAGTATTTTAGTGACTTAATGGATGAAACGGAGCACAAACCAGAAGTGATGGAAAAGAAACATCTGGATGTTTTCCTTGTTTTTATCCCATCTGCCCATTCATTTAAATTGCATGCGCTGTATTTTTGTTTCCAAGGAGGCCAAGCTCTAACTGGTTGATGGTTTTGGGGACACAAGGCTGGGGAAAAAGTGGATTTGTGGCGAGTCACTCTACTACGCCGTGGGAGACGCTCTGTGGCTGTGGACAAGGGATGTGGTAGGTGGGTGGGTGGTGGATGGACTCGGTGTGCCCCACCGATGGGCTGTAGTGTTACATCTATGCTGAGAAGTCCTCTGCTCCTGGCCCATCTCCCCCACAAAACTGCTTATCTTGCATAGTAATTCCCAATATTGAGAGACACGTCCTATGGGTGTCTGCATTTCCAACAAACTGCCCTAAGAGGTCGGCTTTGAGCCTGCAGTCCTCATTTCTGCAAGCGTCCCATCATCTGTAGGCTCCTGGAGGGAGAGCAGATGACCAGGAAGGCAGCTGGCAGCTAAGGTTACAGCCACAAACCTGCTGCTGCGATACACGGTGTTGGATTTGATCTTATCATCTCCACAATTAAAAAGAAGTATCAGTTCCACAAAGCCCATAACCACAGCGCTGGTGTAATTACAGCCGTCTTGCGGAGCATTCACACTGCAGGATTATCCCTGTCCTGCCAGCTATAAATTATGTACTAAATACAACTCATAATGAAAAAAATGGCATCCTCAGAGCAGCTACCAAGAACATTTTAAGTGCTTGGTTATTACAAAATGATGGAGCATTTGTAATGAGCCCATTGTTATGGTTTGGTTCTCTTTTGCACTTGGAGTGGTGGTGGTGGCAGGGAATTTATCCTTTTATTTTCATATGTTTCCATCTTTTTTAAGGCTTTTAGCACTCAATAAAGCTTAGATTTTCATTACAATATTCAGACAAGCTAGTTAATGAATCTGAGTCTTTACCAATCGCAAACTAACTTTAAATGAAATTTATATTCTGAATCTGAGAATATGTAGTCCCTTCTAACTTTAAATTTTTTGTCTGTCTGCCTCGCAATTCAGAATTATGTGCAGAGTAAGTGCTCATAGATGACACTCGGGCTATTTGCTTGTTTTGTTCGGTAAAAGAGAAAAATATGGTGATTATTCGTCAGAACTGCAGGTCTCTGTGCCCATGTATTGAGCAGAGATCTGGGTTTACAGTAGCTGTTCCTGTTCTCTTTAAGATAGCTCCTCAAATCAGCAACATCTATGCTATCACCTTGTCAATGTGTGAAGACTTTTCCAAAATGGAGCTAGGGACCTGTCCAAAATTAGGCACTGATGGATGTAGATGTGCTCAGTGGGATATCCACAGTTTTCACACTCCTAGATAGTTTTGGTGTCATACTAAAAAGGAAGGGAAACTCAGTCTTCATAGGTGCTTTGGGGTATTTTGTCTATGACTGTTTGTGCTTTTCAAGGTTTCACTGCTATTATGCATAAAAATTTCTGTCAAACATGGTCTCATTCCTCAGAAATGGCACAGGAGTCGGTTTGTGAAAAGTTAGATTAATGAGATGAAAATGTTCTTTTGAGCTGAGAGACGATTTTGGCCCTTCCACTTTAAATTCAGTGTTAAGGACGAGCCTGTGATAGGACAAGTAGCAGGAGCCACATGAGTCCTGTTCTTTCTCTCAAACAAATAAATCTTGAGAGTTAACATGGGTGATGCACCCAGCTCTTGATTGCTGCAAGTTGGGACCTCTGTGATCTCTGAACGCACACTTATAAATGAAGCTGTGAAAACACACAAGGAGGGTAGGATGAAGAACAGAAAAAACCAGCAATATTCTTGGCTACTGTGGCCTCTGATGCCTTCTTTATCCAAGGAACAGGTATTTTGTAACCTGAAAAATCCAGTCACAGAATGACAGCATTTGCAGATCATAGAATGGTTTGGTTTGGAAGGGACCTTAAAGATTATCTAGTCCCACACCCCAGCCCTGGGTAGGGACACCTCCCACCAGACCAGGTTGCTCCAAGCCCCGTCCAACCTGGCCTTGAACATCTCCAGGGATGGGGCAGCCACAGCTTCTCTGGGCAACCTGGGCCAGTGGAGGACAGAGGAGGGGTTTTTACTGAGACAATCCAGCCAAACTTTTTTCCCCTCTTTGAAGGCAAAGTGATATAAAAAAGGAAAACAAATTAAGTATGTTCCCAGAATCGCAGAAATATTGATTGGAAGGGATCTCCTGAAGTCTTGTGGGATGGTATCAGATCATCCATGACTTTAGCTGAGCCTTGAAAACCTTCAAGGGTGGAGATTGCCACCACATCCCGAGTAACCTGTCCCAGTGCTGCACCACCTTCTAATGAAGGCATTTCTCTTACTGTCTCAATCTGAACCCTTTGAGCTTCAAGGCCACTGTCCCTCGTTATAGTGTCTGCCCTGACTGAGAAGAAGCCCTGATAAGGCCATGCCTGTAGCCCTCCCAATTTCTCAAGATCCCTCTTGAACAGAGGGGATGCCCAAAACTGGACACACTATCCCAGGTATGGCCTCATCTGTGCTGTACTGTTGGATCTGTGGCATCTACCAGAAAAGCAGGACTGGGGTGTATCCAGGCTCTCCACAGAGGACGGACATCAAAAGTCAGAGCAGACTCAGACAAGTTGTTCCTTACCCATGTTGCTCCTTATGGGTCTCAGCTGGGTTGGTTTGGATGTGGGTCTGGATGGAAAGCACCCAAATTTCTTGAGCATTTGTAGCCAGAACTGTGTTTGGGTTGGATCTGTGAAGTTTGTAGTGCTCCACAAGAGCAAGTTATTTGTTCTAGCAAATGTACAAACAAGCAAGCAAACAAAAACAGAAACAGAAAGAAAGTCTGAGCTGTTCCACCAGCGATGGGATTAATAAATCTCATTTTCCTATGGGTTTGTGATGTTTCCCATGTGGATTTGATGATGTTTCATAAGAGTTGATCTCCTGCTTCAACTTTTCTTTCTGGCCACCCTTTTATTTTTTCGCTGACCTTGTAGGAACTTAACATCTTGAAGACTTCATCAAACACAACCAAAAACGGCCAGGGAATTCCACAGTAATTGGTGAGGAGTGATGGGCAGATGGACACAAAATCTCATCAAACAGGGCCTTGTTTCTGCAAGAAACTGGGCTAAAAGAGAGTAGATAGAGGTCATAAGAAGTCTATGTGACGCCTGTGTTTATTAACATATAGATGGGTCCCTGTCTGCCTGTCAGCAGAAGAATTTGTTGTTGTCTTTGTCAGAGGTACCATGATATACAAGCAGAGGAGCAATTGAGAAGGAAGAATATTTTAGACAGGAAAGAGTTTATAGATTTGTGACCATACTTGTTCATACTCTGAAGTCGGTGACCTTAAGGCTGAGAAATAATTTGTTTGAAAGTTTCAGAAGAAAAAAGTTTTCTTGAAATAAAAATAGTGGATAGGAAAAAATGCAGACGATCAGTGAAGAAGAAAAAGGGTTAATTCTGTCTGCACCAAGATAGCCCTTTCCTCCCTTCCAACTGAAAACCATGAGGCAGAAATTGCAATTTCAGGAAAAATACATGAAATGAAAAGTGCGTCCGCATTTCTAAGTGGCTGCTCTGACAGAAGGAGCGAGAAGGTGGTGGGAAAAGCCAGCCAGAGTAAGATAGCAAACAAACAAACAAAAGCGCTTTGAAGGTGGGTGGCTTCCATGTCAGACTGTTTGCCATTGACTAAAACAAAGTCATTCTGTGGTTTGTAATTGAGCGGATGAAATGGGAGCGTATGGGCCTTTGATGATGGGTGTGGTTATACGGCATTTAGCAATTTGGCGTGTCCCGCTAAGTATGGAGCGGTCCATATTGTAGCACTTTAGTCTGGCCTGTGAGATGTCCAAAGTGTGAGTTTGGGTGTCAGCTAAGTGAAAGCAAATCTCTTCAAAGCCGGAAGGAGCTAAAGCAGAAGGACTGCTGAAAAGAAAAGAAAAAAAAAACAACCCCAAAAAAAAAGCCCCACTCTTCTGAGCCCGGAGAGATAAACCCGTGGGTTAAAGGCTCTGCGTGGCTACTCTTGATCTCTTCTCCTCAGGAGCTTCCCAAAGAAGTCATCCGCGCGGCAGTGCTTCCCAGCATGGGGTGGCAGAGGAAACAATGAGTCAGGTGAAGAGTCCCAGAAGAGCGTTTCATAAGCCTTTGGAAGAGAAACCGTGCAGCGCTGCCTGAAATAACTCTGGGGTTGAGAACCAGAGAGCTCCGAGAGTGGCAGCCAAAGCACACGGGCCTTGAGGAACACGGCCAAGCAAGGCAAGGGAAGCACAGGCCGGGTGGTGAGCTTACCCATGAGGGGGACATGAGATGACAGGTCTCTTCCAGGGCCAGGCTCAGTACGGGCCACCCCAAATCCTCTGTTCCCCAAGTCCTCCGCCACAGTGATGGGGGTGGAAGCAAAGACAGAGGTATCGAGCTGCTTGCAGTATGCTTTAGGCTTGCACAAAGGGCATGGGTAGAGGAAGAGCAAGGTGACCACTGGTGAGGACACCCTGCTTTTACCTGGCAACCACCTTGTGTCCCTGCATTAGAGGGAGGGTGAAGAGAGAGGGAAGGGAGCAGATGGAGGGGAGGGAAGACTTGCAGCAGGGTTCGTCCTGCTGAGGTCAATGCCATCTCAGCTCCTGAGGAAAGAGATAGAACAACTCCACCGTGTTGTCCAAGAGGAACTGAACCACAACTTTCATGTTCAACGTTATGATAAATAAAGAAGTACACACTGAAGAAGAATGCAAGGCTTCAAAACCATCTTGGCAATTTTTCCACCCCAAGATTTTACATTTATTTCCTCTTTATATGCAAGTCACCTAAAATAATCAGCTTCTATGGTGATATTAATAGATGTTTGATAAATTTTGGACACTGGAAGTTGGTTAGGAGTATATTTTCAGGCTAAACCATACAAGCTCCCTCCTGTGGCATAATTAAGGTCTATCAAGCAACTACGTGTGTTATAATAGGCTCCATAATTCAACACAGGATAGAGCCATCTGCCATGTCAGGACTCATACATATCTATAAGAAATTTAGTCTTGGATCATGCACTGACGGTATAAGGATTGGTTGCATGACTGGGGCTTCATTCCTTTGCATGGTACTGTGACAGAAAAGAAATTAAGCTGTAGAATTCAAAGTCAATCCAAATTGTATAAATAGGCACTGCAAAAATTCAGAGCTGCTGCTAACCACACATGGCTTAGGCTGGACTTCTTACACGGCAGCGCCTTGCTAGCGTAAATGCTTCCAAGCCAAAACACGGCATTACTGGTCATATGGTGTGTGGAGAGCACCAACTGCCCTTACTCTAATTGCAGGGAAGGGATTGAGGATTAGGAGTTCTTTGAGTTCAAGAAGGCTGAGAGCTTGATGCCGTTTGTACATACATCAAAGGCTGTGCTTCTCCACAACTCATTAATTTGCGTTGGAAATCTCACAAAAGCAAGTTTTCCAGAATTCTGTGTTCTGGTTTACCCAGACAGTGGCAATTATAAGTGGCAGCAGACCTTGGTCTGGACTGGAAAAAAAAGTACAGAGGCAGACAAATATGATATTGGTCTCCTGTAGTAAACTTCTAAGAATAATGACCTTTGATCAAAAGAGTGACTTCAGTAGGTAGCACCTGAAGAGGACTCGCAACCGCTTCTGTGTATCAGCCCCAAGGTAGGAGCCAAGGACACAGGCCCCCAAATGGGTACATGGGTGCAGTCCACCCATACTGAGTTACCAGGGGGGAATTAACGCAAATGCAGAAGATTATAATATGCCCATGACCCACATGTCTGTACAATAGGTTACCAAAAATATACTTCAACCTTCCAGACTCTTGATTTTGTCTTTGAGAAAAAGGTTGGTTTGTCCTCTTAAGATCAATGCCCTCCAGGAGGAAGATCAGACCTATGGGAAGATGCATGGGAAAGCTATGATGAAACTCAGCCCTGCAGGCCAAGACCTGGCCAGCTCTGAGAGACCTTGTGTGAGGCAGGGAGACATGTGTGGTGCAACTTGAAACAAAACTTGGAAGGGAAAATTCAGACACTTGTATCTCACTGTATCACATTGTGCAACTTTTGACCATGGCTATTGGGTCTGATGTCAATTCTCTTGACACCAATGTCCAAGCCCCACTCCCCAGGGTGTCTCAGCCCCAAGATACATGCCTTCTGTAACGGGGTTTAAACCAGACACGACACATTTCTAAGCCACAGGCCAACTTCTGCCAGGTGGCACAGCTTAGGGACAAGGTCTGGCACTGATGTGGAAGGCAGGAAGACATGGGCCAAGACTCAGGGCAATTTGGCTCAGCCAAAGGCTGAGTCTACCATCTCCTGGGAATGTCATGGTGCCAGAAGCTGGCAGCATTCAAGTCACCTTGGATCATTCCCAATGCCTTACCATGACAGGAGGCGATGCCAGTGAGCAGACAGCTCAGGAGCGTTGCATCAAGTCCTGGCTCTGATGTTCTTTTGCTCAGTAGCTTAGGTCTACTCACTTCCATTTTTCTGTGCCTCAGTTGTTCTGGGTGCAAGGCAGAGAGAAACAATGCAGTCTTCAAGCAGAAGTTCATTGAAGTTGATGAAGTCTCACCTGTGTGAAGGCTTTAACTGTAAAACCAGAATCGGGCCCTTTCCCCTGGGAGGCGACATTACAAATTCCATTTAGATTATTTAAAAAACATAGCGATTTGGTTACATAACTAAATCCAGGGCAGAATGAACCAGAGTATTTTGCTTAAAAGGCCAACATGTAAACTAGCCGTTTTGCTTAAAATAAACAGGACTCTCCAGAGGACAGAATTTCTCACAGTCTCCTCTGGGCTGGCTGTGTTCCTGCAGGACATTGCTCCAAAGCAAAAGGTTTAGATGCTCTGGGGCCTATGGCGATATGAACATGCATTGCCTCCAGCTGGTGAGAGAGAATGGGGCCTCCACAGAGAGAGAGACTCTGATTGCACAGCAACAAGTGGCACATTAAAAAGCCCATGCTGACATTCATTATGAAATGATGCCATGGGCAGTATCCCATGCTTTGCTTCAAACCTTTCTCAGCAAAGCCATTAAAATAAAGTAAAATGTGGCTGAAAGACCTTTTAATTTCTGCAAAGCGCTTGGGTTTGCCAGAGATACCTGTGGTTGCTCTTCCCCATGGCTAGGTAGACCTCTGTCTTCGTCTGGAGTTTGCTGCTGGCAGTGTTACGGCACCCTGCTAGAAATGTGATGCTCTGCCATTGCAGCGCACATCTTAATGAGCCTAGAAAAATGAATACAGTCGGTTGAGTATTGGAAAGCAAATCAGAGCAGCATATAGCGAGGCAGCCATTTCTTAGGCAAGGCCAGATGCTTTAGCAACTGAGGTGGCCTGAGACAACCCCTCTGAGAAATGTCACTGTACTAAAACGGTCCTGCCTAATCCCTACCTAGAGAGAGTGTGTTAACATTGCAGGTACACGTGCTGGCTGGAAGAGGGAGAGTTGGGGCTAGGTCTGGTGAAGGTAAAGGATGGCCCATTGCTTTCTTCCAGCTCATGTTTATTTGGCTTTTTTCCTGAGTGTTTCCCATTAGACATATTTCAGTAGTAGCTTTTGACAGATCATGGAGGGAGAATCACACCTCCTGGTATATCCATCCATCCATCACTGATCTGAGAAACAGCTGTGTGCCGAGACGAGTCTGGAGGAGGAGGATATCTGCAGAGTGTGGTGGTTGCTCCACTGCAGCCTATAGCTAGGCTGGGGGTTATTTTGTAAAGGGAGGGGGGGCAGTCTGGGCTACTATTTTTCATAGCAGGGACAGGCAAGTAAGAGCTGTGAGCTACAACAGCTACGTGCTTTCATAGGATCCTGATGCTGAGAGCAGCTTGAGGAGGAAGGAGGACAAGTTGCATAAGGCAAATCTAGACTGAATTGTCTTCCCATCACCATCAATTCATGAGGGACATTAATGGCCCAGAAGTAGGCCTTCGGATCACTTTTTACCTTTGATATTCTCCTTTCTGGCATCCACATGACTCCTTGGCTCCTTCCTTGCCTTCCCCTGGAAAAAAAATTTCTCAACTTAGAAAATTCTGTCTTAGAAGAGTCAAGGACCCAGTTAGGGCCAGTATCTCCTCCTGGGCCAGTCCTGCTAGCAGCCCAACCACAGTAACTATGTCTTCAAGCCAGGGAGGAGTTGTAGGAGGGTCCCCCACACGCATGGGCAGCAATGGGGGCTGAAAGCACTGCTGGTAGGTGTCGTTGAGACGCGCAACATCAACTGTTAAGAAACAAGTTATCACCAGTATTTTTTCCTACTGAAGAAGATGTTTGGAGTCTTTCTCAGCCCACGATGTTTAGGTGGTCTGCTGGTGGATGTGCAAGGGCACTAGCGCTCCAGTTCTCTCAGCATTGTAGCATTTTTTGGTCAGAGAATAATTCCGTATAATATCATAATTAGGGCTGTGTTTCAGTGTTAACAGAAAATTCAGCTTGGACTCCTGTGACTCAGCACTGCGGCACATTACCCCCGCTCAGCTCCCTGCAAGCCATTGTCTCTTAAATTCGAAACAGAAGGTTGGAAAAACAGAAAGCCCTGACCTTTTGGGAAGGTTGGGTTTTACACCACGCGGAGGGGCTGGCGGGGGGGAGGAAGCCTCCAATTCAGTTTACCAGCGAGGAGCTGAAACAGAGCAGCCAAAAGGATGTGGCTAAGGAAGCTGAGGGCAGCGCGGCCACGGGCAATGACTTGTGTGCATGGCAGGGAGCCGGCGAGAGGGATGTAGGTGAAGTGGTAGATTCAACGAAAATAAGGTTGGAGCCTTCCCTGTCCAACGGGTCTCACATTTGGCTGAGATTCTCCAACAGAGACCACACTGGAGGTCCCAGGTGGACATGCTGGGAATTTTACCTGTTTGAGAGTTTGGAGACTGCAGAGCATTTGCTGTGGCAGTTTTCTTAAAAAAAAAAAAAAAGGCCCTAAAAAACAAAGCCAAACTGTAAAATAACAATGTGTTGAATTAATTCTGCTATCCGGGAACACTGAGTGTCTAGTGGTGAAGTCCCAGGAATGCAATGCCGCTGCTTCGCAATTCACCCTTGCGGAGCCTGAGGGTGGTGCATTGTCTTCCAGCTACACGCTGAGGGGCCGGGAAGAAGGAAAATGCATCTGCGTCTCACAGGAAAGTCAAGATGTCTGTGTTTCTTGGTCACAGGCAAAGGATTAGCAAAGCACCATTAACCCTACTATAAAAACACACCAGCGAGGGCTTCTTTCATCCCAAACAAAGTTTATAAACACGCCCTTATCACTTGGAGAATGTTTATCTTCATGTGCTATAACCGGATTCCAAGAAAGCAACAGTAGCTAATGAAATTAAATATGATGTTTGGAGATACATTTTCTTCATTTAACTAACTATGCATGCGTGTGTGCGTGTGTGTGTGTGTATTTAAAGAAAAAGAAGCAACACTGGGGTTTGGTTTAGACTAAGCCTCCCATTCCGACATTAATTCAGAAGCCTGACTGATACGCGTGGAAGAACAGGAAAGGGAAGGAAAGAAAAACCCCTTCCCTTCCCTTCCCTTCCCTTCCCTTCCCTTCCCTTCCCTTCCCTTCCCTTCCCTTCCCTTCCCTTCCCTTCCCTTCCCTTCCCTTCCCTTCCCTTCCCTTCCCTTCCCTTCCCTTCCCTTCCCTTCCCTTCCCTTCCCTTCCCTTCCCTTCCCTTCCCTTCCCTTCCCTTCCCTTCCCTTCCCTTCTCTTCCCTTCCCTTCCCTTCCCTTCCCTTCCCTTCCCTTCCCTTCCCTTCCCTTCCCTTCCCTCCCCTCCCCTCCCCTCCCCTCCCCTCCTCTCCTCTCCTCTTCCAGCTCAGAGAAGAAGGCTTTTCAGACCATGCTCTGGGAGGATTCTGAACACTTTTGTAATTTATGATCCCTCACTTTAGAAGCAATTAACGGCAGCAGAAACCTAATTACAGCCTCCCTGGCTGAGTGCAGTATCCTTTGGGGCTCCGGTTTTAATTGTTTTCTATTTACATTCAAGTTTCCAGGGGCTAACTGCCTAGCAAAGACCCCCAACTAACCCCTTCTACTAAAAGCTTCATTTATTCTTAATAACATGTTTATAGACCTAGCCTCATTTTTCATGAGAAGGTCACATTTGTTATCCGTCGTTGTTAGGGAAATGATTAAGGAATCCCGGAAACAGTGGAAGTTCCTACTAAGGAACTGCACAAATATCTGTTAATAAAATGCTCTTTCCAGCCCGTGAACAGCCATTCATGAACACGGACAGGAGGATGCGTATGGCATATGGGATCTGTACCAGGGAGAAGAGCAGGAACTGCCTGCAAGGTTCAGCTTAATATGCTCTAATTAGTCCTCTTGGCCTTGACCAAAACATAAATTACTGCCATCAGTGTTGTTTTTTACTAAGGGGAAAGTGGAATAGGTTCAACCCACCTCACAGAGGTAGGAAAATATTATTGCAGACAATAAATTTGTCAGTACTTTATTTGGGGAACTTGAGTGCAGTCACTCTGTCGTGCCAGCATCCAGGCAAACGCGGAAGCTTTCAGATAGAAAGATAAAGCTGTAGAAAGGTCTCTCAAAAGAAAATCTCCTTAAGCAAACTGGAAGAACAGATCCCACTGAGGAAGGTCGGTGAATTTGCATTTGAGGTTTACTTCTTTGTATTAAAACTAGAATGACCATTCCCGGGTGTAGAGCTCAGTGTGGGAGGTTCTGTATCACTTCAAATCCAATATGTTAGTCCGACTACTGCATGCTTACAGCAGGCCACTGGCGGGAACAAACAGATGATGCTACTGTGGTGTTGAAGTGTTCATGACACTTAGTTTTGACAGAATGTTTAATTTGAATGAAAAAAAGGAAACTAGTTTATTGCAATTTCATTTCCTATTTTTTTACTAACTGTACTTTTACTTGTTGTATTTTGATCACCTAGATTGCTGCATGTCTAAAAAAAGACCTTAAGGTGTGACTTGCAAGGGGACTTCTAGTTTTTCTGGAGGAGCTTAGGTGCACATTTAGGCTACTGTGAATCGCTGCACATCAGCTGAGCCTTGACAAGGGGAGCAGTAGATGTTCCCCCAGATGTCAGGCGAAGAACATTTCCTTGAGTCCCTCTGAAGGGCTTTTCAGGACAGCCTGTAGCTCATGAGAAATATTGAGCTAGACCCAAGCAACTTTTCTCAAGAAAAAATTTGGTAGAAACTGGTACATTCCTCCAGGAAATTCAGTTTGGATTTGTCATTTTCTGATGAAAACCCCATTCATCACAAAGACATTCCTGACATCTCTTCCCTGAATGGCTTGAATTCCCTTCATAAAAACAAAGCAACTAGATTACTTAATATTTATAGTAAGGAAGGACACAGTTTTGCTTCCAGGCCCTTTTTTGGGTGCTCATAAATGTAACCTCCAGTCACCACCTTTTCACCATCTTCTGCTGTAGACAACCTGCAGAGGACACAGGGTGTGTTAAATTCTAGGCTGGACTATAAGAAGGGCTCCTCTGTCTCAGATTCTCACTAGTCTTGCTTGAGCCTGCAAAACTTAAGCTTTTAAAATCCCATTTACAGAGTCATGGCTGCTTAGTTCAAAGGCTAGCAGCCAAGTTTCCCTTCTGGAAGACACATCAGTCCCAAGAGTGCTAATCACAGTGGCAATCAAGAGGCGGGGTTACTGGCGGGGTTGGGTACGATGTTGGATGAAGTGGTGCACGCTCCTCCTTGGGAGAGGACCGAGTTTGGCGAAGTGTGCGATGAACACTGGGCAGCATAAGGCTGGGCTGTCATGAAGCATGGAGGAAAGAATCGTTAACTGGCCCTGTGGATTTCAACTAACTCCATGTGCCAAAGGACATTTTTGCCTCTTTGCTAACCACAGCGCTCATTCCAAAAGGGAATACCAAAGGGCTGTCTGTATGGACGGTCACAGACAACCACACACCCCCACCTTTGGTACACGTTTCCTTGCCTTTGGGTTGTGGTGCATAGTGCAACAATTCGTTAATGGTTGGAGTCGATGATCTTAAAGGTCCCTTCCAACCTAGATTCTATGAATTCGTAGACGTGCAGGGCTGGGTGATCTCAAGAGGTTTCCTACTTCAGCTTGTTGCAGTGACGTAAGGGTGAGTCTTTCTGGATCCTGAGATGGAAGGCGTGAACCATCAGCCCATCCTCCCACACTGGCCATGGAGAACAAGCGAGGCCTGATGATTTTAAACCAGCCTTTTCTTTACAAGAAGTCCATTGCTTTGTCCCTTACTGCAACCTTCTCCTCTCTAAACCAAACCAATACAACTCCTCCAGCCTTTCCCTGTAGGGTATGCATCCTCCTTCCACCACCTTCACCGTGCAACTTTTTTTGGACTCTCATTTTTCCCTTCCTTCTCCTGGGGGATCTCAAGGCATACATAAATGTTCCTGGGGACTCCAACAGACCATTTTCTTCTGAGTTACACCACTGGAAACCCAGAGCAATCCCACTCACTGGAAACACTGAAGTCAGTGGAGCTACTGCAGTGTACACCATGGGAGTTGAGCAATTTCTCCGTGTGTTTTCCTCCCTTTCTGTTCCTGTTCTCTTCAAAGGGGAAGGGTGAGAAAGAGAAGATGAATGGATGTGTGAACCGTGCAAACACATCGACTCCCTCTAGTGGCTTTGACTCCATATAGAAGCTAATGGCTCACTCCATCTCCAGCTGCAGAGGTTTGTGGCCTGAGAATCAGAGGGTCTGGGTTCATGCATGACAAGGGACACTGCTGGAAGACCAGTCATGCTATTAGACACGTTTGCCTGAAGAGTGAGCTGATTTCAAGAAGAAACAGCTCATGTGCATTCAGACAAGAACACAACGGAGGCAAGAGCTCCTTGTGAGTGTGGAGAGCCAAGAACACGCTAAGGACCAAGTACGTGACCGCCTCTTGCTTGCAGTGCCTCTTGTAGACAGCACTTTGTCCAAAAAAGCCTTTATTTAGATTTTTCAAAGCCCTGTTACCAGAGATGCTTGGATTTGCCTGTCTTGTCTGCCCTATGCTGATGTTTTATTCGGGGCTCTCATTTCTCATCTTTGTGAAACCATAGATATGTGTGACCGCTTCTTCCTTTTATACTGAGTGAAGTCCTGTGGTTATTTCTCCAGCTTCAGTAAGCTCAGCAGCCCAGCATCATTCCCACTGTCCTCTTTTCTGAATGCATGGTTGCAAGAGTTAAATTAATTTTACTATTTCAGTAAAAAGCCTGTTTAACTTTTGTATTTTTTTTAACAATACCACAGCCCCCTAAGGGATTTTTTTTCTCCCAGAAACAAAAGAAGAGTATTGTCTTCAAATTGTAGCTACAGAGGACAATGTCAAAGACATGCTCATTAGTTAACTACGTCCTCAGTGCAAAGATCCCAAATGTCCCTCTAGATTTCCTTGGTTCCCTGCAATCCCCAGTCCCATTACTGGCATTTGGGCCGCTATGAAGTCTTTGCACATTCACACTGTAGTCAGTGTGAAGAGACTCACACCATTAAGAACATAGCTTTTCCAGCATGGCTTGCTGCTGGTCTTATTCACTGGCCATCAGCGGGAGCTGAGGCTGAGGTTTGGCCACAGACTGGGCTTGTCAAGTCCTCTAAAAGCCCCAATCTGAGCCCACCATCAGCACAGTCCACACGTCCTCCTCTTGCAACATTCCCCATGGTGGTGTCTTGTGTCCCATCCTCCCCCAGCTCTGTGTCTCACCCTGGAGTAGTGCTTCTCATCTCATCTCTTCACGTGGAGCTTCCTCCTCACTCTGCAGCTCTGGACCATCTTCTCATACCTGCAGCTAACACTTACTGGTGGCTTCTGCAGCACACCATGAAGATGTATTTTCTTCTGTCCATTAGCGGAGCTACAACTTTGTTCAAGCTCTTCCTATCTCGATGTTACTGCCATGTTGTCTCTGCCTATCGAAACTGCTGCTGCCTGCCTAGAGAGCTCCTGCAAAGGTAACTGTCCCAGCATGTGGCTTTCACCATGTCACTCCACCAGTGCACTTCCTAGATGGTTCCCCATCTCATTTGTACCAGTCCTTTTTGTTCCTTGTCCTATTCTCATGCCATTTGTCACTTCCCAGTCAGTATCAAGAAGCCTTGCACAGGTTCCAGATGTTCACCTTCATTGCAGATGTGCTGGATTTTGTCCTCTCTCCCATGCTTGGAGGAAGCAACCAAAACCCCTGCATGTAGGTTGCTCATAGACCTCCTGACAAACCTCCTTTAAAGTCTCTTTTGCGACGGTGCTAGGAAAAAATGCACAGAAGTTGGGCAACGGCCTGTCACATTGAACGCTCCTAAGCCCTGCGACTTAGGAGCTAAGGGATAGAAGAAATGCCAACAGTAATAATTAGGATGGGCTAATTTTTATTATTTTTCCATGTAAACTGAAGTGTTTCTGTCCGTGTGATGTCTTGTACAGGGGCTTCCTTCTGCAGCCAGAGGGGATGGAGAGGCACAGTCTCTGCGAGGTGACCCCGACCCGCTCCTCATTGAAGCAGAGGGGTCTGGACCTCACAGCTGAGCTCAGGTGAGCTCGATCCCATGGGGCTGGAGGGAGGTGAAAGTTTGCAGCTGCCTAAACCCCAGTGCTTTTAATGGAATGGAAACCATTTCAGGCTTTTTGAAGAGGCAGCCCTTAAATTCTTGATGTGAGTTTTGGTTTTCCTTTTGTAAATGAAGTTAGCAATCCCAATTCCTGACCAGTCTGTGTTTGCTGACAATGTAAACTCCTGGGGCAAGGGTGCTTTTTCTCCCCGATTGCAGCAGAGAGCTTGGCTGCTTGCTCATCTTCTCTTGCTTGGGCCTCTGGCTGCTGCAAGGGCACGAAGGGATCATCATTTTCAGTTTACAAACACAGGCATCTCTTATTTTTTTTGTGGTTTCCTGCTGAATCTCCAGACTAGGACACTGAAAAACACAATTAGTAAATCTTCAAATCCCCAGCTGAAACAATTACAGCTCCATGCCTGTGCGGCGATGAGATGTCGTTGGATAACGTAATCACAGCTTTACATGGCTGCTGCTGATCTCTTGGTTTATAATGATTTCATTTCCCCTCTCCCACCTCCTTTATATTTTCTATTATGTAAAACCCTAAGAACTAATTACAAGTGGGTGGATCAAAGATCATACATTTTAATTTTCCTTCCAGCCTCACCCACTCACGGTGAGGAATCCAGCATAACCCATTAAACTGTAGGTACTTGCTGACAGAAAGGGAACCATCTGCTGAACAACTTCGGTTAATTATTTTGGAACACACTAACGAGAAGAAAGTACAGGCCCGTAATGACCTTTCCCTTGGTGGCAGAATCCACTGCAAAGTAGATGTTTGTGGCTTGAAGCCAAAAGTTAATGGTTAGTATTGGCAAAAAAGACTCAAGCGTACTAGTATTTATTAATTTCCCCATAGTGGAGAAAATATTCCAGGCATCCTGCGTATAAAACTTCCTAGCACCTGCACAAAACCAAGCTCCAAAATATTCATTTAGAGCATTATTCAGAGTCCCTCAGAAAATGTGGACTTCACATGTTTACTTCCTTGTGGTGTTCTTTTTGTTTTGTCACATCTGATTTGGTCAAACAACCTTTTGTTTTGTTTAGCAATGAGCAATATTTTCACAGGGCTTTTTTGGCACATAAGAATCACAATTATTTCATGTCCCTGAGGCACCGAGGTCGATGGAAACATGCCCCTTGTAGACACGTGGACTGGTCACTCATACGTTTTATTTTTATCTATTTTGTCTGTTTTAGTGCAACTGAATAAACTAGCTTTTTCTTTGCCCTTTCCGGTAGATGCCTGCTGGGCTTAATCCAGAGCTCACGGAGTTTTTTTGTGATTCTCCTTTCTGTGGAGCTGAGCAGATTTTGGATCACCCCTCAAAGTATCTGGATATCTTGAGTATGAATTACCCATCTGCCTTAATACTTAAATGGTGTGAAGCTTCACCGTATTTCTTAATACGTTTTGCAAGAGAGCTGTGCCACTGTTCTGAGGGAATAAAACAGGAGGAGGATATCCCACTGAATCCTGCAGAGTATTTCGGCTACAGCTCTGTCCCTAGACGCTAAAATATTGAACCTTTGAACTGTGTTTTAAATTAGATGAGGAATTGCCCATTGCACAGAGGACCTGACCTACTCTGTTTGATTTCTGCGGGGTTTTTTGACTCTGGGGACTGTGGCATTTCAGTGCAGGAAGGCCATTTCACGGACAGTTTCTTCACGTGTCTAACCAGGGGCTCTAACCAGGAATGCTCTTTCTAGGTCTGTGTTTGCACCCTTATTGCTCTAATAGCAGCAGGTAAAGTAAAGACGCAACATAAGTGGTAAATTAAAAGCTGTTTGTGTCTAAGTCATCCCATCTGTGTCTTTTGGATAGAAGTCAACCATCTTTGAAACCACATGCATCAAGCAATTGGCGAAACGTCCTTGCAGACAGGATGTCTCCTATTTGCATTTGAAGTGCTGCGCTTTCTGTTTAAAATATGAATGCAACTCCCTTATACCATTTTCTTAACCTGTTTACAAACAGTGGCTGTTGCATAATCGAAAATAGGTGTTAAAATGCCAAAGCTGTCAAAAGGCTTTAAAGCATCATTGTGTGAAGTACGCGAGATTTATTGAGAACACCTGAGGTAGCAAACGCCACAGCCTCTCCCCTGCCTCCAGCCCAGCCCACCACCGCCACTGCCACCCACCACCACCTTTGAAGTCACTTCATTGGCCGTAGACACGCCGCAAGTTAGGGTACACACCTATCATTCAAAGGGCAATATATTATCCGCATGACAGATGTAATCAGTCCCTTGGTCTCTTAGAAGTGCAGCTGTTGGTGAATTCTTTTTTGTGAATGTAATATTTGCGAAGACTTAAGTTAAAAACTGACACTTCCATTGAAATCTCATCTCCTTTGGAAAGAAGGTTCCCGTTTTCTGGCTCTCCTCCGCGTGTGACAGCCAGGGAAGTGTCAAACAGCATTCAACTGACAGTTTCCAACAGAGATGCCATTAGCAAAGATGGCATGAAAATAACCCTCCCTTAGAAACGTTTTTAATGGGAGCTGTTTGTCTTCAGAGTTGTGGCAAGGCCAAACCAAGAGGAAAAACTTCACTTATGAGGAAGGCATATATTGCAAAAAAAAAAAAAAATAATAAAATAAAATGCTGCAGCTGGGTAACAGGTAATGGCAGATGCAGAGGATCCAGAGGGAGCGGGACAAGATGAGGGTGGGAGAGATGCAGGGACCAGCGTTGCCTGCGATGCTGGACCGTTTTCACCCTCTTTGTCTACGCATACATCAAGTAAGACGACTCCTGCCCAGAAGTGACACTAGAAAAGGACATTACTCCGAAGGGTGGAAAGGAAGGCACTTCCTTGCTTTCCGAAGAGGGAGAGGTACCTGTCCCCAGCTGGGCACACTGCCCAAAGTCACACAGGGAGCTTGCGGCTGAGTTGGGAAGCGAACCCCAGGCCGCCCAAAGGCTCGTCCAGTGCCTAAACCGCAGGCTCGTCCTTTCCTTTTATTGGTAAAAATAAAAATATGACCTTCTTTTGGCAGCCTTACAGAGCAGATGCTGCTTTTTAGATGACAGCATAGAAATGCAGAAAAACTTTGGGGATTTGCAGAAATTCTTTCCAACGACAGATTGTCTGGCCTACTAGTGTCATAATGTCAGCCCTGAAACATGCCATAAAGCTTTCTTTCAGCAGAACAAACATAACCCCCTAGACCAGCTCTTTGACAAGTAAGTAAAACAAAGCAGGGTAATTGCGGCTGGAAACCCACCAGGCTCTTAATATGACCTCTTGAATACTAATAGTTATTAGAGATGCAATGAATAAACGTCAAGAATATTACAAGCAATCCGTGTTTAAGAAAAGGACTCCAGAGGAAAGTTTGTGTGAACGAAAAACTTCTGAATGTAAGTTACAGTAATGAGGAAGCGCTCACGTGGCTCCTGGAGAGCCTGAATGTATTTTTCATGTGCTGGTGGACGGAAGGATGGAGACGGAGGACTCCAGGCTGCTACAAGCTACCAGATTGCTGGATCCCCTGACACAGAAGATAAAAGCCCAAGCTCTTTATGGAGCTGCTTTGTTCAATAAACACACAGGCGGAAAATAAGTGAGGAAGGAATAAAGAGGGTATGGCATACCGCATGCTGATGCAACTTAGCATCTTCGGGAGACTATGGGTTGCCTATAAAAAGTCTTTTGTGTGTGTGTGCATGCGTCAATCACACAGATGAGGCGTGCATGCATATGCAGAGATCAGCTCCAGGTACCCAAGCCTCTTGGGAGATACCCCTCCTTTCTCCCTCCCACCCAATCACTGGATAACTGGAGGAGGTGAACCAGTAGTGTCTAACTCGTGGGGTTAGGGGCAGAGTGACTCCGGGGCAGGGAAGCTACCTTTCCTGGCAGAGTTTGCCTCTGCCTTTAGCTTTGGGCATTCTAATTAATAGTCTCAATAACTTGTCCACTTCCAACTACTTCCCTTGTGCTCTGGCACTGTGTGTGACGTGTCAGTGCACAGGTTTACTCAGAGATAATTTTGTAGAGAAAACAATGCCAGAACATTAATATATGTATATATGTATGGCCAGACACCTGGTTTTGGTAAGACCAGACTGCAAAATACAGAGTATATGCTTTGTTATGCCATTCTGGCCCAAGGAAATTCTGGTTTTGCTGAGAAGTTTCTGCTCCTCTTTGCATAACAATGTGAACAGAGTTGACAAAGTAAAAGAGTACAAAAAAAAAAGGCTATATTTTCTTGGTGGGAGAACTGGAAGAGGAGAGAAATGGGACGCTGGGTTTTTCCAGAGGTGGGCCTCAGTGCTGCAAAGGAGAAGCCAAGAGGCTTGGTCCCAAATAGGCGCAACTGCGTGACCTTCATTGCATCCCACTGGATAGTACCATTTACGTCAGACTCCTTGTACTAATTTTTAAATTGCAATGACTCGGATGGCACGGATGCTGCTTTGGCCGGTGTTTGGCCCTATAGCCATGGCAAGGAACAGGTGGACCTCTGTCAGCTACATTTAATAAAGGCGCATAGGTCCTGTGGCAACACAGCCAGAACAATGTGCAGCTCGTGCAGAGCTCTCCTCCTTTAAATTGGCTTCTCGGCCAAGCCATTTTTGACTGTGATTTCAGCGGGCCAGATATGTCAGCCTGTTTCCTTTTTCTCATTCCATTCTCCAGCGTCACCAGTGATATGACTTAAGACTTGGGAGGTAGCACTGAGGCTTGTTGGGTGGTGTATGTAAAATGAGACACTGTTCAGTTTCAAGGCTGGGAATTCAACAGTTTAGCTGCGCACACTGGGTAGAAAAGTGTTTCTTCTTATTGGTTTTGAGTGTGCCACCTTTAAGTGTCATGGAGCAGCCCCTTGTCCCTGCGGGAACAGGAGTCATGGACCTCTGCCTCTGCTTGGCTGCTTCCTGCTCTGCCATGTCCTTACCTCTTTTCCTCCTTTCTCAGGTAAACAATCCCTTGGGCTTTTTTTTTGTTTGGTTTGGGTTTTTTTTTGTGGTTTTTTTTTGTGATACAAGTTTTCAGCTATAAAGCACAGGTCTAACTTCAGTGATTGAGCTTGACAGGATTATAATAATGCCCAAAAGGTAAGAAAACACCCGATTTCAACAAGAGGATGAGCCAACCCAGGGCAGTCTTCTTTTGAGGCTGAGCTGGGTTCCCACATTGCAAACCCATGCCTCACCCGACAGCAGAGGTGTCCTGCAGGGGAAGCTGTAATCAACATGGTGATGATTAGACGTAAAATGGCATGAGACTGAGGTCCTAATTGCTTTAACGGTTGTTTGCATCTGACCGGAGGGGTGCCCTGCAGGACGGCAAAGGCATGGCTGGAGGCTGTTTTGGTGGAGATATTGTGTGATGAGATGGAGGATCTGGACCAGTTACACAGTGCTGGTGGGCTACCAGAAGGGTGTTTCATCCTGTTTCACGCTTGCTGCAATTGAAGTTCCTCTCAACTAGCCCCCCTATGCTTCACAAAACCTCTTCTCTTTGGTAGCAATGCTGGGACTCTCCTGCTCAGCCGCTCCCGCGCTGTGCGGTGTGATCACCAGCCCAGCAGGGTCAGACCAGTGCTTTCTTAGTAATGAAGTTCAGAAAGACGCATCCGCCTTATCTGATCGTCCCGGAAAGCTGTGCCAATGTCTTTGTTCTCAGACATCCCTGCGGGGAGCAAATCCCACCGCACTGCCCGCACACTCTAAGGGGTGAATCCTTCTAGGTGCGGGATGAGATCTAAATGGATGGGAACACAGAGAAACTATGAGATCTATCTGTCTGCCTATGAGTCCTAAAAAACACATTGGCTGCAGCATGCATACCCCAGTGTGAAGTCAGCCAGGAATAAGCCAGAGAACCTGCCTCTGACCCTGAGGACATTGCTTGAAAAATATTTTCCAGAACTCGGTGCCTGGGGACCTGCAGCTAACAAACATTCTGGAAGTGTAATCACAGCCTTTGGCTCTGCTGCTGAACCACCTACGGGAGGTGAGTTTAAAGAGAGCGGCTTTAAAGCTGTCAACATAAGAAGGAGGGAAGCCAAATTGCTTTCGTGCTTGCGTTCACGTGCCAACTGGTTTGTCATGGGATTGGTATGTAGCAAAGATAGAGCTGTCTGCAGAAAAGCTGTATTATTCTTTTTTTGGATGGGTCCACTGGAGATCAGTCAGGGCCCATAGTAATTTCCTGAGGGGACCAATCCAGCCCTCAGATAGGCCACTGGCTTCTCAGTGGTTGCATAGAGCTTTGCATTGGGTCAGAAAGTCAGCCTTTGAGGAGAAGAGCTGGAGAAGCCTTCCAGGAGGGAGAGCTGATAAGACAGCAGCTCCCCAGCTGTGCGGTGGCCGCACAGTGCCGCGTATGTCATCAGAGTAACGAGAATTAATAACCCTGAGCCAGATTCTGACCTCTGCTATTTAGGCATATATCCCTGGCAGCTCCACCAGCCTCTCTGTTGGGCTGTGCATCGGCTTGTGTAACTTCTCTCAGCCCTTCTGCAGCACAGGTCTCCTTATCTCCCACAGATTTTAGCTGGGGCTGGGGACATCTGGTTCCTCTCCAAGGGAGGACCACAGAGAGAAGGATGTAGCACTGTGGAGCAGGAGGAATATCAAGGGCTGTACTCCCCTGCAGAGCATGGAGCACTCTTCCTCCTGGCATCTGAAATAGAGAGATGTGGTGTAAGGACTACCTGGCCCGGGATGCAACGCTCTGTGTTGGTCCAAGGGGAACCACTTAGGTTTGGTGAGAATGTGGCACAATGGGTCAGAATTCATGAGCAGTGGTACGTATGCTTGACAGAAGGGAAATCCCTGGTCCCAGACAAAGCCTGTGGTGTGTTCCCACAAGGATCCAGATGAAACTAAAGTCAATCACATTAAGAAGAGCTTTTCCAGATGAATAATTTTCCAGGTGTCCCTGCTCCAGGGCAAAAGGTGTTGGTCAGTGTGGAGCACCCTAAATATTGGCCCCACTGGTGTGAGCTCTGTCTGTGGGCTGTTGGGACATGCAGAGCCTGAGTGACAAGTGACGGGGACAAGATGACCCTGTCCAATGGAACGCCTGTCCTTTCCATTGCCAAACTACCCTGGGAGGACAGGCAAAGAAAGTCTTCCCCCTGCAAACTCATCCCCAGTGCCCTTGCAGGTTTTTTCTCCAAGACGCTGACACGCAGACACCTGAGATGGCATACTCAGTATTTCTCTCAACAACTCTTTAAGTTCTTTTGCTCAATAACACACACTAATGTGAGAGTGGAAAGGGTTGAATGGACTGTGGGGAAGAAAAGGTCTCAATTTATGCAGTATAAATCAGGGATAAAGTGTCCCCAGCCCAAGCTCAAAGAGCTGCGTTTGCAGTCTGTGTGAGGATGGGTGTTTGCTTGGCTCACCCACTACCAGCTGCTCGGGCACCCCGGCGTGAGAAATCTCACAGCCGACCAAGCTGGGCTCGAAGGACCTGACAAATTGTCCTACAAAACTCCAGCTGGGGTGCATCTCTGCGGGAGACGTGAGGCCAGAGGGCTTTTCTCACCCTCTTCCGAAGAGGTTCCTTCCCAGAGATGTGTGGTTGGCACCCGCCACCTACTCCATGCCTGGCGCTGCGAGGACAGCCGTGCGTGAGCTGGCGGCCCCCGCCGCCTCCTCCCCAGATGTGGCTGCTCCCCGGGCGATGCTCAGCCCACACCCTGCGTCCTCGTCCTTCGCCGAGCCGTTCCCACCCTCCAGCTGGCCGGGGAGAGCCGCCAGCTGCCTCCGTGAGTCAGGAGTGCCGGCTCAGCCCGTCCTCACCTTTACGAAAACACTGGCAGCTGCTCGCGGGCCCTCCGGGACACGGCTGCAGGAACATTTTCTCAAATAAGGTCTGCAATGTGTAAAAGGTGCAGTGAAGAAAGGCAGGAGGAAAGCTCAGTGGGGCACCCGGCTCAACGGGGAGAGGTGGAACCCATGGGTATTGGGGATGGTGGATTCATTAAAGTCCCTTGTCATACGCCACTGTTGCCTTGTTGATTAAATCACGAAGAACCAAGCCTGGCTCAGTGGCTCCCAGGTTTATTGGGTTGGACGGATTGAATGGCGTTTTCCTTCTTTAGCGGAGGTGATCTGGAGGTAAACCGTTATGCTTGCGACTGGCCAGAGACGCTCAGATGAAAAACACGTGCACCGCTGAAGGGCTGCGAAGGGACTTGTTAAGTCCATGTGTTGCATTGTGTTTTCTCTCTATCAGTCCCAAGCTGCAGGCACTTACGGGGCCAGACAGACTCCCTGATGCACAATTCACCTGTAGACCTCATCTGGGCTTCCCCCTGAAGCACAGAAGACTCTGGGGTGGAGAGGACAGTGCCAGGCTGGTGGACTCTGCCGAGGATGAAGATGGTGTTGCTCTCCAGACACAAAGCAAGGGCATCCCCTTCCACCCCAGCTCGGACTGGAAGGATTGGCAGAAAGAAGAGAGTTTTGATTCACTCTGTAACATGCGGAAAAGGGGTGAACTGGTACTCTAGCTACAAGACCATCTGGGCATTTCCAGGCTACCACAGGGCTACAGGACATGAGTAAATCCCTCCAGCTTTTTTTCTGGGGACACATTATGGCTTGTAGCACAGAGGTTCTGACGTTTCCTGGGGTACTGGTGAGTGCTGTGAAGCCGGGGGCCCAGGGAGGCATGGGCTAAACCTCTGCCTTGCTGAGCCGGCTGGTACAGGTGGTCCCTTCCCATTCTCAGTTCCTGAGATGTTACATCATATGATGCGTTTATCCATCTGTTTGCAATCTTGGGGAGGTTGGTGTGGTTTTAATTAATAAGCAATTGTTTTTGTGGTTGTTGTGCAGCACCCCGAGCGATTCAACAGGGGTGGGGGTGCTTATAAATAAAGCAATTATTATTACCCAACTTCATTAACATGCAACGCCGCTGCTCCCTCCTCCTGTCCTGCCCCCTCGCTGCCATCTCTATCAGGTAGGTCTGGAAGGGAGAAGAGCTGGCAGAGCCCATCTGCCCTGGGCAATGGCAGTGTGGACTCTCTGGTGTCTCCTAAGGGCTGAGCCTTTCCCTCTATCAGGCCAGAAATAAGGTCTCTCTCCTCCAGCCATTTCCACAAAACTCACAGAAGTCACATTCTTTTTGAGAGTTTTACTTATCTCCAAATTGGGCCGAAATCATCAATGGGTTAAAAATGGCTCGCAATAGATAGACATTGTGTATATACACCTGTGCACAGCAACTATATGAATTCTGGGGTTTTTTAGGGGAGAATGAGGCCCGGAGATGCACATAGATGCCTAAAACCAGATTTAGGCAGGGTTTAGTACCCGAGTTTCAAAAATTCCTCCTAAAGGGGCTCTTGGATGCTCTCAAGGTGCCGGATGCTTGTGTGCCCATCAGGTGTTGCAGCTGATCTGTTCCCCATGACCTGTTTCAACTCAGTAAGGGTTATTCCCAGGTCTGCTTTTTTACTGCCTGCCTTCTTATAGCTCCTCAGGCAAGGAGGGTCCCTGGAGCCTTGTGTTCTCCCTTCTCCAGGAGATTTTATAATTGCTGCTGCCGCAGGACTTTCTGTTTCCCCAATAACCAGAGCAAGGCAATAAATACCAGCGTGCTCAGCCTTGCACCTGATGCGAGGATGGAGCCCGCACCCACCCCTGCTGCTTTGCGTTGTATTTCGGATTTAAACCGTCAGGTGGGTATTACACTGCAGGAAACCCCAGCCTGGTGCTGGACAGCTTTTAGGGCTCTCCTTGTGCCTCTCCAATGAAAGGGTTGTTCACGTAACCTCACAAATTAAAATAAACTGGGGCCCCTGTGTGTCTCCCTGGCAGCCTGTCCTTGCCGAGCCCGTGACAGCCCCGCTGTGGCGAGGACACCTCGCTTACCACCTTATAAACATGTGCAGCTTGTGTCCACTTACTGAACCAGGGAATGGCTTTGCTTCCCTAATGACCAGGACTCAAATGACTTTTCGAAATGCGACATCTGAGCCTCTGAGCACTGGGTCATGTGATGGGACATGGCAGCGCGGTGACGGGGTGGCTGTTGGAGTCCATGACTTGGAGCAGTGCTCTGCTGGTGGCATCACTCTCCTTGTCACTGCCTGGCTGTAGCCTTCTTCTGGCTCTGGGACATGGGAGGCTCAGGTGACTGGCATCTCCCCAGGGTCTAGGTGGTTACTGGTCCTCAGGGTCTGCATCTTTGAGGACGGATGTGTCCCAGCCCTAACTCTTCCCACGGGCTGGAGGGAGCATTAGCAGAGCCCAGCTGGCTTCTCTCTATCTGTGCCGATTGTCTGGGTCTTCAGCCCTGATCCAGGCCAGACTAACTCACATAAAACCAGGGATTTTGGGAGAAGCAAGCCCTGCGCTCACACCACAGACAGACCCAGACATGCTCCGCAGTACAGTGGAATGGGACCGTCCCATCAGATGGCTCTGCTTGACCCTCCACATGAATGACCTCCACATGACCCTCCACAGTCTCCTCTCTGCGGAAGGGTGGCAGATACCACCACATCCTGTTTTTAGCAAGAAAAAGGCAAGTCTGGCTGTGTGCTGGTGAGGTCCAGCCACTCAGGTCACCATCAAGGTCTAAATAAGTGTCTGAGGAACCATATCAGTCCTGAGGCATCAGCTGGAGGAGCTCTGCAGAAATCCGAGATGTCCCAACGCTGGTACAGCAACCTTTGGGGCATCTTTTGTAGGGGACAGCTCAGATGTTCAGAAAAAAGCACCTTTGCTCCTTTTCTTCCTTGCAGATCCCCCACCCCAGCACCTCACCTGGTGGGAGGTGCACCGCTTTCCAGCCCCTCTTTTACCAGGCGAGGGACCAGGAGGGCATCCCCGAGCTGAGCTTCTCCTGCGGCACAGTGGGACGTGGGTGACATCAGCCCTCCTGGAGCTCCGAACAGCCAGGAGCAACGGGCGGCCACACCGTGAGAACAAGCACAGGCGTTGCTCCTGCTTTTAATGAGCCAGTGAGCCACTGATCGGCAGTGACCAGTGGAGGCGGATAAATGCAGAAGGGGAACATGGCTGGAGGGCCGGGCTGCCAAATGTCTCCTCCGAAGCACGTGCTGATCCAGGGAGAGTGCTATAGATTATTTCTCTGTGTGTGTGCTCGCCTTGCCAAATACAACTAAGTAGCGTGAGGTTGCTCTGTTTCTAATTGGGTGATGAAAGCCCATTTAGGAGGCCAAGACCGAATGGTCAGAAGCAGGGGAGGCAGGGACTGAAATGGCACCGATTCCCGATGCAGCAAGGACCGAGCGGCGAGCACCAGCTCTCCCCTCTGTGCCGATCTCAGTTCTCTGCGCGGCACAGAGGAGGGAGACGAGGCTCGGGGAGCTCGGGGCCATGCTTCGGGAGGATGGTGTTGTCTCCTGGGAAGGCTTTTGCATTAAAGGGGGGAGTGGAGAGTTCATTTTGAGGATCGAAAAGTGCTGGCTGTACATTGTATTATATTCATATTAGGCTTTCTAGGAAAAAAAAAAAAAAGAAAAAAAAAGAGCTGATTGAAATGACAATTTTCATCAAGCAAAAATTCCCTGTTCCAGGGAAGGCTTCAGTATGGACAAACCTTCAATTCCAGCGGGAAAGCACTCGGTTTCTGCACAGATGCGTTGCTGACTGCCCGGGGGAATAAGGCAGCACAAACCCCGCAGGCAGCAGACGAGCAAGAGAAACCTCAGCCCAGCAGATGAGAAGGAACCGTCTGGAGACACAGAGCACACAGTAAGCACAGGGCTGAGCAGAGATGCTCCCGGCAGACTCAGCGGCTTCGAAGCCATTCCCATGGCACCCCTCCTACCAGGGTATGGGTACCCCACCTCTGTGGGGGGAGAGTGAGGGACTCCTGAAGGCAAAAGCTTTGATCCTCCCTGCTTAACAACACCTTGCCTCTCAAAGGGAGACTATAACACCCTTAGCCCTGCTGTTGTGGGGGTTCCAAGTGTTGTGCTTCAGCAAAGACCCTGCTGTCATCCGAAGATCTGGCAATTACATGCTTGTTTGCATAGAAGGGGAGAAGAAAGGATCCGTGTACACGCAAAATACAGGGGAGTGAAGTGATGGAATAATTCACTTCGTATTGGGACATTTATGAGTCACCTTCCTCTTCCCCTCCCCTCCGAGATAGATGTCATAGCGGAGACTAACCCCGCAGCAATCCCCATATAATATATGTGATATGTTTACTTATTTCTTTCCTCTGTCTTCCCTGCTCTGAAATGTAAATAGTCATTTGTTCCTCTTCCAGATGCTGGTACATGGTCTCACCAGTAGGAAATATATTATCATCCAATAAAACCAAATTCTTGGTGGCAATGATGATAATTTATTGATTTTGGCTCTGGTGCGTTCACAGATGGAAATAGAAGCTGGCAGTTAGCTCATGTCTTACAACCCAGCCTAGACCATTCGCTTTAGCTTGCTGAATGCTGCACTTTGGAAGACGGTATCTGCTCCTCAAAAGAAAGTTTCCAGGGTTGTGGCTGTATTCATTTAAGACTGCAATCAATGTTGATTAAATGTGAGTGCATCATGGGGACCCCTACTTCCTAATGGCGAGCTACCTCTGGGATGGAGACATCCAGGGCACATCTCCAGCCCTGGAGTGATGTGTCCGCCCCAGTAAACATACGCACCGGGAAGCTTGCGAGCCAACCCAAACAAACACTGCAGAGCAGCCTGCAGAGTCCTGACCCATGGAAACTTCCTGGGTCCAAGGGTCTCTGCAGCTGGAGAGGATGTCCTTGCTCACAGCTGCGGTGGCTGCTCCCTTCCCAGAGGCAACCCTGCCCACCCCAACCCCATACGAAGCCACGGAGCTTTGGGAAGTGGCCTGGGAGACCCGGTGTGCTTCCTTCCCAGGGTCTAGTGCCGGGCTCCTCCGCTTGCTGGCTGGCGTTCAGCAGGCAGAGCCTCCGCTGGAGCAGGGCTTCCAGCTGAGCCCACGCACTCGCACTGTGGGAAGAGCGGAGACCTCTGTGGTTGGTTTGTGTTTCAGAAGCCACTTGTGTGTGGAAGCCTCTTGGCCGGGCACTAATGGCTTTGGAGAAAGACCTTTCTTTATTTTTATTTTTTATTTTTTTTTCCTCGCCAATTCTCTCACTGGGCCAAGGGGAACCCCGGCAGCCACCAGTGGACCCGACAGCGTGCTGAGCAGATATTGATGGCTACTGTGCAAGGGTGAAGATTAATGGAGTTAATGACTGAATCGCCTTGGCTTGCCAAAGCAGCTGTTCTGGGGGCCTGGTTTGAGTCCCCATAAAAAGCCCGTGGCTTATAAAAGAAGAGCCACATGCGGTCCCTGAAGCCCCAACCTTTCTCTGCTCCGCAGGTCCACAGCCCCTTTGAAAATACACCACCGGGGCTGGATGGAGTCAGAGCAGGGCAGTCACTTCTGCTCTTCCATCTTCACCCTGGTAACCCTCATGGCATCCACCTTTCCTTGCTGGTATCCTGCTTTGGGTTGTGTCACCCCCCAGGGACGTGAGCTGGTGGAGAGAGGTTTGCCCGGAGCAGCTGACGAGCAGTAGCTTGTTTTCCCCAGCAATAACCTGCTGGCACGGCCGTGCCCGGGGTTAGACCGGATTACAACCGCCCTAAAAACTTCTGCTTCATCCTCCGACTGCTTCTGGTCAGAATCTTTCATCTGTTTTGGGAAAGTCTGGTTAACTTTCATGTGGTTTCCAAAAAAGAAAATCATCCACCAGAATTTCCTGTTATGCCATCAGCCTCCAGCCCGGCCAAAAGGAGCAGTTTACTGTTGTTTACATAGCTGCAAAAATGTACTACGACCTTCTCAGACCAAGGTGCCTGCTTATTCTTAAAGCCTGGCCTCCCGAGGCTCCGAGTGCCACTTGCATCTGTGTTTTACTCTGCAGGCTCTCGTTTCTGGGGAGGGAATTTCTCTGAGGCAGGAAACCATGTCTTCACATGCTTCCGTGCCATGCCTTGTACCAGGGGGCCCTGATTCTGATGGGGGATGCAGGATGCTCCGGCAATTGCAGACGTGTGCTGGAGCTGGGAGAGCCATGGCAGGGTGGGAAGCTGCACTGAAAGCTCCTGCTGCCAGCACAAAGGCCTTTAAACTCATGGCATATCCTGGCTGGGCATGGAGGGAGAGGAGCAACTCGTGGTGCAGCAGCTGGGGCCGGTGAAAGGAGGGACTGTGGGGCAGGAGGTGGAAGGGCTGGAGAAAAGCAGCACATGGAGCTTTCCACGAAATCTTGCTGCTGTTCTGGGAAGGATGCTGAGCCCTTGTCAGGCAGGAGCCAGGCTTGCGACCACATCTAAAAGGTCTCTGAGAGCAGGGTGAAGGTGAGCAAACAGCCTCTGTCATGGGGGTGTTCCTGGAAGCCAACAGAGAACATGCGGTCTCCTATATTTTCATGTTAATTGGCCTCTTTCTGGGTAGTGGGTTTTGGTATATGGAAAAGCAGGTACTTGCACAGGAAAATAAACTTGTCCTTTGAAGCAGACTCAGCATGGGATTCAGAGAGCACAGGGAAAACTGCTGCAGCCATCTCCTCTCTGTGCCTCTGCCCAATAAAAGACACCCTTTCAGCAAACGCTAATTGAAGAGTGAGTATTAAACAAAACATCTGTCTTTGGAGGTCCAGCTCCAAAGGGGAGGCAGCTCTCGCAAAGCAAGCCTGGCTCTTGGTCATCACCCAAAGGGGCACCGTGGGAACGTGCATATGGGGAAAACCCCACCGCAGTTAGGAGGTCAGAGGAGGAGAGGAACCATTTTAATGTGTACCTTCTAAGTGCTGGAGGCATCATTTAGGTCCTGAGTGCCCAATAACCTCGATACCCTCAGCTGCCTAATGATATGCAATGACGCGTGTGTCCCTTCACTGATACCCAGGGGATTCATAGCCATGGGGTTGTGCTGCTTTGTGTTGGCAGAGCAACACATGCTTAACGGAGAGCAGAAAAAGCCTCGATCTAGACGCGATTCCTTCAGTGATTTCAAGGTCTCTGGTCTTCGAACAGCTCTAGAAGACCAGCCATGAAGACAATCATGTTTACCGCTAAGCTCCTTTCTCCTGTAGGGTTTTCGTTTCCCAGTAGAAAGAGCTGAATCACTGAGCTTCCCCCAGGGCACTGATCACAACCCATAAAGTGCTGCTGAGGTTTATGGAAGGAACAGCTGAGTTACGTTGGTCACACATCATATTTGAAGTTTATAAAGGGTTAAGAAAAAATTAACAGGCAGTTTTGCAAATGGTTACTCACTTTAGTGCCTCATTAAGATCAATCTATAATGCAAAGCATCCAGACCCGTACTCTATCCAGACCCGTACTCTGCTTATGATTAGAAATAATTTGGTTTCATTTTTCTGATGAGAAAGATATTTAACAAAAAGACAGTTCTTTGCAATACACAAATAAAATGTTTGAAATGGCTTGCACTTTAAGGAAAAGAAGTAAATTTCTAAGCGTGTATTTTGCTTTTGTGAGAAAAAAAATCAGTTTTACTTTCCCTCTCTTTTTCATTTTCCAATATGGAAAACGACAAACAAAATAAAACGTGCAACTTTTTGCGTAATGTGCTCAGCCTTTTTGGCCAGACTGACTTTAAAAAACAATTCATAAGCATATACTTAACAAAGAGCTTGTGCTTGTATGCTTACGTAGCTATTGATTTACAAAATTCTTAAAATTCTAGAGACAAATCTCTAAGTCTTCACTTTGTTTTTCCATTAATGGAAATTTGTGTAAGTAAAGAATGAAAAAAGAAGTCACTTTTGAACATTTTCCCCAGGTAAGAAGTGATAAGGATTTCAAAATATAGTCCTCTATGCAAGGTAAAACAGCAATGTGACCAGCATATGAAACAATGAAAACATTGTTTTTCAGAATCTTTTATCATTTTTAAAAACAATACCAAAACATTCTCCTGTATGTCTTTTAGTGGATTTTGGAAACTGTTTCTCTTGCAAAGCAAGGCAAGAAAAGTCGAGACTGCAGTGCAGTCTTCTCAGGGTTGCCTCCTTAATCGAAACCAGCATCACATAACGCTTTCCGATAAAAAGAATGTTCTACCCAACTGGAGCTCCAGTCCTACAATAATCAGTCAGAATGGAATTATCCATCCTGGAATTAGATGAGTAGAGCTAGTTAAAAAAAAACAAAAACAACCACCAGTTAAAACTATTTTTATTAATTTTTTGCTTTTCTGTTTCCCTTAAGTGAAAAGCTATTTTCAAAATTTGTTTAAATTGAAATGTACTTTCTTGAACATCGAACACTGGAAAAGACCACTTCTGATGAAAACTATACTGCTTTATGCACTCCTCCTCCAATTTAAACTTGGCAAAATAAAAATCTAACTGTAAAAATTGTTTATTGACCTTCTCCATGGGAAATACCTCCTATTTTCTGACTCCTCGCGCTGGTGTTAACAGTGAAGTTACACAATGGGCAGCTGCTCTGCCCAACAGCGGGTGCCCTGGGAAGGTAAGTAAGTCCAACAGTTTCAGAAGAATTCTTGCACATTTATGCTTTGGTAGGTGAATGGACCCCCATCTTCCGGACAAGGCTGTAGGACTTTCAGTGGTAATGTGGTGGAGGAGGCCTCGGGTTTCCACCTCAGCTGCAAGGCAGCATTTCAAGCAGCTGCCTATGTAAGTTCTGAGCGGGGTCCTTCAAGTCCAGGTTCTGTCCCCAACAGGAAGAAGACACATCAAGAGGAGTGCATATGGTGTTTCTCCCATACCTCACACTACCTCCATCTTGCAGAACTCCTTCAGCCTGATGTGATTCACCTATTTATCGATCCCACTGGATTGCGCCTCCAAGTACTTGTCCAGTTTCCCCGGGACCCTAGGTAAACTTTTCACACCCGTAATTCCCCTTGGCAAAGACGTGCGCCGGTCCATTACCCAGCCTGAGGGAAATACCTCCTTTTGTTTATTTTCAGTTTGGCTCCTGGTTGTCTTTGCATGGTGCTTCTCCTCTCCCCCACCCCACGCAGATATGGTTCAGTACTGCCTGGGGAGGTAGGTTTCCCACATATGAATCATCTGCAACACTCCCCAGAGCATTTCTTGATGCCCTCCATTCATGTTAAGTAACCAATAAATTTCAACAGCAAGCAGCTTGTGAGGGCTGATAAGATCACAGTGAGAAAGGGGACAGTGCCAAGATTACTGAGCTTTTTAAAGGATGTGCCATATAATGCTTTTAACATTTGTAGTCCTTAAGGCCAAAGGGATCATTAGATCATCTACTGTGACCTGTATAATGCAGGCTGGAGAATTTTGCCTGCTTACCCCCGCGCTGAACCCAGTAATAATGGGTGTTTAAGTGAACGGGTGACACTGAAGGTATTAAAAGCACCAGCACATGAAACTGCAGCTCCAGTAGCAAGGAAGGATAATGAATCTGTCAACTGGGGGCCACTGTCCTGGGACTGGAGAAGGAAAAACTAGTGCCTAAATTCACACGAGTGAGGTAAGGAGGGAGGATGCTCGTGGCTACTACATGCCCATTAGCTGACCTCATTGCTGGCGAGGGTCTGAGAGCAGAGTTTGATGCAAAGGGGGAGTGGGAGCATGGGAGATGGAGAAAATCCCGTGTGGTTTTGTTAAGGACAGATTGTGCTGCTGCAATGCAATATATAACCACAGATATTCAGTAAGACAACTGACTTCTCTGACAAGGGGAACTAACGGTGCAAATCTGACCCTAAGCAATTTAATACTGGGTTTGAATCAAAAAGAAGGGGGGATCTGGCTACAGGATTACACTAGCAACTCCTTGTACCTTCAGTGGAGTAACAGGTCAAAGAAAAAATTCCCGCATTTCTGGGGGACATGACACATGTGGCACTAGTGAAAAATGCAGGTTACACAATGTTGAGTGATATTGCCAATTCTGAGCACTACCAAAGAGGTAGGCAAAGTGATTTTGTGAAGTGGCAGACACCTGGCCACACAAATGCAAGGTGAAGTGCAAGCTGTCATCATTCCGGACACCAGTGGTTTTGAAAGCAGAGAACGGGAGAGATGGATATACCCCTTCATTGTGGACCGACTATGGAACACCAGCATGAAAATATCTAATATGTTGGTCACAAACACATTTAGGCTGGAACTCAGAAGATGTCTGACCCTTAGAGACATGGGACTCTGGAGCCCTCACCAAACTCAGGGCACGAAGAGCCCGGAGCTGCTTGTGTTGCACTGGTAGGCACTATCCTGGATTTAGAAATGAAAGCTTGTGGGTTGATGTGTTGGGTGTTGGACTGCCTGGAATTTCCAAGAGGGGTTAGAAGAAGGGCTGATGCCCATGTTTGTCATACAGAATTTACAGCACATTAAATTAATCACAGGCTGTGGAACTTCCTGGCTTTCGCAGAGGATGGCCATTATTTCCTCACAACAGCTCCTCTCCCGCTCCTTGTGCAATCTCACTCTTGGATTTGTTTTTTTTTGTCTTTCTAAAGCTTTGGTGCCTGGTCCCAGCCAGGCCGGACAACCACAACACCAAGACACTTCTCAGGTGAGCCTTGCTCTGTCATAAAAGCAACTGTAGATCTGTGCTCACGCAGAAATTTTCTCTCTGCGCAAACAGACAATTACATTTGGGAGTCCTGCTTCTGCTACAGGATGGGTCATGGGCCACTTCCAAGTATCATTTTCACATGGCGTACTTTATTCTACTGCATAGTCTAAGCCTCTGGAAGCATGCTTGGTCTCTCCGGATCTCCTCTTGTGCCACACTGCAGCTTTTGGGGTGTTTGGAACTTCTGTCTAGAGAGCTCAGCTGCAAGGTTTTTCCCTTTTCCCCTGGGCAGTGAGGAAGGCACATGTGTGGCATCACACTGTCGACTCAGTGCGATATACTCAATAAAAAATTGCTTTTTCTCTTAAATTGGGTATTTCTTGCTGCACTTGCTGCATCAACACATCAGCTGCATTACATAGCAGGTTTGTTCACCTGTTTTGGCTGTAGTAACCGTGAGTAAAATACAGCTCTAACAATGTTCATGTATGGAATGTTATTTTTGATGAGGTGGCATCAGTGAAAACATAAGAAGAACAACGAGCCCCATAAACACAATCTTCTTCTCTCCCAAGAGCTGGCTTTGATTGTTTTTCTCCATTTTGGCTCCTCATCAGGGGAAAAGATTCTTCCCCAGGACAACACCATAGAGGAATAAAAGCATTTCTTGTATTTCTCTCCATGGTCACCTCCTCCTTGTCGTATTATTGTCTTTCTACTGGGGCTGAGGGCTCCAGCTGACACCCTGTTGCACTTGGTACTGCATGGAGTGAGAGATGGACCTTACCGAAGGTCCCAGCTTGGGAGATAATGCAGGGCTATGGAGGACAGACTTGCAAAAGGCTACGTAATGGGTCGGTGCTAGAGTGAGGAACAAGACATGGATTTCGAGTTGGCTGGTTTAGTGATTGACGCAGAGGGCTGTCTCTTCTGCGGCTTGCCGTGAATGCAGGACTCTCTGCGTTTGTCATGGCCCAAGAACATGCTCAGTTTCTCAACACCAGCACACCCTGCACAGCTACTCAGCATCTGCTCTGTAAACTGTTGCTTCCCAGTAAGCGGGGCAGATGTGATATGCATGAGTACAAGTGGTGCAAGGGTGAGCTAAGGTGGGCACAAGGAGCTGTATCTTCATCACAAGCTTCAGTGGTTGCTTGCACAGACTTCTGCCTTTCAGACACAACCAACGTGAGTGCACGAGCAGATGGCTGCCTCTGAGCACTTGGGGAACCAGATGGCTCAACATAACCATCACTAGTCAGCATGGTCACCCTCTAGGGACACATCAGACAGAGCCAACACTCCTGCATGGCAATAAGAAGTGTTGTGCCCCATCCTGCTACACCTTCAGTCTAAAATATGGCAGGACTGTGGTAGGTTTCAACAGCCCTACAAATAAGGCTCAGCCTTACAAGTGCTTCATGTCACTCTACATAGAAGGGACAAGGAGGGAGACGTCATTTTACGTTAAGAAAGCTCTGAGCAGGCACCGTTTGTCTGCAGAAGAGTGTGGCCAAGCCTGTTTCATTGCTGGGCACTGGGGACAGCAGCCTTCTTCCACCATCTGTGTATAATAAATGAAGAATTTGGGTCATAAAAATTTCTACCCTGTTTAAGATGCACGGTATTGCTTTTCTCAAGCTAACTGCCCCTGGCAGTTCCAGTTAATACTTCCGTTTGAAATAAAAACCTTAAAAGCCTTTTAAGTTGACATTTAAAGTAATTTGGGAAACAATGTGAAAACATAATCTCTCTTCCAGGGTCTTTTTGCAAGGTATGGAGTTTAGCAGCTCTGCAAACCCTTTGCCCATGGCAGACAGTCCCTGTGAAGCCTCAGGAAGAAAAGTTTATCCTAGTTGTGCAATATCATCTCTGGTTACCAGCCTGGCCTTGCACCACTATGATAACTGTAGATGCAACTTTTCTCCAAGGGTTTGTACCAGCTAATGGGAAAAGCCTATTAAAATAATATTGGAGCAGATAAAGATGCTTACGGAAACCTTGGTGCTCTCCACGATGTGGGGCAAGTGGCAAATCTCAGCCTTCCCCAAGTAGGCTGGAGCCGTCCATTTGCGGCAAGTGGTGAACAGAGCTGCCTGGCATGGGCTCACGGGCTCACGTTCCACCATCTGCACAGAGTCCAGCCCTCATGTCCCACCTGCTGGGGATGAATCTCCTCCTTTCCATGCATCACCCCTTCTCGGGCAAATCCCTCTGCACCTGAAACGATCCTTGGCAAAGGAAGCGGGAAGATGGTTTTGTGCAAAATAAACCAAATGTTTCCACTTTGCAAGGGCTGGATGGGCCCATTCTCCTGGGAATTATTTTTAGCCATTTTTCCACAAACATTTTTCCCCTCGAAAATACATGGAAGTTTTTCATTTTTTCTTTAAATTATCACATGCTTGGAATCCTGTCTTTAGCAAATGCATGGCTGAACAGCTGTCTGTGAAATGAAGAATTACAAAAATCATTTCAGCTCATGATTTTGTTTACATAGTTTACGGAAATATGGTAGAACTTCAGTGACGTCAGATTTTTTTTTTCCCCGAAGCTTTGTTTTAGAAAGGAAGCCTTTCTGGTAAAGGCATATCTTTACATGCACCTCACCAAACACAGGCAACTTTGATCTGCAATGGTGCTCTGAGTTTTACTGTAAAACAAATGACTAGAATTTCTCAAGGGAAAGGTTTATCACAAAGAAAAAAAAAAACATAGGGGAGGAATCGTTTTGAAATTGCTTCCAAATATTCCTTTCCAGTTAATCTGCAGCTGTATGACTGTCACTCTGAAAGACTCCAACTTAGACCAGTCCCAAGGAGCACATGCTGAGAGACTTCCCAAGGGCATTAACAAGATATATCATGGAGAGAAAATAAGACATGTATTGATTGAAGGCCCTAGGAGCAGACTTCACCTGGTGGTACACCAAGATCTCCATCTGTGCTACCCACCTTATGTCCCTCTATAGGCAACAGAGGATCAATATGGGATATAGGCTATGTGGATGGCCATGAGGAAGATGTCCGGGTGACATTCTCCTCAACCTAAAGTAGTACCTACATTTGGTCATGAAAACACATGTGAAGCATGATCTCTTTTTTTCCCATTCAATATAAAGAAAATCCTGGGATGAATTGGTCAGGTGAAGACACCGATGCCATTGACAACAAAATTAGAACATAACTTAGGTTGACCAAGTGTCTCCAGGGCAGATGAGCAGGTGACTGTGAGTGCTGTGGTGACACTCCTGATATTGCTTCCATTAGTTAATGAGTTTTTAAAGATGATCCTGGAGTACCAAGCACCAGGCAGATATTCAACACTGACCGGGAGCAGGAATTTCTACTCTGCCAGGGTTTCCAGTGTTTTGTAAAATGAGAAATCATTCCCATTTAGAATTAAAATCTAAAAGTCACTATTGCCTCCAGGATAAAAATCCTGAAAGAGAGTCTATTGGGATATTTTGTCAGACTGTGCTGCAGGAGGTAATTTGTTTTGACTTTTACATTATATCAACTTTTAAGTATAACTGAGTATGTATAACTACATAATCTACTCCAATAGAACAGGATTTTATTATGATATAAAAGTCAAAATGTCACAAATTGAAACTACGCTATCAAAATGCAATGCTTTGACTTTTTCCTGACCAAAAACCATCATTGACATTTGCACAAGTTCCTGCTTGATTTCGGAAAGAATAGTGTTTTCCAGTGGAAAACCTCTCGGTCAAAAATATTTTGACTGTCTCTGCTAGGGATAGAAATGGAGGGGGACTGCAGGAGAAATAAATGCTATGGGTTTTCTGCCTGAGTCCTTCTGCTCAGTCTTACTCTGTCCATCTGGAGGTCTATAGGCCAGAAGTGGATCAGGCACCAGGGCACGTACAGCCACACACAGCCAGGCACATCCTTTCTTGCTTTAGACAACAGCTATGGAGTCCCAGTGACCTGCCCTGCTCTTTGCTGAGAGAACAGCCCTCCCTGATAACACGGAGAACGTCCGAAATAATCTCACCTATAGGGACTGTCATGGAAAAAGGAGTCCTGGTGGTCTCCTGCTCCTCTTGGCTTAGGGGCAGCTGATCTTGCACACTAGCGTGTACAGTCCCATTTCAGGCAGTGTATAGGAGAGATAATTAGGATCAACAGACCTGGTATTAAAGTTATTACCATCGCCAGAATATTGGGACTTAGCCAACAGTGAAGAACAAATAACTCTCCCTTTCTCAAATTTTGGATTTTTTCATCCAAATTCTGTGGAGCAGAGGGGAGGTTTCCATTCCGCAGTTTTCATCTGAAAAATCCAAGGTTTTGGACGTAGTCATTTTCTTGCTACCCAGTAGGTCAAACACTGAACAGCCTCATTTGCCCCAGAGACAAGTTACTGCTGATCTGCTGCTGATGGTAACCTGTGAGCAGCAGAAATTGTCACCGAGGACTCTTTTAGGCTGTGGCTCAGGGCAGTGCCTCCTCCCAGCTCCCACTGCTACATGTCCCTGCAGACGTCCCACCTCCATGGCTGTAGTTAAATTGAATCCCTGCAGATTGGGAACTTCTGGTCTAGCAAAGAAATGCGATTTTTTTTCTCCGGGTCCCCTTGATGCACACAGCATTTCTGGAGTTTTCTTTCACGACACAGAGAGATGTGGCCATTGTCGTAGGCGTGTCCAGGGAGCATTTTCAATGCCCTGACACCTCATTTCAGTGCTTAGCTTTGTTGAGTCCCAGTTCTACCTTTATGTTCAGTTGTTAATTTGGAGAAGCACTGTCCTGAAGATGTAAACTTCTCTCATTTGGAGCCTACAGAATTTATACAGGAGGCAATATTACCCATTGCTGAGCAGCTACTTGCCCCAAAGAGGCTACAGTCAAAGACTTCACACAGAGAGGACTCGTGGTCAGGGTCAGACCCACTCAAGCGCCATTCACATGTGCTTTCAGCTCCTTAACACATGCTCTAGAAGCACGATAAATATGTTTTCCATCTAGGCCCTTCCGAACCCATACTGAAAATGATGGTCTTAGTAAAATTTTACGCCGCACTTGAAGGTTTATGAGTCTGTAACGCGTAATTTACCCCTGGTAAGGGACGCAGCGGTGGTTTCGTGCTCCATGTACTGCTCAGCCAACACCAGCCCTAAAGATAGATCATCAGTGTTTAAATTGTGAAAAGAATGTTGATGACATTTTCTTTTCTTTACTCCACTAAAGACAAGAGAGGTTCATGTAAAACATAAGCTCTGGCCCCTTTCCAACTTTAATGCAATTTACGGCAAAAGTGCTCACTTTTTTAATTAAGCTGGAATGCTGCTACTCTTCGTAGGAATGCAAAACGAACGGGTTACTGACAGAGGGAAGGGCTAATGACTGCAATCTGCTCTTAAACGAGGAGAGCAAGACTTCGCCACCTCCACTGGGCTTTGCTCAGGAGCAAAGTTTGCTCGACGGAGCAGGCAGCGAGCAGCGATGGGTCCCTGCAAGCAGAAAGCCCGTTCAGATGTCTAAGGAGTAATTCTGCAAGCCTCTTCCCCCTTCGGTGAAGTCACCATGATCAAGTAGCTGGGATGTGAGTTTCATAGGCTGGTCTAGTTTCTGAATAAATAAAAGTCTGGAATTATTTTTTTTTTTGAACTTCAAATGTCTCAAAATGAAGAATCTACACCCCCTCCACATGTGCCCGTAGCAAGCTGTTTATGAAAGTAGAGCATAAAATATTTGATCATGGTTTTGATCCAGAACATGCAAACATTTGTCCTCTTGTGCTGGCTTCACCTGGTGGCTTTCATTTTCTTCGACATAAAGACAGGGTGAAGCAAAGTAATAGAAAAATAGAAAACATCTTTGTCGAAAATGAGATTGCAGCTGTGTAACTGGAGCGCACAACCATAAATCAGAATGTCAAATCCAAAGCACATGACTTTTTGCGAGTTCTCCATGTGTGCTATAATGTGATTACAGCCTGGTTACTATTATGATTTAAAACAAAGTCTTTCATGCTAGAAACAAAATGCGGAATGTGAGCAGCCTGGGGGAGAGAGACAGGAGACTTAGCCCTGACTGTCAGAGGTGGGCTAGAGGGTTTCAAGTGCTTCTCCGTCAGGTGTGAGGGGACGAGGGAAGGACTCAACCCCAGCTTTGGCAGCAGACTTAACATCAGGGACAAATTAGCCAGTGCTGTTCGGCTCTGTCTAACAATCCTCAATTAGGGATGGGGTAGGTTTCTGTCTCCCCATGTTGTAGAAAATCCTGAAGCCAAATACACAGATTACAGAAGTCATTCTTTTCTGTCTATCACATAAACAAATGGTCCAGCTGTTATTGCTAAGATTCCAGTTTGAAAACTTGGACTTTCTTGTATAAACTTCAATGTAATGGTATTTAAAGTGTCATAGACAATAAGCATCTAATCCTAGTCAATAAATTGCAGACTAGTTGCATGAGCTTCGAGAGCTGTTAAAGACAGCTGTGCTTTTTTTGTAATTCAAGTCATTTCCAAATTGGGCAGCCCTCCTGGTGTATTTTCAGACAAACACAGTGTGCTCAGAAAATGTGTTGTTTGGAGCAGCACGAGCATGAACGCAAGGGCGTCACATCACCCGGAGACAGAGTGGAGATCGCATTCTCCATTTCTAAGAAGCTCGGGTTGACAAGGGGGAATTGCCAAGATGTCTGTGAAATTAGTAAATGGCCCTACAGATCTCCCAAGGGAAAAACGTGGCCCCTGTGGAGAAGGGGAATATTCCCATTAACTTCAGTTGAGGCAGCAATATAAATGGGTCTGTAGAGACTCCCATTCCTTTCAGAGAGAGGGGAAAGAGGGCAAACATTTTTTAACTATCACTCAGCTGTTTTGGAGAAACAGCAGCCTGTAAGGGCTGAAGAAGGTGGACAAAGCAATATTTTCCCGGAGCCAGCCTGCTGCCGTGCCGCTGAGGAAGGCTGCTTGGAGCCACATGGGCTCCACCAACGTGAGGTGTCTGGGACACATCTCAATGCACATGACTTCTCCCGCTGGGATCAAACACAAGGGGTCAGAGCAGGGCTCCCTGGGTAGAAAATTTTGGGATCATGATCATGGTTTTGCAGAAAGAGCAGCAACCACCAGCCTCTCTAATTCCTCTTGTTGACCCCAGCAGGAGAGCAACGCTTCTGAAGACCAGACAGGTGCTTGCAATAAGCTTTCAGAGCCTCCCCACCAGGCTCAGGGTGGAAATCTTGGCTCAGATATATATATGTGCGAGGTATTTCAAACGTTACATTTGAAACCGGTTAGCACAGGGTCACTGCCTGGTATTGCGAGGTGCCCTGTGGGATTTGGTCGAGTCGAAAGGTGTCTGCGCACTTGCTGCTGGGCTGTCACTCTCCCCCCGTTGGCAGCTGTGGTGAAAAACATCCAGTTGAGCTGTTTCAAGGGTATTTTTCCACATCTGTGAGCACCAGGCAGATTAATCTCTTTCTCTCCCTCCCCCCGTAAGTCATTTTATGACCATCAGACGGTTTACACCTGAGAAGCAGCCTTGCCTCCTGCAAGGGTTGCTCCACGGTGCTCAACATCTGCCCCTCAGCACGTATCAAATATCCTTCTCCTTGTCAGCAGCATGAGGAAAACAGACAAGCTGGCGGGGAAAATATAAATCAAAAGCCTCCACTGCAGGGCAGGATTTTGCTGGACCTTTTCATGGGGCCGCGTCCCAAGCAAGCTCGCCTGGGGGTGCACGAGTCCCACTGAGCACCTGCTGCAAGGGCATCCCACCGCCGGCATGGGCTTAAATAGGTGCAAGCAAGGTGCTTTTGTCAAACCCACGTCTCCCTGCCTGCGTTGGCCCAGCACTGTGTGGGGAAGGGTCCCAGGACGGCCCCGAGCCCACGGCCAAGACCCGATCCTGGAGCCAGGAGCCTTGGGCTCGATTTCCAGTTTGGCCACAGGCTTCCTGTGTGGTCTTGGGCAAATCATACACTGCAAGGCCCGCTCTCCGTTTACTGATATTTTGAGAGAGCCGTGGTTTGGCAGGTGAAGGAGTTGCATACGTATGCGAGGAGAGGAGGTTTTATTATTAGCGCTGGTCACAAGAGAAGCGCCAGCTCCGTCTGCGCACGTTGCAGTTTTGCAAGAGTCTCAGCGCAGGGTTGGGAGGAGAGCGCTCGTCGGAGCGGGGTTTCATCCCCGCCTTGTGTGCAAATGGCAGCATCTCCAGGAAAGCAACCCTTGCCGATCCGAGCAGCCGTGAAACTAGTCCATCATCACATATGTTCTCAGGAATGTGCGCTTGTGTGGGTCTCTGTAGACAACCCTGATTCATCACCTCCAAAGCAATTAATAAACTCGGCTGGCCCTTCCCCAATATATTGAAAATGATTTGCAATTTGAGAGTGAGAGTGTTGTTTTTCACGTGGAATCAGTTTAATTAATCACACTGTTTGAACAGCTGGGTCCGACATGCATTTCTACTCGAGTTCAGCATTCCTAGAAAACTTGTCAAGTATGAATCAAAATAATACCATCTCCCTGCTTCCAATGATTAATCGCATATCTCTCCTTCTCATTCACACCTAAATATCAGCTAAATCAAAAGCAGCCTCCTTCCCCACCATTGAGTTTGTGGCTACTCGCCAGTCTAGGATAAATTATCTAGAGAAGGCTTTGAAAAGCTGTTGGTCTACCCTCAAACTTTTGTTATCAACGACTGTTGCAATTCACATGTATTTGTAGTCTCTAGGAGCCAGAGACCGCACAGGAAATGTGCGCATTCCAAAATTAAGGATTTGTGGCACAGAATTAAAAAATAGAATTAATCTCTAGCATCTGGAAGTCCAAGTGAGGTATTTGCGGGAGGTCTCCAAAGGGCGTCTGAACAAAGGGCCAGAGTTTTGAAGAATATGGCTCTGATTTCCAACATGAAGTCTGCTATGTTCCGAACATTTCTGTTTGCTTAAAGCAAGACTTTGTCTTTGGCTTTACGGCAGTTTGATGACGCAGATGTATCGTGGTCACTAACACCATGTATGTGCTGTGAGCTTGGGCCATCAGGATTCATGCACGAAGTGGTGGCTGTGCAAGCAAGGACGAACACACAAGAGGTGAGGGCACGAGGGATTTCTCCATGGGTTCCTCCAGCTCTGGAGGGCTCTTGGCAAGTGGGTGCAAAAACCAAACCACTGGTTTTGCGAATGCAAAAATGAAGATGTTTGTAAATACAAGGGAGAGCTTCAGGCAGAAATGAGACGTTTGTCGCTTCAAGCGCAGAGAAGAACGCTTTAGGCTGTTTGATTTACCTACCCCAATGGAGTCACAGTATAGCAGGGGTCCTACCAAATCCCCACCGCAGAAACCTGCACCCAGCCCTGGGAGGGCCACGGCTTGCTTTCCTCCTACCATGCAAGAAGGCAGGAATATGCCATCGGGCATGAGCCTTGAGAAAGCAAAAAGAGGTTAGAAATAGCCAAGCCTTCTCTGAGGACCACCCAAGATGAGCTAAATATGGGGTTTCTTTTAAGTGGGGCTGGGAACAAAGAAGAAAGGAGATTAGAGACAATAGGGAGCTAAAAGGTAACATCTGGTCCTTTTCAGGGATCACCAATAGAAAGAGGCTTTCTCTGGAGAAGCAAAGTGTCCAGATGAGCCTGTCCTTCAGCATGACAGGGGGTGCAAGTGGGAATTCAGGCTCGGAGATGTTGCTTTGGTGTCTTCTTCTGGTCCCAGCATCTCTCCATGTTGCATGAGAAAGGCACTAGGTCTGGAGCCATGGTTTTGATCACTTTAGAAGCCACCTTAACCCATGGGTGCTCCACAGGGGAGTGCTACACGGAGGTACTTGAGATGCCTTGAAGCAAGAAAAGCGCTGGCTAAAGGGAATCAGTACCCTGGTCCTGTTGTTGCCTCACCCCTGTCACAGCATTACAGGGCCAGGACAAGGCAGCACAGCATCCTCCAGGGATGGACACGTGAACAGACAAGGCTGCTCTCCTACCCTCCTCTCACTGCTGCCTGCCTTGATGTTAGTGATGTTACACCCATCCGTTCCCTGTGAGGTAGTCCTTCCCTATTTCCATGGGAAACACTGTAAAAGATGGGCAGACAAGGCTGAGTGCAAGCCCTGGGCTTGTTTCCTGGGCTGGCTGTGAAAGGCTCTGATGGGAGACCATCAATCCGCCCTGTCACCAGGGGTGCCAATTAACTGGAGTAAAGTGCCTCTGGGCGATAAGCAAATCCAGTCGTTGACCTTCTGAGGACTGAGTGATAGCAGGACAAGTCCTTAACTTGACAGCTTAGTGGGCAACACATGACAAGTCCCTCTTGCGGGAGGCCAGCTGGCTTTTCCCAAAGGTTCTCTGTCTGCTTTTTAAGCACATGGTCCAGTATTGTGGTAGTGATTTTGCTAATTCTTAAGGAGTGGAAAAGGGCGGGTTTCATTTTCTTATGATCATTGTGTTTTTCCATCTCTGCCGTCTGCTGACCCATCTGCAAAAGTGTTGCCATGACTTCTGGCAGAGCAGATGTCTTGCAGGCTTTTAAATAGTGGCACGTAAGTGCATTTGCCAGAGTACGTATGTCAAATCGCTTGCTGGGGGTTTGTCCTTAAATGTGCCGTTGGGTGACATCCCCTTGTCTGCTGCAAATGTATGAAATACCAGATTTCCGCAAAAACTAGCCCTCAAAATGAATCACGCCACGCTGTCATGTGCTGGCATTCAAAGTGGCCGGGCAAACCTGCAGGTTTGTTCTACAGATCCTTCAGGTGCTCTCAGGCATGTTATTTAGCCGCCCAGGGTTGTACATGGCAGCAAAGGGAGGGAGTGATCTGTCCCCTACATCCATTGTTGGCAGAAAAAGCAATCCTGGATGTATCTTGCAGCAAACTCAAGGAACTTTCTAACAGGGATGATAACAACATCAGGACGGGAGTATTTGAGGAGGTCTCCTCCACCAGGTCAAGCTGGTTCTGCCACGGGGCGGGAGGACAGAGGAGGAGGAGACCTCTGGAGTCCTCCCAGCCTTGGGACCCACACATCTGTGCACACGAAGGATGTGACGATGAAATCATTTTGCTACTCCCTCAGGCTTCTCACCCACAATTCCCCCCATCAGATCCCACTTCTTCTATATGTTTCTGGCAAGAAAAATGCATACTTTGAAAATAAAAAAAAAAAAAAAAAGGAAAAAAAAAAAGAAAAACCCTTGGTTTGCTCTCCATAATGATACCAGATATCCTGCCAACAAAAATACAAACCCTGAAATGGATCTAGTTCTTTTCCCACATTTTTCTAAATATAAGGTCTGAATAGCAGCTCCAAGCTCTCACTTGGAAAGAAAGCTGCAGCCCAGTGCTGGGGCTTAACTCAGCAGGGAGGTGATTGCCTCCGGCGGTACCTCAAGATTGGAACCCGGACGGTGGGTTTCCCTGCAAGTTGCTGCCGGTCGAGCTGCTCTATCGAGGCTGAAGCACGTGGGCAGCCATGTGGGGCCAGCCCAGGCCAGCAGCAACGTGTTTTGCTGCATCCAAGCCAGCAGGAGACTTTTGCTGGGAAAACAAATGGAGCAACATCAGCAAAGTGTTGGGATCCTTGAGGTGTGTGGGTAGACTGGGCCACCAAGGGGACTTGTAACCTGGTGAGCAGCCATTGCTGACCTCAGTTCCCTCCTTGGGGGTTCCCCGCCTGCCTGTATTCTGATCCCACCCCAAAGATGCCTGCCTGCGTCCTTATGAATTGTCTTCAAAACAGCAATGGGCAATTCCGAGTCACACAGTGGAGTGGAGCAGTCACACTCCCGACACTAGGCATTTGTAGTAGGTAATAGGAACTCTTTCTAGTTTCCCTTCTCACTGCCTGGATTGCAACAAAAATTTTAAGAAAAATAGATTAATTAAAGATAGATGAAAAATACAACCTTGAGAAAACAAAAGTGTTTTTTTTTTTCCCATTTGTGCATATGCAGTTCATCCCCCTCAGGTCTTGTTGTAGACTCTGGGATGGAGACCATGGGGATTACAGCCCAGATGCGCACAGGTATCAAGAGGACATAAAGCTCATGATGAGTTCAGCAGCATTTGGGGCCAATGCAACTCAATGTGTGCGGTAGAAGACACGAGTATATGCTTTTCTGATTGCTTTGGCTCTTTTTAGATACTGTTGAATTGCTTGTGCGCTGCCTGGGGTGCTCTGGGGCAGGGGTATCGCTCAAGGGGGGTACAGCTGAACGTGGGAGCAGCACAGACAAATTTAAGGCCAGGTGGGGAATCTGCCTGAAATGAGCAACCCTCTCAGTGGCTTGGGGTCTCCATTAAAACCTGAATATCTGTGCGTTTTCAGCTGTACTATCCTCCTGTGGGCTGCAAGGCTGGCTTTTCTTCCACCCACACTTTCATCAGGTCCTTTTCAGGCTCTTTTCCAGGGCTTGGATTACATTAGGTTTACAGGATCATCCACCACTTCCCCCTCAGGTTGTTCCCATTTGGTCCTTTTGCTCCTCCCAACCCCCTTGCCTTAGCAGGAACTGGGCAGGTTGGAGCTGCCATGGCTCTGGAAACACAGACCACACAAACCCCAGCTTCTGGCCCCGGAGGAGAGGGATGAACCAAGGAAGCCTAAAGAAAGCCTTCTTGGGTGCTGGAGGGTGGGAGCGACATCCACGTGGGGAACCCCGCTGGACCTGTTCCTGAGCCAGTGACACCCTCCTGGGTGCTTCCTCAAGCCACGCTTGTCAAACACGGTGTCTGTTGAAAGAAATGACCTTTTTTTCCAATGACCTTTTGGAAAAGGTCACCATTTTGGCAACTGTTGGAAAACACTGATTTATTTTTTTTTATTTTATTTTTTTTATTTCTCCATTTTCATTTTTTCCCCTCATTCTCTTCTTCCTTTTCCATTTTCAGTGCCTGGATCCTCAAGTTCTCCCAGTAGATGAAAATGTTCCATGGAGCGGGAAGCAGCAGGGATGCATCTGGGCGAAGCCTCCTGGGGACGTCTGGCCCCGGGCTGGGTGGGAACGGCCGCTCATTCACTTGCAGCAGACTTTTTTTGTGTGGCAGTGGCTGAAAAGTGCCTGCTATCTGCCGGCGCTGTTTCAAATGTAAGTCATTCAAAACATTCCTTGTGTTTTTGAGCTCATAAAACTGCTGAAGTACATCCTGTACAGTGAACAAATTACTTAGCTTTAAGCAGATATTTATGCTAATTATCCATGGGAAGCTGTTTCTGCCATTGTAGTTTTTCATCTGCTGGCATAATATTCGAAAGGTTTTATGTGGCGTTAACTATCAGCAGTAAAATCCCCCGAAAGTAACATGAGAAGGAAGAATCTGCTCTGCATACATTTATTTTCTTTAAATGTTCTTGATTTGCCATCTATGAGATGAAAGTGTTTACACTCAGCGCTCCCTCCCCATCACTACAGCAGCGTTCTCTCCCTGCCTGCTCTTGCTTCGGTTTATTTACCGAAGAATATTCATATTTTGTAAATCCCAGGTATTTATTCCCTTGATTATTTTGGCATGGTGCGTTTTGAGGATGTTTGCTTTGTTTTAAGCAAATCCCTTTTCTGCCTTTGAAAAGCAGAGCATTAGTAAAAACAAAAGCAACGGCAATATTTGTTAATGTAAGTCCACGCTCCTAAAATATTTATTCTTTTTTCATATGAAGAAGATTAAATGCTTGCAAAATTCTACAGACACATGCACATATTTGACCCAGAAGGATGTCTCCTGGGATTTGTAACAGCAAATGTGTGTTGAACAAAACGTCTTGGCCCTGTACAAACTTACTTTGTGTTCTAAAAGCCAAAAACTTCATTTTAGCATGACCTTAGAAGAATAGTGATACTTTTAGTATTTCCTGGTATTTGGTGCAAGGAATGTTTTTATTTGAATGCAGATGTCATTTGGTTTACAGGAAGGATTTGGTAACATGTCCATGCCAGTACTGCACTTATCCCAAATTTCCTGCTATGGAGGAAGAACATATGTCAAAGCTCACTGTTTGTTAAATTGAAAAGATTCAGTACACCAGAAGCTTCTCTTCTAAACATTGTGACTTTGTGCAATTTACAGAATGTTCTATCTCCATTAAACAATAAACCCTTGACCCCTGGAGCTGGCTTTCAGGATCCTGCTATTTGAGAAGGTAGACATAATGGATGGCAATAATAAATGAAAAGTTCAAGAGGTTAAGAAAAACTGTTTAATTATTTCTCTAGAGCGTGGGCTGCAGAAGAATTGCATATCTGCCTTCTCTCTTGTAGAAACCCTGCAAGGAATGACTCCGGCAGCGCGGCTCGGGCAGGGTATAAAGCAGGTTGCTGGCCCTCAGCTGTGTTTATGAACACACGGTCTCTAGATACTCTTCCATCTCTGAACCTTTCGGTTTTCTGTGAGTTAACTCCCTGCCAGCAGCGAGCCTCTGCCAGCCCCACAAAACTCAGCATCTGTTTTGCAAAGATCTTTTATTTGTTAGCATGTGAAAGCTATTGCTCATGTGGGCTTTCCAGCTGTGGTGTACTTGGGCTTAGTATCTTTAAAGAAATCTTTGCCTTATTTGCTCGTTAAACACAGACACACACAAAGCAGCGCGTCCGCCCCCTCGTTACGTGAGCCTGTAACTCAGCCTCTGCTCACGGCTCACCGTTCCCTGCCTTTCCTCTACATTAAAGCACCTCCAGGACAAACTTCTGTGTGACAGGAAAATCAGTAGGCTTCTCCTTCCTCCCCTTGAACAGGCATCTCTCTTTTTTACGCTCCTGTTTGTTTGGTTTCTGTCACATCGCTTGCTGCGTTCAATTACTACCGGCTTTATCACGGGACCGAAAGCCCTGAGCTAAAAATCATCCTCCAGTTATGCAAGTCACTGTACAAACACCCAGGGAGAGAAAGGCTGCTCCAAAAACATCCACGGCAGGGCAAGCGGCGAGGGCAGGGACAGGGCTGAGGAGTCATGCTCAAGGTCACCAAGCACATCCAAGGCAGAGCCCCAAATAGGAGCCTGCTCCTAAGGTCGGACCCTTGGCCACCTGCTGATGAGCATTTCCTTCTCTTGGACACCCCGTGCCCTCCATTGTGGTGTCTCTTGGGAGGTCTTCCACACACATGGAGTGTGGCAGGGCACAGGTACGGGGTTGGATGCAGCGGTAGGGTCACCCAGGGAGGAACTGGGGTATCTCTCTCACTGGGACACAGGGCCCTGTGCTGCAACAAGGGGTCCACCCTGGGGAACCTCCCCAGTCTGCTTCCAAGGGCAAATGCTCTGCTCTGAGGTCACAGATTGCCGTGCAACACGTCCAATGCCCTTTTTTGTGTCTTGCACGGCTCGAGGCCACCTCTGAGGGTGCTTTGGAAGTGGGAAGTCATTGTTTAGCGCTGGGTCCAGGAGATGGAGCAAACCCTATTTTGAGGTAAATCAGCTTGTATATGTGACCTCCAAGATGCTAGAACACTCTGCACTGGCTAGAAAGCTGGCAAGTTGGGGTTTTTTTATGACAGCTTTTGAAAGGGATTTAAAAGCTTTTCACATTCACTTTCTCCTTCTAAACTCCTTGATTTTCAACTTATCCTATCGGGAGTCGTTTTCCCAAGACAGCCCTGGTGCAAGAAGCATGGCTTGACTTTGTTCTTTCTAAATAAGTTCCCCCAAATCAGCTTCCCCTCTCTGCCTACGGTGTTGGATGTGAAAGCATCCCAAACACAAGCCTCTGGTCTCCCCAGCAGCAGTAAAGCGGGTGGGAAATGAGACGTCAGGTTGTGACCCTGATGGGACCCTCTCTGTTTAAATAAACAGTCCAGGTTTCATGTAATGTTATACTCCATCATGAGCCCTGGAACAATAACAGTGCGGGAACCATTCACGTGACTTCTCCGGGATATATCAACAAACAGAAGGAGCGGTGAGCATTGGTGGCTCGTGCTGCGGGTTGGATGGGACACATTCTCATTCTGCTGCCAGATGGGCAAAACAGCTTTCTGGAGCCACTACCTGTAAAGCACGAAATAAAAAACTTGAGGTGGAAGATTTTTTTGGCCCAAAGTAATTCCTAAGACAAAAGTACATGTGATGTGTTTTCCAAGTGTAGAAGTTAGGCAAAAGGGTCTAATATTTGCTTGTGGCGATGGAGGTGGTCATCCTTTTGCACCACGGAGCTTGTGGTGCAGCCTCCTGCCCAAGTTTGATTTCTTTTCATGGGGAAGCTGGTTTTGGTCCATTCGCTGTAGTGAGAGACTCATTTCTTGCAGCCTGTAGGTGATGAAAAAAAACAACAAAAAAAGTCCATGGGGGTTGGAGGTGTCATGAAGTGAGAACGAAGCCTGGCCAGGCCGGTTGCACTGTGTATGGGGCATGGGAGCTCATCCTGGCAAAATCACCAAAGCAGAGGGTTTTCTCCTCTCTGTCATAGTCCTGGAGTACGTGCCATTTTCCTCACGCTGGCTACTTCTGCAACGAGAAAGCCGTGGGATTTTGAGCTTCCTTGGTAAATTCCCCATCAGCTAATGACTAAAATAACGATTCCCCACCCTGTCCCCTCCCTTTCCCTCATGGGTGTGGTGGGAGAGCAGTCAAAACCTCTCATTTCCACTCAAGAAGGTGTAAGGAGGAGCTTTGGCTCATGGTAAAAGCTGTCCCCACTTGACCTGGCTGTCGGTGGTATCTGGCCCTTCGGCCTGGGGAGGTTCAAGGAGACTGAATGGGATCATGCCCAGGTCCCTCCCTTGGATGCTGCTGGCCACACAAGCTGGCAAGCCCCAGGCTGGGAATCTTTCACCGCGTCCCTCTCTGGGCATGCTGAGTGCCTCTTGGTTCCATGCCACCAGGGCAGCTCCACATCCATCCGGCATCCAGCCAGCACCCGTCCAACTGCAGCACAGAGTAGGCTTTGGGCCATGTTTGAACCACTCACTGCTGCCCCAATGAGAGATTTAGGCACTTGGACTCACAAGATCGTTCCATCTTTCCCTGTGGGTGATGTGTCCCATACCCTTGTTGCTCCTTTCTGGAGCATCTCCCAGTGCCCCCATCTTTCCTGGACCAAAATCCCAGACAGTACGGCATTGCTGGGGGGACCTCAGATATCCACCTGGCTTACAGGCTTTGCTCCTAATTACATCTCATGGTAGAATTATGCTCGTGTTAGGAAAGATAGAAGGCCAGTTGGTGCCTGAGACATTCAGGGATTTCTGCGGCTCCATGAAATGCAAGGGGAGGACAAGTGAGTCTGTTGTGTAGGTCCACCCGATCAAGCTCCCACAATGTGGAAGGGCAGAGACAGAGTGCCCAACACCTGTGGTTCACTTTTACTGTCCAATGAATTTGTAGGAACTGGGGTAGCCCAATTACAAGTCTGCCTGGACCCAGAGTAACGCTCGTGCGACCAGCTGATGTGATGTTCCCCTTCCACCTCAACCCAAAACCTCAGCTGAAAAATATTCTTCCTCATGCCAGCATCATCAGCTTCAGGGCCTCTGTCTCCAGAGCTCCTCAGGCAGCTTCCCCATTGCCGCAGGCTAACAGGTACGAGCAAAGTGAAGGTGGCAACTGGAGAAAGCCCTGAGGTCACGGGTCCATCTTGAAAGCAAATGGCACATGTTAAATCTCCTCTCAGCAGATTTTTCTTTTACTTTCTCTTAAGAAATACAAGACCCAAGGCTGGGGCATGATAAACCCCATGGAGTTTTTTTGCTTCCTGCCATGTGTCAGCAACGATGTCTCCCTTCTACAAAGCCACCCTTCAGCCCAGCCAGGGCAGATACAGACCCACCATGCTCATGGTTTCTCTTTTAGAATGACTCAGGTATCACTGAGGGATCTAGTTTCTAAGAAATAGGTGACACCATAACTTGGCAATTCGATGACAGAACAAGCCAACCATGATGGCAAATTTTCTGGTCCTGTGAGTGCATGCAGATGAGACTGGCAGTTCTGGTGTGATCCCCCATGGGAACTGTCCCTTCTTGCCTTTGCACAGCAGCATCAGGAGGGAGTTTTGGTGGCTTGTAGCTCTGCCAGAGGAACAAGGGGGAGGTAGGTGGCTCAGGAGGCACAAACCTCTTAGGGACATGCTGCCCAGAGGAAAGCCAATGAAAATAATGACTCACTTGACCCCTTACAAGACGGCCAGCACCCGAAGTTTTCCACGCAGTGTTAAAAAACACCACGCACTGGCCTCAAATTGCATTGGCCATGCCAGACTCCCACCTGTTTATGTGGAAAACTTTATGCACCCAAAGCATGAAATTTTTCAGCATAATATGTTGGGTGGATCAAGGTTTCCATGTGCTGCAGTGCAGTCAAAAAAATGGTGTCTTAGCCAACACAGGACGATTCAAGGAGGGCAGAGAAAGTTTGAGTCCTCAGGAACTCATTTGCAGAGAGTCTCTTGTTCCTTAGGCACTCAGAGACCTCTCATCTCCTGCGCTTTTGCGCACAGAAGTGCTGCAGATTTAAGCCAGCTCTGGAGGATGAAAGAAAAGCCCCACTCCAGTGCTGCTTTGCAACTGTGCCCTGGTGGCAAGCCTCGACAGATGGACCCTCTAGCAACGGAGAGGATGATGGGTACAAAACTTGGCATGTGTGACAAAATGGAGAGTTAACTTAGGTAAAACAGTGCAAGAGGTAGGAGCTAAAAGCAGAAGAGTAGATGATTGGAGAACACAGTTACGCAAGAAGGAATGTGCACAAAATATTTGTATCCAAGGGTGAAACACGAACATCCTCTCTCAGGAGAACTGCCCTCGTCCAGGAGCAATGTCAGGACTAGCACAGACTGGCTTTAAGCTAGGATGAGAGACTCACCTGAAGAAACTGAGAAGCTACCTGGAGAAAGGCAACAGCACCCCCAGATGCTCTGGAGCCCATGAACACGGGATGTGGTGCAACCTCCCAGCCAGCTCCTTGGCAAGGGCATTGAGTGTCCTGATCCCAAACTTCAGTCTTCCTTGCTGCCATTTGAGCACTCGCTCCATGTCCCATCCCTTGAAAGCCCAGAGAACAGAGCATTTCCTTCCTTTTTGCAGTAGCTTTTTATATATTTTTCCTTCATCCACAGAATTGCAGAACTGTTTGGACTGGGAGGGACTCAGAAGGTCTGTAGCGTGAACAGGGTCAGCACTGAAGTCAGATCAGTTTGCTCAGGGCTTTTCCAGTCATATCTAGAAAACCTCCAAGGTTTCTCTATCCAGATCCCTGGCTGGTATTAAGTCCCCTTATGAACTTTCTCCTTCCAGGCTGAACAAGGCCTGATCCTTCTGTGTCTTGCTGTAGGACGCACTCCAGCCCATCTTGGTGGCCATCTGCTAAACTCAGTCCAGTTTATCAGCATTTCACTTGTACTGGGGACCCAAACCTAGGCACTGCATCCTGGCCGAGGTCTAATGAGTGCCCACTAAATGGGAATAATCAGAACCTCTCATCTGCTTGCTGTACTCCTGTTAGACATTTCTGCTCTCTTTACTTGTCAAAATCTTCTGTGGGTGCTGCAGCAGGCAGCTAGAAAAGCTCCAGTCTAGAATAATTTCCAATAGCAGAATGCACTTGCATTTCTCACACTCAGAGCAAGAAAGCATCAAATAGTAATAAGAAAAAGTGATGTTATTTGACTGAAAAATACATGCCCCAATTACTACAAGTTCTGGTGATGAATTATGTTGGTGGAGAAACCATGCTGCGAAAGGCTGGGTGTCCTGGGGACAGTCGCACTGAAGCAATGCATTTCCTCTTTGATACATTCTGTTCTTGGAGATTGCTGACTTGAACTCTAAGTTGATAGAGGTCCTGGGACTGCAGCAGTGAGCGACAGCTTTGTTAAGCTATGATTGATGACTTTGCTACCAAATTCTGATTAATGTTTCCTTCCAAACCCTCCTTGCCCTGGAAATATGCTGTCCATTAGCCCCTGCCAATATCTGCCTAGAATAACCCTCTTGCTGTGGTAGGGGTTGTGTGATTATAGTTATCTAAACGTGTGAATAATTGGGAGGTTATGCCATATTACATGCTTCATCAAGTTCTCTATTCAAGTCTCAGGGAAGCATTTGAAGTTCAACACTATGTCTCAATTATGCTTGAATTTCTGGCAAGGGAAAAAAAAAAAGTCACATTAACGAAGCTGTCAAAAACACATTCTGCTTTAAATTTCCTGGGACAATTGGACAATGAAACTTGCTCCCTCGGTGAAGAGCTGCCTTCTCCTTGCACTATTAACAGGCTCTTGAATTTATTGAATTTCTGTCTTGCTTAGGCTCTGAAATTAGATCTTGATAAAAAGGAGTTGTGCAGTAAATGAGTAAGCTCTGTAAACAATAAATTCTGTGCCAAAACATTCATCTCCAGACAGTCTATATGGAAAGCAATGCGATTCTGTTGGGATACGTAATGAGTTTGCACTGTGTCGATATTTGTAAATTATAAAAGAAATAAAATAGGTCTGTTGCTGCACCTCTGGTACAATATTCTCGTTACCGAAAGTGAAACTTTATTCTCATGTGCACTCCAGAGGGCACGGCTCTGTACTGGGACTCTGCCCCAGGCAGCTTTGCCCTTCAGGAGTTTAATGGGGGACAAACCCATCTATATTCTGACAAATCCCTTTGAAATTTCAGGAGCAAAGAGCAAAGCGTTATTGTAGAGTTATAGATGTCAGCACTGGACACCATCATGGGCTGTCCAAGGGAGAGCTGGACTTCTAACAGGGAAGCCAGACCCCCATCTGGTTTTTCTCACAGTGATCACAGCCCTACGTGCTGGCAGCAAGCTCTGCCAGAGGAAGGGAAACTGGTACAAGCTGAGGCTCAGTGTGAGCAAATACCAACTGAGAGGTGGCTGGAAAAGTCCAAGAGGTGTCCAAGAAGAGGTAGGAGGGGTGGGAGGATACCAATAGCCGTCACTTTTTCAGCTTGTGCTGCCCCTATTTTCAGTGACAGGCTGGTTTGGGACTGGGAAGTCACCACTGAGCTTGTTGAGGTAGAGGTAGATGACAAACCTCTTTTCTTTTAAGGCAGCATTGAGGAGTTGTTCTTTGAAGACCTTCTCCGTGGGGTGGAGGCCATCTGCATATCAGCTCTCTGACCAGTACGTTGGCGTTGTAACTTTCTGAAGAGGAAGGGCTGCTGCTCCGTCGTAATGGAGACCAGGCAGGGACTTGTTCACGGGCATTCATATATAGGCTCTGTAAGGTACAACCGGGCAGGAACATCAGTGGTGCCAGAGCAGAAGTGGATAATGCTTTGTGCTCTTGCTCTATGTCTGCTGAGCAGGGGCCACCGTCTGTGGTAGCTCTCCAGCCCACAGGTCGGGAAGGATGAGTGTCCAATACCAGGTCACCCATGAGATGATGGCAGAGCCAGTCCCGCACCTGCGCTGGGGCTTTCCCAGTGCATCGGACAGCTGTGCCACCAGGATTGGCATGAGCAGGGCCATCTCCTCGCAGCCTCGGAGCCCTGCTCTCATGGTGGGAGGGCAGGATCAGCAGCAAGGTGCACAACCTCACAGCATGCCAGAGCATGAAATCACCTTTGATAGGAACAGTAGCCATGTGGGTGGTAGCTCTTCCCCATTTTCCCCCTCTTTAGGGACTTCCCTTCCTCTCTTGGGGTGCTCCCCCCTGCAAACCCCACAGTGAACATCCCCTCTCCAGCAAGTGGCTGGCCATACTGCTGCCATACTGCTTTGTGCCATGCAGTAATGCATGCAGACGAGGGAGTGAAAGGCTGCAGAAAAGTCTTAGCAAGGTGAATGAGTGCAGACAGACCAAGTGTATTTATCTTTCCTGAAATATTGCAAAATACATCCAGGCTTGGCCTACAGTGAGAGCACAAGCAGTGAAGAAATCTAAAGCGTGCAGATGCGTTGCATACCAGCATGGAAACGTGACAGCAAGACAGGGCCAAAACAGGCCAACCACACTCCCTTGGGAGTCTAGGAAATAAGTGAATCAAAGAGGGCTTGGGGCCAAAACAGGCCAAAAAAGGATCCCTCAGGAGTCCAGGAAATAAAATGAATCAAAGTGTGTTTGGGGCTGATACAGGCCAACCACAATCCCTCTGGAGTCCAGAAAATGAATTTAAGTCTTGTCCGGGCCAAGACAGGCTATTAAACTTTCCCCCACCACAGAACAAGTCAGCTGTGAACTGAAGAAAGTGGGGCCATTCTGCCTTAATACGGACAGGACCCCACAGCACATGTCAGCAGCCTCCTGCTCATCCGGTTCCCCTTCTGAAGCACGGTGCCCTGGGACGCATGGCTGGTGCTTTGGGCAAGAGTCACCTCCTGGCCAGGACCCTCCCTCTGTAAATTCTCTTTGACTTTCCACAGTCCGTTAATGAGCTCCTCTGCCATCTTCCCGCATTGCCCTTGAGGGCCAACTGCAGATGCCTGGGGCCAAGAGTTGTCCTGGCATCTGTCTGCTCGTGGCAGGCTATGCCTGTGGCACTGTTGACCATGCTCATGGCAGTGCTGGCCATGTTTGTTTGCAGCAGTGTTGGCCACGCTCGCAGCAGTCTTGCCCACATTCATGGTGGTGCTGGCCATGTTTGTGGCAAAGTCGATGTGTGAACTGCAGCCTTTAAAGAGGAGCAGGAATAAGATGCTTCCACCATTCTAGGCTGCCATGTGGGCCCGTAGATACTGGTGGGGAACGAGATGTGGACTCTAGTTTTTCATGCTCAGCGGCTGCTCCTCCAGCATGTGCCGCAGAGCCCTTGGGAGTCATTGGACTTGGGTGGGACAAATGACTCCACTCTCCTTGGCATGTTGGTCCTGGTCCCTGGCTTGTGGGGTTAATCGATCAGCTGCAGATCCTCACCTACCCCACTGCCTCCAGCCCTGTCTACTCCCCCAGCACCTTTCCACCACGGGAGTGTCACTGAGCAGGGCAACTGCTTCCAGAGTGGGTCTGTGAGCCAAAGCCCTTTCAGTCCTATGTCTGTGAGGCTGACGGCCACAGCATGGTATGAGGCAAGGAGCTGTGGAGTGAGGGAAGATGGACATTTTCATGGTGACCTGCTGGAGTACCCCACCGACAGCAGCCAATGGTCCTGTCTCCCTCATTATGCCTTTCTCTGGGTATCCTGCATTTGGACATCTCCATATGAGGATTTCTTTATTCTTTTTTTGGCAAACAGTCACAACTGCAAACCATGGGGGGCCTCAGCACCTTCTCCCAGAGGCTGTCACCGCTATCGCTGAGGGGTCACCAAGGGAGTAAAACTAGCGGCCGCTTCATTTTATCCATGAAGCAAATGGCGGGTAAATGGAGAATAAATCAGAGGAGGTACTGACAGTCTGCAGTCAGGCAGGGGGATTTACTGCTGCAGAAGGTTTATTAATAGAGCTGTGGATATAGCAGCACTGTCTGTAAAGGGCTGTGGGATAATTTAATGACCAGCAAGGACAGAAAGCTGAGATAAGGATAACTGTAGCATCCATATTAGCAATGTTTCCTCTCTGCGGTGTCTTAGCTCCCTCTGAAGGGCCAGCCAGAGGTGAAGTAAATCATGGTTAGCCTCACCTTGGGTGTCCCTGTCCTGTGCCTCTCCACTCAGGCACGCTGCTGTTTGCTAGCGAGAAAAGTCTTAGATACTAGCACCCACCTGAGGGCTGCAGGTAGTCAAGTGTCCTCTTAGGCTGAAGGGCAGAGGGGGACCATGGAGGTCCACCGGGACAAGCATGGCCTTTAGAGGGAGAGATGCCACCAGCATGGTGCTGCAGGGTGGAGTGAAGAGAGACAAGCATTGACAGTCAACACCTAAAATGGGACTTTTAAGTGACCTAATCTTAGTCACCCCTGAAAGCCATAAACAGCTCAGGCAAGGTCATGAGGACTCTCCTATGAGACACCTGCTGCTAAAAATGCCACCATCACTCATGCTGCTTTTGGTGACCTCCAGAGCAAACAGGTTTCTTTGCTTTGTGACAAGCTTTACTTTATTAGCACCTCTGGGGTTTCTCTCAGCCTTTTAGCTTTGGGTCAAATTGTTACTGAGGAGGGGATTTTTGCTACTGAAATTGCTACTGAGCAGAGATGGAGGCAGACACACAAGTGGCCACGATATGTCCCAAGCTGAGTTTATTGTTTATTGGTGTCTCTTTTCCTGATGGATGCACTGAAGCAAAGTGTATGAATCATTCCCCTCCCTGCTTCTGCGATGCTGCAGTAAGTTAATTGATCTGGAGTTTACAACACAGCCTGTTAAAATAAGTTTCTGGAATTAAACTGAATTTCCTATGTTAAAAATGCAAACCCAGCCAATGCAGCAAAATCAATGCAAACTCCTTTTTATTTGGTTTACCAGTGGACGATCCCCAAAGTCTTCCTGGGGAAAGTCAAAAACCATGTGTGTCTTGTAATTAGATCTAAATGATTATGAAATTTTGGGAAATTGGTGTTTATGACACCTGCTGAGGTACACTTCCTCCTCCTGCTGAGAGATGACAACGCAGGAAAAAGACCGAGCCTAACTTGTCTGACCTCCTCCTGACCTACGCCAAAATCACTCAAGACAATTTAACTTGAAGAAGTGATGGGCTCCCGGTTGTTTGGTGAACTGAAGAAAATCCGTTTCCCTTCCAAGTACTAATTTTGATTATTTTGCATCTTACTTCGGGGGAGAATTCTGAGTTATTTTGAAACCACAGGTGATATGACCCATTAAAACTGGGATTTAAGCGTTGGTTTTATGCAGCAGATGGATAAGCTATCAGTCACTCGCCTGTAGGTGGAAAAATCTTTGCTTAAGCCATTAATACTCCCTAGCGTAATACTACCTGTGTTAAGTAAAGGGAAATCTGTTTTCTTACTGCGATTTGATATTGGGAAATAGCAGGAGGAGATAAGCTTTATAACAGCACTGGAAATGTGTCTGTGGTAATAAATGAGACACGCAGCAAAACTGTCCTCGCTGCTCAGCCTGCGTTGGCATGAGTCTGGCTGCCCCACTTTCCTGCAAGGGGCCTGGGGGCAAGATGGTGCTGGGACAGGCTATGGACAAAAGGAAGAAAAGAAGAAGAGCACCGTGTCTCATCCTATGGGCTTCCACCATCCCTCCTGCCATTTTCACCATGCTCTGCGGGAGGATGCCCCAACTAATGCAGCAACAGCGTTAATGCAACTACGTCTGGTCGCAGCCCTTGTAGAGCACCCGCAGTCTGCGGCACACTCGTATCGCTACAGAGAGCACTGCTTTACAGCAGAAATTTTGTCCTTAGGTGCTCCCGTTCGTTTCCGCACACTCTGAGTGTCCAGATCCAAGAGGGGGATGGCTTCCAAGGAGAGGAAGCACAGATGTTGGGAAATCCAGGAAGGAGGCTCATCTAAGTATTTAAATATGTAGCTGCTTAAGTGCATGGCTTACCCATGGAAACTTGTGCTTCTGATAGGCCCCATCCAATAGTCACTGAAGTCAATGAAAAGACGCCCCTAGAGTCAGGCAAGGTTAAGCTGCACTTGGAGAAACAAACGTTCATGCTCCCTTGAAATGCGTATACTTAAAAAGCCGTAGCCCACCCATCCATCACATGGCCCTTGACGTCCACATTTCCCCCGAGTTATTGGTTTCCATGCTCCAAACACGTGCCTGTTCCAATGCTACTGGCTAATCTCACTGTTATGTGCTGGAAGGGATTTCTGTCTAGCAACTAAGTGGACGTCGGGGGGCGGGAGGCGGGGGGATGGTGTTCAGCTTAGTATACCTTTTTTTCTTGTGGTTCTCCCTGTGTTGGTTCCCAAAGCCTCCCACATGGATGCAAACAACAAAAGTTTGCATGAATGATGATGAATTTGGCCAAGGTTTCAATCTTTCCCACTGTATGAAAGCAAGTGTAGTGCTGCCCTGGACCTGGAGTGGTCATTTGCTATTTTCTATCTTATTCCCAATTAAGAAATACAGAGCTCCTGTTTCCTCTTCCAAGTCACGGGGAGGGTAGGACACGCAGAAACATCTTTATCGTCTCTTGCCTCTTGACACATCTATAGCAAAGACTGCAGAAGTTGGAACAGCTTCCCAGAGCCCCACGTAGTGACTGTAAAACATAATCCCACCCGCAAATTTGATATGATCCTTCTTCAAACTGAAGAGGGGCCTTTTGCCATTGGTAACCTAAAGAAGTCATTCCAGTGTTGTATCTTTCCAGGAAGAGAGAGAGGGGTTTCCCAGTCTCTTGTGGGAATTTGGCTAGTGGAAGCAGGACCAAACTTTTGAAGACAGAGGACAGAAGGTATTTGGCACTCAAGGTGGCCCTGGTGTTCCTGATGCTACTGTTGAAAAGGCCAGAGGTTGACAGCCATAACCGAAAGCCATCGCCTGTGGAAGGGTTCCATCCATCATTTCCCGTGTGTCCATGTGAGCCCAAGCATCTGCCCAGCTGAGGCAGCAGTTGTCCGCAAGATACACCTCGGCACCTTGTAGCCAAGCTGGCTGTGATTTCTGGGCCAAGGTATGGCTTTCTCATCTATATGGAAACATATTTCATTTCCCCCCACCATTGAAGCCCTAGTGTTTCAGATATCCTCCCAGCCTTTGTGGACGCTCAGGTACATGAAAGTCTGACGCCAGGAGTAGGTAGTGGCTGTGTAGAGGGTCCACCTTGTACAACACCATGGGCTTTGAAGCATTGAGCACAGCAGGTCCCCCACCAGTGCTGGTGGGCTCCAACCCATTGCTGAGCAATGTCGGGTGCCTGGGCCCCACAGGCCAGCCCAGCGTTACACAGCTCGGGGTTGTGCCTCAAGGCACTGTGGTGGTTAAACCCTCTCTCTCTCCTGACCAAGCACAGGGGCAGAGATGTACATACACTAATGGGCATGCATTTCCTAAAGCAGTGTGTATTTTTGCATTTCTTTCCTTTCCTTTTTTTCTTTTGCAACTGTGAAGGCCAAATCCGCAACAGACATAAATCAGACATGCAGAGCTCGGACCAGTTTGTCCCAGCTGAAGATCCTTGAGGGAACCATGACCTCTCTATCTCGGTTATGAAGGTCCTCAAAGTTCCTGACACAGAAACATTTTCTTAAGCAAACCAGGTGAATCCCCCCTTTGTTTTTTCCAAGCAATCTCTCTCCACCAACCCTCTCTCAGATGCCATGAGCTGTTTATAAGGCGAGGTGGGGACTGTACAGAACACCTTGACTCTCATCTCGGTGTGACCTACACGCTGTGCCTCTTGGAGACTTTTCCTCAACCAGCCTGCAAGTGTGCAGAGTCTTTTCTCTATTTGCCCCCTTTCCTCTTCTCTTCCTCTGCTCCTGTTTTCAATCATGGACTGCCCAGGCAGCGTAGTGGTCAGGCTTAAAGACTTGCTAGAACTGGATTCAAGATTTATGAGAACTAGATGTAACCAGGCCTCTCCCAGAGGTTTGGGAAGAACAGCTGGAGTCTGGCACTTTCCATCATGACAAGGACTATTAAAAACTAAGAGTTGAACTGCAAAAGCAAGGAGGAAAAAAATGTTTAGGCTTAAAATGCAAAACAAGCGCCTGCAGTATCCAGGCCGTCTGCACAGGGGCCAATTCTGACAGCAAACGGCTTTCGCAGCTGCTGCTAACTTGGGCTTATTTTAGAAACCACTTTAGAAACAAGAGGTTAAAAGAAAAGAGGGAGGGAGGGCGGGGGGATGTCAGCGTGGGGGCTGTCTGTGTGCGATCTCTGGATGCAGAGCCCCGAGCGGAGCGCGGCGGCGGAGCGGTTCACGTCCTGCACTGTCTGGAGGCCGTTTCGGCCGGGCCACCCCACCCAGGGCTGATGTAATGCACCCCGGCCGGCTGTGTTTGTCGAGATCGCTAAGGCGTGCGTGTGTCCGGCCCTTCCAAGCCAGGACGGCAAAGCTGCTTCATGATGAGGAGGGAGGGGGCACCAACGATGCAGGGAAATTCGAAGGCTCTGAGGTCCTGCTCGCATGCTGCAGGTCCTCAGTATTCCCACCCGTCCTTGCCCTCCACAATTTCCATCCTTGTACAACCATCTCAGTGCCCGAGGACAGACCAATGGTTGCCCCCAGTTGGGGTTGGGAGACTCATGGACCTTCATGACTTGCTGTCAACTGGCTTGCAACCAGGAGTGGGATGGGGGACCTGGAACAGAATCCAGAAATGGTGACACTGCTGGAAAACTGGTGAGGACTTCTGGCGTCATGTCTACCGGCCAGGTGCCTGGTGCCTTCACCAGCGGACAGGCGGGGGATGCGTCAGCACAGCCAGGTTGGTTGTACTCATTTTTCCCTTCCTAACCAGCGCAGCACAGATGACCGTTTCAGACCTGAATTGCCCACTGCCCGAGGTGTCAGCATTGATTAGGAAGGGATCCCACACTCCTGACTCCCTGTCCGACTTAAATACATACAGTTTTATGGGATGAATCCATGCTAACAAACAAGGCAATTTTGATTTGCCTGCATTTTTACCCAACTTTGATCAAGGCTGTTCCATGCTGTAAAATCATACATTTCTAACTCACAAGGAAAAGAAACAACCTCCCTATATGTGCTTTGCATGGCTTGCTCCATAGCTTTATCTGACAGATAGTCACCAACGGTTGGCCACACACATCATTCCTTCTGCCTGCTGAGGACAAGCCAAGGGGAGGTTTCCATTCTCATGTGGTGCCTCACGTTCTGAGGTCCAAAGTCAGCTAAGTAGGTGATGGTGCATTTAGGGATGTGTGTCCCCATCTCCATTTGTGCAGGATCTGACATTTGGCCTGGCATGCCGGGTGGTGGAGACATGAAGATCAAACCAAGCTGAAGTCAATACCCAAGAAAACCAACCACAGGCTGAGTGAAACAAGGGAAACACACTGGTGTGAAAAAAAGGCAAAATGATCCAAGAACAGTCATGATGCCAACCTCAGAAGCTTTTTCCAGATTTCCTGGATGAGAAGAGCTTTATGATGATTTGCTTTGGTGTCAGAAGAAGCTAGTAGCAAGATAAATGACCTTGTCCCTGGTCACCTCTTGCTTTGCCTCAAGCTCCACAGGCCTGGGCAGAAACCCACCACCTCCTTCTCCAGTCTGCACATGCAAAGCAAGAAAAGCAATGCAGCCAAGATGGAGGGTACTTAAAAGGTAGCCGGAATACAAAAGCAAAAACAAATGACCCATAAATCACAGCTCCTAGCCCCATCCTAAAAAAATAGGGATAGTTGCACAGAAGACACCCTCAAACAAGGGCTGCGTGGCAAAAGAAAGAGAATTCAGCCTTCATGTGCCAAATAAATTAAAAAGACAAATGAAACTGCCGCTCTCTAATGAGCTGCAAGACTGATGCCCAGCTGGTCTCAACTGAATCCAGGTTGGCTTGGGAACATCCTGTATACTGATGAACAAAAGATCTTTTTTTGGGTGCTCAAAGGCACCCATTTGACCCAGAAAATGTCCAGATAAGGTGGTGGCACAGGCCAGTCCTCCCTGGGGATGGCAGCACAGAGGATATTTGGGGTCCACATCTGGCAGCACAGGGTATTTCAAGACAAGGTTTCTCCTTACCCCAAGTTAAGCTGAACTTGTTCTAGTAGCTATACCCAGGAAAGGTACCTCTGGAGAAAACCACTTTCTCACCTCTCCAGAAAACATCGGTTTAAGAATTTAAATTCCCTACCTCTGATTGTTCCCATCATAGCCTTGCTGGTCCCAGAGACTGTAGGACTGTGACAGCATCTCCCAAAAATACTCAATATCGGTATTTCTGAGAGGTACCTTTTTCCTTTAAGAAATATCCCTGGTCTTGGAGATTCTGCAATAACATTTCAACACGGCTCTTAATAGGATGTGAAATAGGGCACAGGCTGGCAGACATTGGGAATGTGATTATTATCAACGCTTTTCTAAAAATATTTGTTTCTGGGTTTTTTTTTTTCGATGTTAAACAATCAGCATCTTTTCTTCAATTTTTCATTGTCTCTTAGCAACTGAACAGTTTTGCTCTCACACAGCTTTGGGTAAGGAGATAGGAAGTGATTTGGAAAATGTGACATTCCAAAAAGGTGACCATTTTCTGCTCAGAGTTTTCAGTTTGGGCAAATCTCTGGGGAAAAATTACAGCCAACACCAGCCCCTAATGTCCCCTAAAACTGTCCCCTAATGCTACAACATGCAGGCAACAACCTTCCATTAGAAACCTCAATGTATTTATTATTTCTCCTGCTCTTTGGGATTGCCCTCTGCTATGTGCTGTGCAAATATGGGCAGAAACAGGGTTTTCAAGAGCTCATAACATCTGCAGAAGGGTGGGCACAGGTGTGTTACTGCTTCACATTTGTTGCTGCTCCATGTGAGACGTACGGGACGAATCTGGCTCCGTGGAGTTTCACAGAAGTGGGATGTTATCGTACCAGGATTGCAGACTCATAACTCTGCCAAAACACAACAAAAAAGAGCTGTTTCATGGTGGAGGAATATGAGGAGCACATGTTTGGTCAAGCTGGTGCGTAACGTTGTTCCTTCACCTCCCAAGGCTGGCTGGGCTCTGGTATGCCCATAAAAACACCCCCCGCTTCCTCCTGTTGCTGGGGGGGCAACAGAAAGCCTTGATTTCAGCTCATGCAATTAAAACAAACGGTTGCCACATGTAAATATTTGTGTTGTTAGCCATCTTGCTTCATCCTGGGGCTCCTAAAAATAAACAGCACAAGGCAAGCCTGGCTGTTAGAGTAGGACCTGAGATGTGCTGGAGTCTGAGTTTCCTTGGTGCCTTCAGCAGCAGCCAAAGCAGCAGGGCCAGGAGGTCAAGGGGAGCCTGAGATGGGACACTTGCTAGTCTTTGGGTCAACACAATGCTTGTGGAGTGTTGCTGATCCTGTATCCTCTTGGTTGTGTCTCTTTGAGAAGAAGACCCTCTTCCCATAGCCTCCCCAGCTTGCTGGGGCTCCCACTGAGTGTGCAATCAAGAGGACCACCACACAAGTCTGTGTAAAAACTTGTGCTCCAGAGGTGGAAAACCCGTGTCTGATCTCTAAACCATCCTTCCCAGGGATGTATCCAGTGCCCTGGTCCTCAACACATGTCTACCACTAGCAGTACAGGGGTCCTCTCAGCCGAGGACAAATCCCTCCTCCTTGCTAAGCACCAAAGAGCACCAAAGCTCATCCCCGTAGCTTGCACCCACAGGATTGGGTCCAAAGAGAGGAACAGCAGGGCTAAAAACATCCCTGGCTGCTTGTGCCTCTAACCTAGGTGACACCTATGTATGAGCTTGTATATTATCTGGGTTTGTTTCAGCTCAGCACAAACATTACAAAATCAGGTCTTTACCGTGCTTGTCTCCAGGGTTCTGCCCTGTGGCGTTTAGGAGCGAGGTGGATAATTATGCAGGATTTTTTCTTCCCCTGGGAAAAGACACGAAACCTGGATCATTTCTGGCTTTCCATGGTGGCTGTCCAAGCAGAAGTTAAAGCTCTCACAGCAATTTCTAAAATCCCCTTCTAGATAACATAGCGGCTGGGTTTCAAGGTTATTCTCAAGGGTGTAATAGCAGTATTTCTTCTTCACTGCAATACCATGATCTAATGCACAGTTTCAAGAAGCTTTAGGACAACTTTAAAACTGGAAAGTGTTTTGAAAAAAAAAAAAGAAAAAAGAAAAAAACCACCCAAACCACCCTGTTAATTCCAGTTGCTTTCTTTGTGCTGTTTTGAATAAGTTAGAAAGCAAACTGGGAAAATTTAATTTACACCAGAGAAAAAAATTACTGCTATTCAAGAGGAAAAAAAAGTCTACACTGATACTGTTCCACTTCAACAATTATTTGTAGCATATCCCATATATATGTATGGGGTATATATATATACACACACACACACATATATATAGATGTTTTTCCCCCCGGGGTTTTCCTTTTAAAGATTTTTGCCTTTTCACATGTGAACTGTAAACAGACTGACAGATGGAATTCTTTTGTATAAACTGTTTCAGATACACTATTCTTCCATGCCTATGTCAGTTGTTTACAGTATCAAAAAGCCACAGATACGCCTAAAAGTAAGGAAAGTTGGAATTTCTGCCAAACATTTGGATACCATCCATCCTCAGAGACTATACCCTCACTGCACCGGGTGGTGCTGAGGAACTTCTCACTAGAGGCATCTCCACAAGATGTGTGTCAGCAGGAGGCTTGAGGGATCTTCAAAGAAAGGGCTGAGGAGGGAAAAGAGGGGCAGTTTTGCAGACTGTACGCCCCCAAATTTGCTGCTGCCACTGTCTACACTTGCTAATGAGTGTCTAATAGACTCGTAGCTGCTGGGCTGGTGATGGGAACATCTGGAGTTCTCCACATGGGTGGTACATGGTCCCTGTGGCTTTCTTTTTTCCCTTGTGTGTTTTCCCTCATGTGTTTTCCCTCCTTGTTTTCCTGCCCTAAATGCCAGGCAAAGAGTCTAACACGAAGGGTCATCATATACCGGTACTCAGGGATCTCCCTGACTGTGACTCCTAGTGCGTGAGTCTTTATCAATGTCGTTTGGGCCTTTAAAGTGTGCAAAAAAACATAGCTTTTGAACAGTTGTCCCAAGGAGTCCTCTTTTAGGGAGGGCCTATTTCACTGGAGGCACTGATTTAAGCTCTCTCAGCTAGCAAGTTTCTTAACCCTGGGGCAGAAACAGCTGTACTGGATGATCCCCAGCCTCATGGCCATGTAGACAAGCCTTTATTTTCACTGAACTCCACTTCTGGCCCTTACCCTGAGAAGGGCTTCACCTGCGAGCTCTTCAGTCATTGAAAACACCTCCGAATCTTTGCACCACTTTTCTCCCCAAACCACGCCGTGAGTTTACCTGGAAGAAAGGAAACGGCCACACATCTCCATCACCACCATGGGCTTGGGCTGGGTTGTGCACCAGAGTTAAATGCCAACTTTGGTGGCCTACGACTCACAAAGATTGGAAGACCCCTCCAGGACTGGCAGAGCTTTGCAAAACGCAGCCACACTAGTTTACTCACCTCTTCTATAAGGATCCATAGAAGACTGGGGGTGTGGTGGGAGCAGATGAATGCCTGCTGCTAGAGAGCAGGCATCTGCAAGGAGGCAGGGAAAGAGCCACCCTGGGAGTAAAGGGGAAGATTGTCAAAGATGCCTGCAGCGTGGTCCATCAGGAAGACCATTGGGCCTTCAGGTCTGAGGGACTGGGAGAGCCCGAAAAGGCCAAACAGCCTTCAGATGGAGAATCCTCCCCCAACATGATAAAAAAGAAGCCCCATGACGCAGAGGAAGGTTCTGTTAGTTTTTGAGTTCAGGGGAATAAGAAAAAAGGGCCTCTGAATGGCAGTGTGTATGACTTGTCCCCATAAAGCTCCCCAGAGATTGTCTCAGAGGCAGACCCCCTTCTTTCTCAGAAGATGTGGTTTGGGAAAGATTTTGGTTTTGTTCACCAGGATATTTATTCATCCAAATTTAGAGCTCAAAAAGGTACCAGCACTAAGCACTTTGGGAAAAATCTCCATTAAAAAACTGGCCGACACATCCCACCCCCATGTTTGCCATCAGAAGTTGTTCTGCGTCAAGTCAAGCCCATAATCTTCATTGGAACAAAATCAGTCAGGATTTTGTCTGCATGAATACCAGGGATGCTCTGGCTGGGGAGCGTAGGTAGCGCACTGCCCTCTCCCTGCAGGAGAGCTGGAGCTTGCTGGGGTCCAGAGCAGGCTGCTGGCCCAGCAGCTGCCCAAACACAGCGGGATGTAGAGCTTGGTCTGCTTGGGCAATCAGGAAATCTGCCCTCGGCATTTATTTGGCAAGTTCAATACCTTCTGGTAGCTATTTCTTCATGCCACCATATTCATATACAGCCACATTTCCACATTTCCAATGGCAATAATACATTGCAATATTGGAAATCTGGTAGCAGGCAATGGGGATGTGATCAAGAAATGCATGAAAAATTCAAGAATAGGCCTAAGAAGTTGCTGTTTAGGTCTCCACCCTGCAAGTGACCAAGCCTCTCCAGGCTTCCTTCTGTCCTCTGCATCACAAATGCTTCAGCACCTGCTCATCCTTTGCAAAGCCTGTATCTATCCTCCATTTCCATTCAAATCCTCATCTGGGAGTCCACCTGATCTATCTCAAAGATTGTCTGCTGTGGCCTGTAGGCAGGATGGTAGGATTCATCCTGGAGCATTCCTAGATCACAGTTGTGCTACCTTGGTGAGAGAAACCGGTCACGGCTGACTGCAAAGAGTTGAACTCAGAGGATTGAGAGGGAGCTCAATAAGTAGATGAGGGAAGTCCATCAATGGATCTGTGCTCTGCTGCAATATGCAGGAGTGATGTGACTGTACCAAGATCAGGCTGGACACTGGAGCTGAGCAAGGACCCCATACGGTCATCCCTTGAACAGAAACCACCCTGACACTGTGTGATTTCACTGTGTCTTTGCAATGCTGTGCAGAGCATTTGCACCTGTTGCACCTGCATTTGCCAGTGGGCAGATCAGCAGGTCCCATCCCTCCTCCCTTGTTCACCGTTGGCGATGCTGTGAAGCAAACAGCTCGGAGAACGTCCACACCCCAGCACCTTCCCAAAACCCATCTGAGGTGCGAGGGAGCGATCTGGGGGCTACCTGGCATGCACTGCAGGAAGGATAAGGGCATTGCAGAAATCCCAGTGTCACAAACAACCTTTTTGGAAGTGTACTGTGGCTCTGAGATGGAGAACACCAACAGAAGGGAGTGTGGGGCTTTGCTGGCTCTCTCTCTGACACAGGCAGCACTCAGCTACTTGCCCACGCAAGTGCAGGCTCCTCTGGCTCAAGGGGAAGAGGTCTGCTCTCCTCCGAGCACATGGGCTGGAGCTGTTGTTCCTGAGGTCTATGTAGCCATGGTGAGCTCTGTGGTCATGTAAACATTACACAATCTCGAGCCCCCGCTGTCTGAGGGCAGCGGAGGCACGACCGGACTCCTCCTCTTTGGATCGTTCTTCCTGGGGGAGTGCAGCACTTCGTGAAGTCATGACAGCAAACTCCAGAGGTGCCGGCAAGCCCGCAGCACGCTCTGAATTATACTCACATTGCTGAGAGGATGGGTCACATTTCTGGGAATCCGCCCTGACCTCCTCTGGTGATGCTCTGGCTTCCTGAGAATGGAGAGATGGAACAAATAGATGCTTCTTGCCCGGCCTTCAGTTCCAGTTGAGGAACTTTATGACTCCGGGTGATTAACAAGCTTCTGAATACTTGCAAACGGGGCCTTGCCTGGTGGAGAGACCTCCCGGAGGTATGGTGAGGACAAGGTGATGGTGTGGGCAGCACACCTGGGGGCAATTGGGCAGTAAGAGGGAGGAGAGAGTGCTCTGGATCTCCCTCGTTACTCCTCAAGGGATACCTCTTGGTGACAGCAGGACAGCATCTCCAGCACAAATCATTGGTGTGTTGCTTGACTCAGGGGTGACATGGCTTGCAGGTAAGACCACAGCCTTGTCTGTGATGGGGAAAAACCTACGGACATGTTATTTTCTGCACCAAACCGCGTCCTCTGCCTGGAGAAAGGTGGAATCCTGTCCTGTAGCTGAATTTAAGACAGATCTGCTGATGCTCCCTAAAGTATTTTGCCACCTACAGGTACCAAGTTATTAATTTGCACACTGCAGGTTTTTTGAATTTCAGTTTGAAACATGCAGGAAGAAAAAAATGTACATGGGTAGCTTTAGCCCTTCCTGAGAAGCTGCTGGTGGGAAGCTCCGTGGAGAGGCAAAGCAGGGTGGAAGCAACTTGATTTGTCCAACTTCATCCATCACCTCAGAGGTGAAGCTGAGGGCAGACCCACGGCCAGCTGCGTTGAGAGGGGCAGAGCATCACGTTGAAGAATGGACCCTTTCCACAAGCCGGTCTTGGGCCAACTCTGAGCCTCCCAGACCCAGCACAGCTCTGCAGATGGTCGGATGAATGCGAAACGCCCCATGAGACACTGCCAGTGTGCCGCCGCGAGGAGCTGGGAGTGCTTTTTGTGAAACAGGAGTACGATGAGCAGACCTTTTACCGCCTATTGGAAACAGATTTTTTCTTGACACAAGCGCAGAAGCGATTCCTCTGGAATGAGAGCCCTGACCAAGGCTGGGCGACAGAAAAGGGTTTCCAGTGAATTGTGGGGAGGAAGGAAATCCGCCCGTGGGACAGACGATATTGTCTTTTGTTTTACTTTGTAGCGCTGATTGTTGAATGCTTTTTGATTTCACAAGATTTTCTGGGGTTTGTAAACTTCCTTCAGAGATTTTTCTGGGAAAAGTGGGAACCGTGCTAAGGGTTCTCTTTTTCCAAACAAGCCACTCAACATTTTCATTGAAATCAAGATTTTCTACGGATAGCAATGCCTATTTCTCAACCAGTGTCATAAACACGGTAGCACTGCATTACCGTCTAGATAATATTTGTATTCCAGCAGCAGGAACTCAGGTCAGAGCCTTCTGGTGGACCTTGTGTAGTAAGAGACAACCTTGCTCTGAGGACTTCATACTCAGAACAAAAAAGACAAAGGGCAAGAGAAAAAAGAAAAATACTATAAATATGCTTTAACAGATGGGGCGCTGAGGTGGCAGAAGATGAAGTGATTTGTTTGACGTCATGATCATAGGAAAACTAAGCCAGAAAGAAGAACTAAATCCATCCCTCTTGGAAGGCTCAGCACATATCTTTAACCACAGCCCATCCTTTCCCTCTGGTGCTGTTGACTTTTGGTGAAGCCTTTGCTCTTCAGCAGCGGATGAATTTGCTACAGCAGTATTTGCTGAGGATCAGCCCACTTATCAAAGCGTTTCTTGGCTGATTCATCAAGTTCATCACTTGGTACGTGGGTATAATGCATGATGCCTGATTGTTCCCATTGGTCCTGCCTGGAGAGACCTAGAGCCCTGGTGAAGCTTTGCCCTGTGGTGTTGAGTGTAGGCAATGCTGATGTTGGAGATCTTAGGATTTGCCACTGCTTTGACAATAATAATAATAACAACAACAAAACCAGACCTGGATCTCAGTGGCTTTCCCTGGCTGCCTGGCACCTGCAGCCATGGCTGAAGGGATCCTGCAAGGTGAGCAAAGCACCCACGGCAGTGTCCCCTCTATGGAGACAGCAGGAGAACAAGGGGTTTATCACACCCAGAGAAGCTGTGGCTGCCCCATCCCTGGAGGGGTTCAAGGCCAGGTTGGACGGGGCTTGGAGCAACCTGGTCTGGTGGGAGGTGTCCCTGCTTATGGCAGGAGTGTTGGAACCAGATGATCTTTAAGGTCTCTTCCAACTCAAACCATTCTATGATTCTATGATTCTGTGATCCATCATCTGGGAACCAGGGAAGACGCTTAGGGCTTGGTTTCATCCCACCTGGCATGTTGGTGGATCCCTGGCAGCACTCCTTTAACCATAATGAAAAGCAAGCACCGGAATTTACACCGGTAAATCTGGAGATTTACACCCGCTTTACTTCCTGCGACAGCACAAATCACAGAGTGGCCAAGGGAGCTGACCCTGTTCTTTGTCCTCCTCTTATATTTCTTGCAGCTGATGGACAACTTCCACAGGCCAAATACATGATCCAGTGATGGGGACAAGACACTTGCTGCTGACCCCAGGAGCAGTTGACGCTTTGGGAAGGGAAGGGTTTGGGGGAGCGCGGTGGCGGTGGGCCACGTTGCTGAGCTCTGCTGGGGCTGGCGTGCGGAACGGGCTGGGATTAGGGCTGGAACTTGCAGCATTTGGGCCATTGTGCAATGCCGGGCAGCTGGAGGGTTTCACTTTTCAGAGGGGAAAACAAAATATGAAAAACTAGAACCAGAAAACTCTTTTCTTCCCTCCTTTTTTTTTGGACCTATCCAGAGCTTTCCACAATGCTAGTGATTTAAACCAGGCCTGGAATATGAATGCAACTCTAATATTTCTACCTTACTCAGTTACATCGATGAGTCCAGGAGCTGGCGGAGGCCGAAATGCAGCAATGTACATACACAGGCTACAGCTGAAGTCTCCCCTCGCATAGACACCTTGTCAGCTAGGGCTGGATGCGGAAGGTTAATAATGTTCTGTCCTTTTGGCTAATTCTGTGAGCCTGGGAAAGAGAATATGAATTTAATTTAAAAGCTAGACATTCCTTCAGCTCTGGGACAGAGAAGACAAAGCTAATTTCACCGGCGGGCGGAGGGAGATGGAAGGGGGGCACATCCTGAACTCTGCATCCAGGCTAAATCTGGCCTTGGAGCTGACTTCTGGGGGCATGGGAGCCCATGGGTATCAGAGAGCAGTGCCGCTTCTTGGAGAGGAGTGAGGTTGCACCCCGGCACAAGGGGAGCAGGTGCCTGGGGTGCGCGTTGAGCCCCCCGAGTGCGGGCATCCCTTGCTGCCTGGGCTTGAAGGCAGCGGTGGGGAGAGCTGCCGGTGTCTCTTCACAGGGACCAGGGGATGGACAGA